>NW_024609857.1:95943495-96293904 GCF_016920785.2 Ixodes scapularis
AGGCAGCGCATCCGTGTTTTAGCGCTCGCTTTTATCGATGCCACATTTGTAAAAGTTATATTCGCGTGTGCGTAGCAACGGCATATTATTGTGTTGCACAAAAGCAGGGGACAAAAAAGAAAAGAGTGCACGTAGGATACGTCACATACTTTTTCTTTGTTGGCTTGGCGACGGACCGTTCCACAACATAGTACTCTTTCTTCAACAGCGCTCTTGTTTTTATTGTTGATTCCTCCCCCCCCCCCCCCTTTTTTTTTTTCCTGGTAGTTAAAGTCTCGGCGGTCTAAGCTAGAAGTTGTAAGGCACTGACTGAATTTCTCACCTAAAGAGCAAACCAATGTCGCCCTACCTCAAAGGCAGCCTGACCTTGTGCGGTCTAGACACGAACGACACGCATTGTTTGGTTTGACTTTTCACGAGGGGTAACTAAAAGGTCATGAGAACAATTTTGACAATTCAGAATTCGGTGACTCTATTGGCTTTACTTATATTTCGTTTTAGAGTAGCATCCTTCACATTCAATAAATCGTTTAGAAATAATGTTTAAAAACAATTGAAATGTTGCAGCCGCGATTTTGTTCACGTCATCGTTAGAAATTCCTTTCTCAGTAGTTCGTATTTGTTTTTGTCACTGTTCCCAGAATTCACACGGTAATACGCCGTCCAGGCTGTTTGACGTGTGTTACGACGCAGTTAGCACCCATTAATTCACAAAAAAATTCAATCACGCACCTGTGTCATGCACTCTCACAAGTGCGTCTTCGTCACCCGCCATGACGACACGTTTGAGGGGCCTTCGGTCGCTGCGACATAACGCTAAAGACTATGGCGGTCCAACTTCAGGTTCAGGCATATGAATGTGTGACCTTCAGAAACATCAGCACAACACTGCCCGTCTACCCCCTTGCATAAAAACAACAACAACAACAACTACAGCAGCCGTTTTTTTTTTTTTTTTTACAAAAAAGTTATGATAAAATAATTTTTTAATGTCAAGAAAATTAGATTTATTATTTAAATATGGTTTATATTACATAAATCAGACTAATTTTATTTCAACCACTGTAGCTGAAAATAGGGACTCTATTACTACATGTATTTTTCAACGTGGCAGATTGATTCATATCAATCCATCTGATCACTGATAACAACGCAGAAAAAATATATTGTAAATTTAAAGTACACTTCAAGTAACTTTTTTTAAGTCCTCTAACCCAAGCCGCACGAGAACAAAAGCGGCTTGATTTTTTTTCCACACTTTGACTTTCTCGCAATTAGACTTAGTTGCTTTTTTTTAAACATTTTTATTTGTTCGCAATAGGGTCACTGCATGCCAAAAGAGACGCGGCAATCTTTTCATGTCCGGGATATGTACGAAATAAATAATTTGGATAAAGAAGCCTTTGAAGTCCAAAACCTTTTTAATCAATTTTAGTTTTGCTGATATCATGCTGTAAATTTCTGGAATTTGCAGAAACCCATGTAAATAAAAAAAACAGCAAAACATCGTGAAAAAAAAAAAAAAAACGCTTGCGTACTACACAAGTTTAGGTGGGCGCCTCATTACCTAATAATATTCCATATCTTACACGAAAATATAAACATTGAAAGACGCCATTTTGAGTCCAAATAAGAGCTCCAAAACGAGAATACTTCAGACATTTTTTCTTATGTCAACTCGGATTTGGGTGTTGGCTGCAACTCTTTTTTCCTTTCTCTTAAAATCAATAATTGAATTTGTTATATTAAATTTTTAAAGCCTCGTTTTGTTACGCGGAAGCGACATCACGGTTATCATTTTGCATCGGTGAAGAGTTAACCCGTCTGAATGGTTTTTACATCTGGACATACGACAGACGAGGCCTACGCGCAGTATACGCATTCCCAAACTCTGGAAGCAGACGACGAAGGCCTGCGCTCGTCGGCAGTTACCTGTGCAGTGTAGTGAAATTCCAGTATCATTACGTAAGGTAAAGAGGATACGCATGTGTGGATGCCAGGATAACGTCCACTTCAACTGAATAAAGAGTGTTTTCGGAAAAAAGTTGAAGACTTGGCGGTGCCGTTTGACACCGTTGACGCCTCGTTGGCGAAGGCCGGCGTGCGTCGCCTACGAGCTGGGCCCTTGGATGTATGGTCGGAGAGGGTCATCTTTGAAAAAAATCAGTTCTCAGCAACAACAAAAATACTTACCCATGTTGAATTAACCTGAGACCGAGGTAGAGAAGAAACATAAAAACGTACACTGTTAGCAAGTCCCGTGTATTTGGCGAATATTTGGGGTGAAAAGCACGCTATTTACACAAATTACCATAAATTTACACGATGAGTAACGGATAATTCGTTCAGAAATCATGCGAGGTTGTAAAAAACGTGTTTTGGTTCGCTCATACACGCATAACCGTGTAGCCGACCTCGATAACACGCATCGCCCCCGGCGACGACCGCGGCATTGCCGGCTATCGAAGCACCGGAATGCTTGGGGACACATTTAGAAAGGACCGTCGAGACAAATGCCGCGGAAAGAAACATGTCTCGGAGACAGATATGCACCAAAAGCAATTGCGCCATGTCGCAGGACGTTGGCGAAACCCGCGCTTACCGTGCTCACCGCCATCTTCTGGTCGATGGCAATGCGGCTTCCCTCATGTCGCCCATATTTGTATTTAGTTTAGGGGTCCTGATAACAGTTTCTTAGACACCACAAATAAAGTGATGGGTCTAATTATTCGTTCCAAACAGTTAAAATGGATATAAAAAGCGTGTCCTCGATGTGAACACGTGACATTGCAGTTGGTTTCGTTTTTGCTTCAACCTTCAACTGCAAGCGATCTGGCCACGGTGCAAGCGCAACGCCAATGTACGCTGGAAGCAAGCGCCGGTTGGCTTTCGTTGTTTCTGTTTGACCGGAGAAAATCTGGCAAGTACGCATGGCGCCGCTACTGTTTTGGTTTGACGGGACGCGAGAAGCTTCGCATAGAGCTTCGGAGTTTGCGAGCACATAGTGAAGACGTGACCGGAGAAGTGCCCCTGTGATGTTCCTGGAAGACGGAAAGTAGCATTCGTAATCTTCGTGTGTGCTTTGAAAGCGAAGGGAGTCACAGGGTCCACGAGTTCGCAACGACAAGCCAAGGTTCACGACAGCGCGGCGTTGACTTCGGCGATCTCGTTCTGTTTGCTGCAACCCGGCGATGCGAAAAAGAGCTGAAACATTCGTCGTGTGTGGTGCGGTGCTCTGTATTCCGGGACTGTTTGAACCACGCTTTTAACACGAAGCGCAAATTGTTTGTTGCGTGGTGGAGGTTCAACGGGTACAGTCCTGTCGTCGTCAGCTGATCCGGTCCAGATGGTCCGGGAGGACGCAGCGAGCGTTTTTAAAAGTAAATCTTCCTTCGTTCCGTTTCAAACTGTGGAAGTATCCCGACCGACACATACCGTGAGTAAGAAGCAGCGGGCGTTTTCAACAAAATTACGTTGTTTGAATTGAATAATGGACTCCGGATTGTTGTCTTAAATCTGCCGTTTTTTATGCTTTGTGTTGGACTGCGTTTGCATAGCGACGCACACCGCTCGAGTAGATGATTCGGTCCTGCAACGAGTTTGTTGAGCCAAACATGCGTCGTGAATAAATTAGGGCAAGGTTTCCTACCTGCCCACAGATGCATGTACTGAGACCATTTTTTATGTTGTGAACATAGTGCTCTTTCTTTATTTTGGAAGACGCGTTGGTGCATTTATTATGGTACAATCACTTGAGAGTTGAGAAATTGGAGAGCGAGCAAGCTTTCTCAACTTTGTCTCTTTCTCTCTGGCACTGCCCTGTTTCAGTTTCAGTAGGCATATCTACTAGCAGGTACAAACTGCTCTAAAGCAGGTAAAAAACGGGGAGCTTAGGACGGTGCGGACTCCGTGTTTCGCGCTTTTCGCAAGGTGACAGGGTAAATGCTTTTGTGAGATATGCGGAATATGCAAGCGATTTTGTTATGCCCGTCGTTTGCGTCTCTCCAGCAAAACGAATAAGATGATCTACTACAAAGGCGCAATCACAAGCCAAGATTTAAGATAGCAGTCGTTTGCTTCGGTGATCCGTGTAGCTGCATTTTACCCTGCTCTCTGCAACACCGTGTCATGACGAAGAGCTGGAATGGTCACGGTTTGTGCTGGCCTCCCGGTTGACAGAAACCCGCGTCGCCCGCATCGGCACCGAGTGCGCTTGGGCTGTTGATGCTCAAGCCTTTCATCCGCGGCTTGTCGCCAGCTCATCCTGCTGCTCAACGGTGAGGAAGCGGCGAGAGTAACCTCGGAAGTGAATGTAAATCCTCGTTCATTCAGTTATCCGGTGGCAAAGTGTGGAAGATGTTCAACGTGTACTGAGGGCGGGAACTACGAGCGTTTTACCTTGCTTTTATAACCGAAACCAGACCAACGAGATAACTGCCTTGCGTACTCTAAAATGACGGAAGCAATAAGTTTCAACAGGTCGAGTACGTCACCGGGGATGTAGGCGAGACGGTGCACACTGTTTAAACGCTTGCAGTATCCACGAGATGGTACCAGGAAAGCGACGTCAACAGAGAAGGAGCTCGCGATTCAGCATAATGCACTGCTACGGGCTCGTGTATCTTCAAAGTTCGGGTTGGTGGCAGTATAAAAAAAAGACGCATCAGCGCCTCACACCAGTGTTCACGAATAACACCGGTCACAAACTCCCAAGCCCCACCGCTCTTCTCGACACCGACACAACATGCGACAACAAACTGCATCAAGACGCCCCAAAAGTGAAGGCGTCTGCTCCCGTTCTGCAACTGCTGCAACTAGCGGAAGTGAAGTGTTGGGCGGATGTCCGGATGTCCTTCACAAAAATATATGAAAAATGCTTTGCGCAAGGATCATTTTCATTCATTATTGTATACGTAATGACGAAATCCCAATAATTTGTTTTCCTATCTGATTCAAGCTAGTCGGACTGCTCATAACACTGGTCAAGCAAGAAAATAGCAAAAATTTTAACTTTTTCATGACCGGTTCAAGATTTATTGTTAACATATCGCTATTTATTGCAACGGACTAACATTATAGATTTTGCCTCCATACTTTTTAAATGCAAACAGTTCTAACACGCGGCTGTCCATTGCGCCGTGTTTTGTGTATTCTTCTATAAATCTGTAATGGTCAGCAACCAAAGAGCTCACCCGCACATGTCAAGCTTATATGCTCCGCGGGGAGAAATGGATATCGAGTAGGAAATGTCGGGCGTAGTGTCGGTTGTTGTGTTTGTGTGCATGTCGGTGCTGTGTACCTGTGTGCTGTGTTGCCTGCGTTGTATGTAGGGTTGCTGTGTAGTCGTGGTCGTTCGTAATGTTAACAGACTCGTCTTTTTTTTTTAAACAGGCTCAGTCAGTCAGTCAGATGGACCAAAACCCTTTTAAAACAGGGCGGGCGCTCCTAGGAGGAGTGCCTCTGGTACCGTAAAGCTAGAAATCTCGATAGGTGGCGCAAGTTACCGCCCGATTATAAATAGTTTGCTCAAGTTATTTATCCATGTGAGTTCGGCATTCGTTTTTTTTTTCTTTTTCTTTTTCTTTAGCGGCTTGTTGAAGCTACCGACGCTGCCGACCGCCGACAACGCACGTTCGTACCTTTGCAAGTAGCTACGTCCGCCGCTTGGAGACTTTACTGTGTATAAAAGACATCGAACGAGAACTAACGCGCCCTGTGTGCTTTCAATTCGACTGAAAGGCGCGCGGCTCGCTGGGCTCGTCTCGCCTGTTCTCGGCCGCTGGCCGCCATGTTTCATAAGGAACACGCTCGAAACGGTTTTGCGGAAGGCAGACACGGTGTAGCGTGTTAAGTTTACACAGCACCTCATGTGTAGACGAAAAACACAGATGGCCTCGTGTAAAACGAACACGTTTCGACGTGTCCGCTATGGGACAACAGTTTACACGTCTGGGCGTGTTATCTTTGCTAACAGTGTAGAAGGGACAGAAAATAGACAGGACGACGTCTTGAGACGTCGTCCTGTCTATTTTCTGTCCCTCCTACGTTTTGATGTTTCTTCTCTACCCCAGTCTCAGGTTAATTCAACATGGTTAATATTCACCAGCTCGCCTGCACCTTTACGATTTTTTCTATAAAAAATACTTCTCTAATTTTTTGATATGTTGAAGAGATGAGGTGGATTGAACTTTCTGGCTCTCAATAGACCTATTGCTATAGGGAGCATTCACTGGACGCCATATTTGAGGGTGATGTTTAGGGCGCATGCTCAGAACGAGCTTACATTAATAGCCTGCTAAGACCGGCAATCTTGATGGTGTGGAATGCACGTTGTAAAAGAACTGTGGAAGCAGCGCGCTGAGCAACCACGCACACAGATATGGCCGCCAGTGAATACTCCCTATTGGCGACGTGCGCGATCGAAAGCATCGCTGTGGTCGGCGTTCCACGATTGGCTGAATGTTGACTCCCTATTGGAAAAACCAGCATGAAAATCAAACTGGTCAAGCTGTTAATTAAGGTGGTCAAGCTGGTAATCAAGGTGGTCAAACTGGTCAATGTGGTAATTAAACTGGTTTAGCTGGCAATCAAGCTGGTTTAAGCTGGGCAAGCTGGAATTTAAGCTGGTCAGTCTGGTCTAAGTAAAAACCAGCATGGTCTCACTCGAATCTGGTTTTAGATTCAATCTGGTGTAGCTGGGAGCCAGTCTGGTCTTAACTGGTCAAACTGGTTTTCCATGGAGCCAATGTGGTCAAGCTGGGAGACGAGCTGGTCATGCTGGGAGACAAGCTGGTGAATCTGGTCGAAATAATAATCGTGGTGGTCAAGCTGGTCATGCTGGGAGCGCGCACGCCAAGGTCGGCTAGAGATAGCCGAACTGGCATTGCTGGGAGCGCGCGCGACAAGGTCGGCTGCTGGAACGAGGCCACGTCCTGTTCTTTGTCCTCTCGTTTTTGGTAGACCACCGGGCGCGTCAGGCGCGCTGCAAGCTACCTTTGTGTGCGAGAAAAGAGAGAGAGAGAGAGAGAGTGGTAGAAACGGAGAATCGAAGACGCGTTTGGATAGCTTGGGCAGAGGGCAGATCGAAGGGACGGCTGTGTGCGCGTTGTTTGGAGACTAGTTGAACGACGGTGCAAGCGAAGCGGGTTTTGAGAAGACAGCGAGCGGCAGTCCGTTCAGTGCGGGAAGATGTCAGACGTCCCGACTGCGGCGTCGCTTCGTGTCTTCGAACGTGTGTGTGCCCAAGAATGACGGCGGTGCCGAGGAGTATCGCCAATGCCATCCAAGCCACACGGATTTCCTCGCCTCTGCCGACCACGCAAGTTGCCGCTTCGCCCCCATCGCTGGCGGGACCCAGGTTCGCTTCTCTCGTCCGTGTAGTATTTTCGTCTGCTATTGCCTGTTTTTGGCCTGTGTCTAGTATTTTTTTCGTGTTGAGAGATAAGCAATCTGGTTTTATTAACATTGTAGACAATTTGCACCGAGAATCTGTGCGTCGGTTAGTACTGTGTCAGCGCCGAGGATGTGTAGCATTTGAGTTCATGTGAGGCTGCCGCAAGTACGAAAATAATAAATTGGATGCCGAATTGGCTTTTCTGACGAGCTCGGCTTTTTTATTCTGTGTATTAATTTAAACAGGTTAAACTGGTTGGGAAGTTCACCAGCATGACCAGTTTAACAGCATGACCAGCATGCCAAACTGGGCATGCTGGGGCAATAACCCAGCTTGAAGCTGGGACCAGATCAACCATCATGACCAGTATGACCAGATCAACCAGCATGACCAGCATGCCAAGCTGGGCATGCTGGGGCAATAACCCAGCTTGAAGCTGGGACCAGCTTAAGCTGGTTTTTTCAATAGGGCTATGACGCTAGCAAAGGATTTCTCATCGACGGAAATAAGAGGAATGGGAGAACTTCAATTTCGACGGTGTTGGTAGTGTTGCTTTAAGAGCGCAATGATTTCAAGCTTCCACCATGCTCCTTACAAACACCATCGAACTTGTTGTTCGCAAGGTAATGACGTCACGAAAGGTAACCATAGGAGGGCGCCACTAAAAACGGTTGCCGTGCTTCGCCTACCGGACTATACCGGAGCCTTTGAGCATGCTTTTAAGCGCGCGCCCCACGGTCATGGTACCACCCGGGCGCACGCTTAAAAGCATGCTTCGAAGGCTCCGCGGTACGTGGAGCACGGCAACGGTTTGCTAAAAGTCCCTAATAACTCTGTTTCCGCGTAAACTGGAAATTTTGTCATTTAATTAAAACGTCACAAAACGAGACTTTGAAAATTTAACACGTGCAATTCAATTGTTACTTCTATCAGAACAAAAGAAAAAAAAAAAGTATGGTAGCTAACACCCAACTCCGAGTTGATTAAAAAACATAAACCTTATAAAGTATCTTCCTTTTGGAGCCCCTATTTGTACTCAAAATGGCGTCTTTCAATGTTTGTATTTGACTGTAAAGATATGGCATATTATTAAGTAATTAGGCGCCCACCTAAATTTGCGCCGTACGCAACAGTTTTTTTTCACAATGTTTTTCTTAACTACATGGGTTTTATGCAAATTACAAAAATTTACTGCATGAAATCAGCAGGAGGAATAAACTTTATAAATAATGTTTTTTTTTCATAAGAAATAATTTTCTGGGAGTTCAAAGGGTTCTGTATCCAAAATATTTTTTTCGTACATAACCCAGACATGAAAAAATTGCCGCGTCTCCTTCGACATGGAGTGGCCCAATGGGAAGTTACGTAACTGCCGAACAAAGTGGAAGCTAAGCAGAAAGCTCAATGATCGGATTTGCTTAGAGGAGCAATGCTTTTTGCTCGTATTCAGCCTCATATGAGTCTAATTCATATTTATTTCAATAGAAAACAAATTCACTCAGAAAGCATCAAATGATAGACAAACGCTAAATAAAAACTTTTTCCGAATTATCTTTAATGTAAATTCAAATAATCATAGTAAAACTGTTCTGATTTAAATCATCTTGATTTTTATTTTCCACCTGTTCCTTTTCTCAGCTCCAGAATTTATCGGCGCTTTCGCTCGCTTGGGTATCGGGATGCAAGTTTGATTGCATGAAATTACAACGGTAAAGACATCGCTTGTGGAAGAAAGCATGGCAGACAAAATCACGTCGGTGCGCGCCATCTATCTATAGTCCAGAAAGACGAACGCCAGCCCCGCAGATTCCATTCTTTGCTTGTCGCCGCGTAGCTCACGTAAGCTGATCCCCGTACGCTCTACGCTAGCGTAAACATCCTCTCACGCCCCAGACGAAAACCTTCCATCTGGAGCAAGCACAATGGCGGTTAGAGCGTTCCAGGGGTCACCTTCGAGGGTAAACGAATCGCGCGCGCATCTAATTGAACACAGATGTGCCGGCTCGACCACATGCAGCAAGCAGAGCCAAACGTGCGCCGTAGCATAAACACATCGGAGATGTGGACGTTTAGAGAAGGCCTTCTCTGACGCACGTGGATGATGGCGTGGGAAGGCTCCGAACAACAGTGCCCAGGCGTGCTCGTGTTTAAGGGGAGCAGTCTCATTTTAGTGTTGTGCTTGAGACTCGAATTGTTCCTTTAAAATACCTAATTAAAAAAAAAAAAAAAAAACACAGCAACTTACTAATGCACTATTGTATCTTTTACATATAGAGCGGCGAGATGTTTTGGTGGCGCCCTCCCATGGCTCCCTCTCGTGACGCCATTACCTCGCGAACAACTTCGATGGTGTTTGCAATTATCAGGGTAGAAGCTTGAAATTATTATCCTCTTAAAGTGACACTGCCAACACCGTCAAAATTTAAGCTCTTACATTCCTCTCATTTTCGTCGATGAGAAATCCTTTCCTGACGTCATAGTCAGCATTCGGCCAATCATGGCCGACCGACCACAGCGACAAAGAGCGGCCGGTGCCATCTTGAGTGTTCGTGCATATGGCGCGTGCTTTCCTTGCTTTCCGAAGCGACGAACACGTATGTGCGGTGGGCTGTGAAGATCGCACGCTAGACTATATTTGTAAGCATTGGAAAGGTCTATAGGGGATAGGTAGCATTGTGTGTTCACCTGCCGCAGTTAAGAGCACGTGAAGCGAAAGCTCGCGCTGCAGATGCCAGGGATCCTGCAGGCTCAATCCCTACCTTTGCTCGTTTCCGTCTGGATAAGCATCGTACGAGCGACCAGTTGTTTATCACTGCAGCGCGATAGATGTCGAAGAGCCCAGACTAGCTGTTGTAGTGCACTGGGCAAATTTTTCATCCACAGTAGAGACACGAGACGTGCTTCATGGTCTAACTTCTCCCCTATCTAAACAAGAACGTAAGACAATTATTTTTTCACGCATAAAAAAATCCGCGAATATTCGCGCTGAATCACCTACGAAATATTATCGTCATTAATGGTTCAGCGAACAATTGAAGATGTGACATTGGAGAATAAAAACCTGTTCACACGTGCAGCGGAGCGCTACAAGCATCGCTGACCTTGCACTAAGCGCGTGCTGACGGGAGCGTTCACCCATAACTGTTGCTCATGGCAGACGATTCGTAGCTTACGAGAAGTGAGCAGCGCTACATCAGTGCTTCGCTGCGTGTGAGAAGCGGCCTTTAGTATAGGGAGTATTCACTGGCGGCCATATCCGTGTGCGCTGCTGCTGAGCGCGTGCTGACGGCGAGCTTCCGCAGTCCTTTTGGAGCGTGCATTTAGCACCATCAAGGTTGCCGAACTTAGCAGGCTATTAATGTGAGCTCGTTCTGAGCATGCGCTCTAAACATCGCCCTCAAATATGGCGTCCAGTGAATACCTCCTATGCTGCGGATAATGAACCTTGCGGGCGCGTGCACTCATAGGTTAAAAAAGGCTGCAAGGACTTCCAGTTTCCCGCTTATAACAGGAGTTTTCTACCTTCCGTAGCACTTCGCGCCTCGGGAGCTTGGAGCGTGCACGCACAGATAAAGCACGACGGAAGGCAGTGAGCGCGTGCTTGAGGCTGGCCACCTAAAAGAGATTGTAAGAATAATAATAATTTGTTCATTTAATGTGCCCAAAAACAACCACGCGGGTCTTCATATTGGCGCACACAAAACAAAAGAAGAAACACAGCTCACGCACAGCTAAAAATGTACAAATTAGAATGACAACAAATAGGTCGCACACTTCACACAATATATAATAGTATCTTTTAACTATACTTCCCAAGCTCCGGCGAAAAACTACGAGATCTGTGAAGATGTCCAAGCTAGACGATGCGATTGCATTAAATGAAATTTGCATACGGGACAGTGGTGAGAGTTTAGACATGAATTTAGTATAAAAGACAATAAAATTTCTGGTAACGCGACAAGGAACATGAAAATCGACAGAATTCAAAAGTTGATTAGCATCAGTGCAACCATTTACCACCCTGTGCAAAAAAATCAGATCACGCTCAAATCTTCTATTTGACAAAGACTTAAGCAAAACGCTCTTAAGAAGAAGTTCATAATCATAATAAAAGCGACGCTGAAAGTGTCTATCATATAAAATGCGTATCATTCTTTTTTGCACTGATTTAATACTTAAAGAGTGTGTACTTGTTAGAGAATTCCAAACAACAGAGGCAAATTCAAGCCGTGAACGAACTAAAGCACAAAATAAACGAATCATACAAGCAGGGCGTCTGAACTTTTTAGTTATACGAGATATGATACCGTGAGTTTTCATCGCACGGCCAACAATAAAGGACACATGAGCATTAAATGACGATGCGCTAGCAAGGCACACACCGAGATCTTTCATCACAGTCACGCGTTCGATTGGAGTTCCTCCCAGAGTGTAGGTAAAATGCATAACAGTGCGTCTTCTGCTTAAAGAAAGAACCTTAGCTTTGGAAGGATTTAGGAGTAAATTATTCGCCAAAGACCATTGCAGTATGTTGTTCACTTCGTGCTGAAGAGCATTACAATCAAGAGGAATAGCAACGCGCATAAAAATCTTAATATCATCCGCAAAGAGTAGAAGCTCAGCTTTTTTTACACATGAGATTATGTCATTAACAAATATCAGAAACAAAAGAGGCCCAAGAATAGACCCCTGGGGGACACCTGAAGTTGAGTAAAATAGTTTAGAAGGAACACTAGAAATTCGAACATGATTCGTACGACATGACAAGTAGCTTTGAAACCAGCGAAGTAGCTCAGAACAACAACCGTATAACGATAATTTGTGGCGCAATAGTTCATGATCAACTTTATCGAATGCTTTAGACATGTCAAAATAAATGGCATCTACCTGTCCCCTGTTGGTAACAATTGGTGCAGCGAAATGTAAAAAGGAGCACAAGTTCAACTGACCGTCCCGTAATGAACCCGTGCTGCGAAGTCCTTAATTTTTGATGAAAGTAATGAGTTATTCGTTTATAAATAACTTTTTCAAACACCTTAGAAAAGCCGCACAATAAAGAAACAGGCCGATAATTACTGACAACCGATGAATCGCCCCCCTTTAATATTGGCACGACAACCGCTTTCTTCCATAACGATGGGAACACTCCAGAGCGAAGTGACAAGTTGAAAATGTGTTTTAAAATCGGGGCGAATAGGGCACCACAACCTTTGATTATAAAGCTCGGAATACAATCTACTCCAGTAGATAACTTCGGTTTAAGTTCTCTGATACCTTCCTCAATTTCATCCGTATCGACTCTGAAGCCCGATAAAACATCCAGGCAGTTTACTTTTATGTCAATAGGCTGAATAGTTGACTGACCAACTGTATAGCATGGACTAAAATAGTCTGCAAAACGGTCTGCCACCTCTGGTGGGGACGAAAAATGCGTAGTGTTTCCAGTAGAACAATCCCGCAGTGAAATTTCATGTGAATTGTTACGAGTGTGCTGCTTTGCAAACTTCCAGAAAATTTCGGGGCGGCGGTTCAGACTGCGTTCGACATCATCAAGATGTAACTGTTTATCGAGTACAATTTTTTGAGGAGTGAACGATAAATACTAAATTGAGTGTACCAGAAACTAGAGCCTGTTTTTTTGAAAAGTCTATGAAAATGATCTTTTTTCTTAAGGTACATTTTTAAATCATTGGAAAACCAGTCCGGGTATTTGGAAAGTTGAGAATTTCGTTTTGGAACAAAAAGGCTAATCGCGTCTTGCACAACTGACGTAAACGCTTCTGTTCCGAGATTGGTGTCATCCATTGCAAGAACAGCGCTCCAGTTATAATTATGAAGGTATTTATACATTCCCAAATAATCTCCTTTGGGGTAACAGTAGGCGGAGGGTCTGTTCAATGCTTGCAACTTTCTTGGCAGCCGTATTTGAACATTGAGTGCTGGATGATATACATCCATTTGTACTAGAGGGATCGGAACAGTATTAATTGATTCGATTGGAATATTTGATAACACTAGGTCAAGAACATTACCAGCGGAGTTTTCGAAACTGTTAAGCTGATTCAGCCCACAAAAATGTATAAAAGATAACAACCCAGCTGCCTTATTTGATGTGATTAAGTCGCCACCGTTTATAACGTCCAATGACCAATCTATTTCCGGAAGGTTAAAGTCCCCGTACATTTGAACTCTGTACCTATCGAAGTTTACTTGTTGTTCCAGCGTTTCAAGATGTTTGATAAAAATTGAAGGATCGCATAGCGGTGGAAAATAGTAGTTTCCAATAAGGTAATTAAAACCATCCGCAGTTTTAATTTCTACCCATAAGCATTCTGAATACGATTCTAGGTCGAACCTTCGATGTGACTCAAGCGAAGAGTGAAGCGCAATCAATACGCCACCACCTAGCTTTTGCCCCGTGCTTATGTAGTCTCTGCCGCGGCGGTAGACATTGTAGTTGGGTGTGAAGTAATTCGAATTCGGAATGCCATCGCGGAGCCACGTTTCCGATAAACAAATAACGTCAAAGTCTGCAGTAATAAGATTAGACATAAACTCATCAGCCTTTGTGCGCAGTCCTCGAACATTTTGGTAAAAAATACTAAGCACTTCCGACATTTACATCTGATGTCGTTTCGAGGGGATAAGTACGAGCATGGTCAAGCTGGCCAAAGAGCTGGTGGAAAATGCTGCCCTCCGGCCAAACTTTCGGTTTGTTAATGGCGTCAAACACGGCCTGCTCACAAGACCAATGAAAGGAAGAATACGAGGGAAATCGAGTTACCATTTTGGAACAGACAATTGACTTCCCGCCTAGGAACGGCTCGACAAGCGCCTGGACATCGGCAACCGACGTATCCGGTCGAAGTCGAGATACAAAAAGTGCCATTCGGCGCTGGGGCCTAGCAACAGCCTGCACAGTGTCTGATTTAGCAGTGCCAGTAGAAGGCTTGGCACGTCGTCGAGGCTTGACCTCTGTGAAGCCGTCATTCGTCAAGCTCACGGGATCCGGATCATCCCCACTACGAGAACCTGACGGTGGTGGAAGAAGGACAGGTTCCTCGAGAGGTGTCAAGTTCGAGCGTGGAAGAGAAGGCCAGTTGTTCGGGTGTGCAAGGGCGGGTGGTGCAAACGACGCCTTGCTTGCCGCCGGAGGCACGCGGGATGTTGGGGCGGCAGTAGTAGCATAAAGTTGAGGCGGTGAATACGGGAATGGGAGACGATCCACTACGTTCTTCCGGAGTTGCTGCACTTCGGAGCGAAGGTGTTGGTTTTCAGCTCTGAGGCATTTGAACTCGGCGGTCAGGATATCCATTTTTCTTGTCATACTGTCGATCACGCGCAGCAAACCGGCGGGGACGTAAAGGTCATCCTGTGCTGCCGCTGGCTCACCCGTGGAAGCGTTCGTCAAGTTGTCATTTGGCGTATCTGGTTGGTCAACCTGGTCTTTTGGTGACTTACTGTGCCGCCGGGTACAACCCGTGCATTTAAAGGTGCTGGTTCCAGATTTCATGAAGATATTGTATTCTTCGAGGCGGACGTTTAAGCATCTGCAGTGGAATTTTCTGTCGCAGCCAGCAGAGCAGACAAGGTATGGCTGCTTTGGGTAGAAGCGAGCTGCACAGGATCCACATTGATCTTTTCGTGGAGCACTGGCTGACGCGTCCTTTGCAATAGGAGCCTCCATGACGAGAAAATTAGCGAAAATCGAAAAAATTCAAACTTACAGGAGGAGCACCAGAAAATGGTTCTTCCTGTTCCAATCGTCGTCGTCGTTGCCCCGCGCTCTGGTCCTGTCGGTGATTATGGCAACGCAACGGACTGCGTACGCCATGCTGAAATTCTTTATAGGGGGTATTCACTGGACGCCATATTTCAGTGCGCTGTTTAGAGCGCATGCTCAGAAAGACCTCACATTAATGGGCTGCTAAGACCGGCAGTCTTGATGGTGTGGAATCCATGTTGCAAAAGGACCGGGGAAGCTCGCCGTCGACACGTGCTCAGCAGTCGCGCACACAGCTATGGCCGCCAGGGAATACTCCCTTATAGTTAAATGACAAATTTATCATCAAGAAAATCTGGGACGGTGAACAAGCCTGTTGACTGCGTGCCGAGCGAAAACTCGCTTTGCAAACTTGGAAGTTGTGAGTTTATAGTTTAAGTTACTTCAAATGTACTCCTGCCGGTTTGCCGATATGGATGGGACTTGCACTGGCAGGAATTCCTCTAAGCACTAAGAGACATTATCACATCCAATTATCATTTAATTTACTTTAATGTTCATTAGATGAAGTGAGTAACTTGTTCCCATATTAAGTTCGGTTACATAAAATCCAGCATCCTGCCATTTTTTTTTTTAGATATAAATGAGGCTTGCACTGGCAGTAATTCGTGTAAGCATCGTACGTTCTGCACTGACCAGACCGCCCGTCCCCCTTCGGCAGCGGAGAGACAAGTCGTTTCGTCTAGTGCCGCTAAATAAGCTACGCTTCAGAGTAGCGACACTTGGCCATATTGCGGCTTAGAATCATGGTTGCCAGTTATCTGAAGCTTTATCTGAAATCACAAGAAACTCTTTTCCGTCCTCCACAAATCTTTAAACAGTTCGCGACAGAGCGGAGCAATAATACGGGAGCTTCCTAACACTGAATCTAATGCTGAGAAAGTCGCACATTTGAATCATGGCAATCGGCAGTTGCGTCTGCTGTGCACAAGCACCAAAATGGCGGAGCCCACAACAGTATAGGGGAACAGAGTGCCGACACTCTAAGCGTAGCTCATTTAGTGACTCTAGCCTCGTGTAAAGGCTGAACTCCATCGGACAAATGTGCTGCGAAAAATGGACGAATTTTGCCCGGCGGCTTTTGTTCTGAGCGTGGCTGATACGCCGCGCTCGAAGCAAGCATGCCGTCGGGCGACGTTCGTCAGTTATTCGTCGCATAATTCGCTCCATGGAGCTCAGCCTTAACGCCCACTAAATTCACGCTGTCTTATTAATATTACATCGATCGTATCCCAGAGAGAACTGGGATAGCTGGCGGACATGTGAGGCGCCACTGCGGCTCGAGTTGCTACACGGCAAAGACATGGGAAGCCTACATAGATTCACGCTGCACACATACACACGCACACGCACACGCACACACACACAAACACACAAACACACACATACACACACTGTAGACCCTTTTTTTAAGGGCGCCACCATCTTGAGAATTGCGGCGCCGACGACACCATCTAGCTGATTAAAACTTGAAATGCCGGCTGGTTCTAGCAGCACAGCTGTCTGGGTATAGGCAACTTTGTGGGTATATGGGGAGGTTGGTTAAACACGACTATGGTGGGCTACAATAACTTGGCCGGTTGAATCGAGCTGGCTATGACAGGTAATCACCTTGCCTCCTCGAAGGAACGAGGACGAGGACGGTATGTATGAGCAGTTTGTATGAGCAGTTTCATGTAGTCTATGCAGGTAAGCTCTCCGCCTTTGATAGCTGCATCTTGAGTGGCGGCAGGTAGAGGTTTTCATTCACTTCAGATGCCATGAAGCTATAGCATACCTCGCAGTGATAACCTAATCGAAGCACCTGCAGCGGGTTGGAATCGGTCATGTAGCTTACAGGAAGTAGTCGTGATCATAGCCGTGTTGATTAACGCTCGCCATCGACTGACTTCATAAATAAGGATCCATGGGGAACATGTGAGGCTCTATAACATTGCAGTCGCACTCGCGCTGTATAGCTTCTTGTGGCACACTTTCTGCGACTGTTAAAATGTTTCTTAAATTATTTGTGCACCCGACGGCGATGCAGTGATAAGGGCCGCCCACACTAGCGAGAAAACGCGCCCGGCGCGCCGATAAATCGGTTAAGCGGGAAGATAAAGGGCGTGTCTCTGCACGCGCTCGTGGCGCTGACTGTGCTTCGGCGACATTTTGTTACTTGCCGCGATCGGCGTGCCACGCGCGTTTTCTCGCTAGTGTGGGCGGCCCTTTCGCTAGACTACCGTAGATTTTCGGAAATTATAACATGGTAAAAAGAAGCACTTGGAACTAACTCACGCACGACGTCCGTTTCTAAGCCTTTTCCCCCTATTCCCTTGGATGTTGCATACCCTTTGTCAGCAGGCAATTACAAAATGTAACAGGTCGAGGGTATGTCAGCAACGCGCTGGTATGTGGTTATGCAAAAATGGTCTAGATTTTAAAAAAAAGAACATAGCTTGCGGTTTCATAATTACAGTGATGAAATCAGCCCAAAGTCCCGCTGGTATCAATAAGGACGGGCATTGTATCAGCCACATGAAGCACAAATAAAACTGGTGTTATCGGTCGTATTGCAAGTATATTGTTGTTTTCCCTTATAGCTGAGACAAAGGCGTTAAATCGTTTTGTTTTGTCTAGCAAAAAGTTAACTATACTTGGAACACTTCTGGAGTGCTCCAGTTTGAAAAGATGGCTAATCTCTTCTTGACCATCATCATGACATGCTTTGCATAAGTTAGAGATGAGCATTTCCCAAATGATGCTCACATTTTTAGTAGGGGAAATGCTGCAGGACCTGTTGTTTTGCAAAAAAAAAAAAAAAAAAAAGAAACGAAAATATTTTTTCTTTTGGGGATATTTTTACGCAAGTGCCACCTCGTGAGTCTCAGCTCACGTAAGGTGGAACGAATAGGGAGACGAATTTCTCGCTGCCTAAACGCATATACAACCAAGTTGATCTCGTTTTAAGACTCAAATTAAATGTTGTCATATCTTCGCCACATTCCTCGAGAATATAATCTTCTCACGCCTAGAACCTCGCACTCTTAGCATTTTTACGGAAGCCTTATTGACTTCTGTGGACTTTATAATGAAATATATGCAAAGGCACAAGAACTTGAAGTGAATATTTTATTTTATCCTATCTGTATTGCATGAAGTATTTCAAAAGTCCTGCGAAGCACTGTGGGAGACACTGGCACAAACACTCTTTCAAAACTACTTTACTTGAGTCAGTGATCGTTCGAGTGCAGTATTCCGTTGTGGGAGCCACCTGTTTCCCTTCCCCGAGAAGGCGTAAGCAGCGGACGTGCCGGCCGGAGTTGTGTGGCTTCGAGCTGGCTCGTCCCGTATCGTGTTGGAGAGAGTGCGCCACCTTGCTGGCCTACTCTCTCGCACTCCTCCGCGCGTCTCCCGTTTCGGGCAGACCAGGGAGATCGCGCAGGAGAAAGTCGGGCCTGCCCTCGGAGTGGACGGCGGTGTGGTCGAGGAGTCCTGGATTGGACTTCGGGCAACGGGTCGAGTCGCGGCGCGAGCTCGTCCGACCGGCGATGACTCCACGCTAGTGATTCACCTGGCTCTGACAGTCCGCGTCCCCACTGCCTGTGGACGTCCGTCTGCCGAGAGCCCTGGCCCCGAACATCCTGCGACGATGGGTAGCGGCGTGAGCTCGTCCGACCGGCGATGACTCCGCTCGCAATTACCCCTTTGGCTCTCAGGTGCGCGGGCGCTGCGGGCACACTGAGTCCACGGCTCGCTTGACCGCAGTGTCTTGTTGGGGATCCCTGGTACTCAATAGGGAGTTTTAGAATAGCGCACGCTAAAGCTTTGCGTACGCAAAGAATAGCGTCGTCGCCACTGCGCATGTTCCGAACGCAAGCCAGGTTTTGGGCTTTGCGTGCGCAATTTTAGCGTGCGCTATTTCTCGGAAATAGCGTGCGTACGCAAAGAGTCGTTGCACTTCTCAAAGGAGGATTCGTGATGAGAAGTTGGCTAAAGCCAAGACGAGCAGAGTTAAAAAAAAATGGTGGCTTCCAGGATTATGTCGGCGGCTGCTTTGGCGGCGTCGTGAGTGCGACGTCGGCGGCATCCTCGCGACTGCGATTTTCGATACGGGACGACATTGTTCTCGGTTTGGCAACGATCACCGGCAACTTGATACTTGCGACGCGCGAACATTTCTCGGCGAAGGTACGATGTGCGAAGGTCAGTACACGAGACCTCTCTTGCCGAGGCGACGCAACCGGACACGACCGGTCAACCGCTCGCGTAGCATTTTCATGTTTAAACAAATCTAAAATAATACTCTGGAGCGAAAAATTTGTTATACCCTTTCGTGTGTGAAATAAAAATTGTGACTGTATCTTGGAGGCGTCGCAAGCGCGAGATGCCTGGGCTTTTGCGTCGCGACGGAGAAACGATATTCTAAAACTCTCTTGCGTCGCGTGTGCTAATACAAGCGCTAAATCTAGCACTAGCGTTCGCTAAAATTGCGTACGTTATTCTAAAACTCCCTAATAAATGATGTTGGATACCGGGATCATCGTTGTTGGCATGGCGCTGGCCGAACCCGGCGCGGCGACCGCCCTCGCTGGTAGCTCTCGGCCACGAGGTGGGGCGTGCGTCGGATTTCCTTTTTGACCGGACAGGTCTCCGGACGTAAAGGTGCGTAATCTTCTCCCCTTTTATTCCCACACCGTAGAGCTACGCTCTCACGCTTAGGCCTTTGAAATCAGTGCATGTGAAATGATGATATCTAATGCGGTTTGTACATTCTAGCGCATGCCAGGAATAAAAGGGACCACTAAGGCAATTTAATTTTTTTTTTTTTTTTAAAGAAAGTGTTTTCGTTAGCATTGGGGTCCTGGCATGCCACACGATTTTTTCTAGAACGTTGTGACTCTTATTTCTGTACCTGCAAATAAATTTGCGAAACCGAAACAAACATTCATATTTCTTCCCTTTTTCGCCTCTGGAAAGAGAAGTGACGTCAGGGAGCACTGTCGGCATCGGTAGGATTTAGTGCACACTCAGTGTGGTTCCCGTGGTTCGCTCTAGTGCACGGCGTTCCGTGAAGAAAACCTGGAAGAAATGGACGACAACGCCGCGCTCGCAAACGAGTTTGAGCTCCCGTTCAGCGACCTCACGCCGACTGAACGGGAGATGCTGCTAAGGACGCAGAACTCTGGATTGGCGGTTCACCGAGGGCGCCCCAGACCTACCACCAACTCCTCGGTCGCCGCCTCAGAACGACCCAGACTCCGGCTGATGTGAAGGTGCTGCTCAAAGTCTTCTGGTCGGAAATGCAACGAACGAATCCTGACACCGCTGTCCACAGCTCTACGGAAGACGACGGCGCGCAACCAAATGCTGCGCATTGCTGCATCGGTCGGCAGCTTATGCAAACTAACGTCGCCAGATTGACCGCACGTCTTCAGCCGAGCTTTCGCGCAACCTACTAGTGCACATAAACGCGGCATGATTGGTGAGACACCAGTTCGCAAAGCGAACACGAGACGACGCACGAAACCAAAACCAAAAGTCCGCCGCCCCCGGCGCTCGTACCATTTTTTTTTTTTTTTTTTTTTTTTTTTTGTGCATGGTTGTTTGTAGCTTGTTACGCGCCCGAGGTAGCAGTGCGGGATGCGTTCAACCAGTGACAAACGGAGGGATCGCTTCAGATTATGCTTTTATACCCGGTATGAAACCTATTAATTCCCAACTACAACTTCAAAAAATCATCCACCGTTCAAATAAACTTTTTTCATCACATCTGACCACCGAAATCGAAACCGAGAGCGCGTCTATCGTTTGAACCAATCGCCAGACGAGGAGCCCGTTGTCGTCACGCTTCGTCGGCGCACTTTAGTTCACCTTTCTGCCACCGTCTCAGTGGGGTCTCGGGCATCGTTCCCGGCGCTATTATTACCGCGCCTGTTTGCTCGATTGGTGCGGCATCCAAACTTTTGTTCGGGCTAGAACTTGGTCAACAGTATCTGAGACGTGCCCTGACATCCATTTCAATCGTCGAAAAAAACTTCGAAACTGCCTTCATGGCAGGGGCGGATGCAAGAATTTCCTGAGGAGGGGGAGGGGGGGGGGGGGGGGTCAGGTGTTGGCCAGCGTACCATTTGTTTAGGAACCCCCTCCCCCTCTCCCTCGTTTCACGCCCTATAATTTACACATGCAGAAATCAAGAGGGGGGTCAGGACATCCGGACCCCCCCTCTAAATCCGCCCCTGCTTCATGGTCCCTTTAAGTCAAATCACGTTTTTTTATGATTGAAAGAGGGGGTGGGGGGTCGCCAAATGTATGCATAAAAGTATAACTGAGAAAATAATAGAAAACTAAAAAGTCAAACGCTGTAATGGATTGGCATTACACAAGAGAATCCTGGCTTTCACCGAGTTGGCAGCGGAGTGGCAGAAAAACTGACCGCAGCTTCCGTAACTGCAGGCGTCCTTCCGTGTTGATGAACGAGCTTCGAAAAAATTGCAACACCTTGTGAAACTAGATCACGATTCTCCCCAGGAATATTTTGTTTACGTTTCTTTTTATATTTCCAACGAAAAAATCAAAACAAAATATGCGAATGACGTGCGCGATCCTAAACCTCAGATGGACCCGAAACGTTGACAGGGCCGCAACAAACCGCCACAGCCAAACCCACCATCTTGCAATTAACGTGGAGATCGCGTTGGTTTGCATAAGACAAGGCCATCTTCCTCGGTCTTCTTTAGTAGCCCGCGATCCGGGAAATCTTTCGCCCGAAGGCATCGCTTCATCAGCGCTCCTTCCCCGTGTGGCGAGGCAGAAGAGAAGCCGACCGCGTCAGCCCCTCTAATAAAGTAAAGCCCATTCCTTCTAACCGCCGTGACCTTGCTTCGAAGTAAATGGACTCAAAAGGCAAAGAAGTAGAAAAGAAAAAAGAATGCACGATCAACCACCGCCTCGTTATGCCGTTGAAGAGCAGCTTTCAGCGATCGCTGCCGCATGAGAAGCCGAACAAGATGGCCGCCGCCCCTTTCCTCGTGCGAGGAGCATTGAGTGCGCATGCGCCGCTCCCCTGCCGCCCCCCGGCGGCGAACCCGGTAATTAAAGGGTAGGCATGGCTCGGACATTGGTTGCACCATCTAGAAAAGGGGGGGGGGGGGGGGGGGGGGGGGGTAATTGCGATGGGCCCGACGACGTGCCTCGGCGGCACTGGTGCGGGGCTGCGAGGGAATAACCTGCATGTTTACTTAACCTTCGCCGTGACCGGAGCGGACTCGCGGATAGCAGGCAGCGGTCGGCCTGGCTGGACGCACGAGACGGACACTGGGAAGCATTATTCTTCGGTGTGCCCGGTAGGGGGCTCTCTTTTTTATGGAAAGCAGCAACTTTCAGCGGGACATTCTTTTCCCTGGGTATACCTGCAACTTCGGTGTATTTGGCAAAGATTGCACCTTGAGGCTGCGTTTCGACTGCAGCGATGTACGATGTACCTCACAAGATTCGGTTGGATGAAGGAACGTGCCTGGTCCCTCTTAGACGACAGAGCCGTAGCGCTGAAGTTTCGGCGCCAGCTGAACACTTGTCTCGGCGTTCGGCTGAGACACGTGTCCAATCAGTGAGAAGAACACGAGTTTTAGCCAAACGCTGACGCGGCACTCATGTCGAATCTAGGTCGCCGCATTTGCCTTCTTTAGCTGACTCCGAAAGTTCAGCACCATGGCTTTGTGACAATGTAAATTGATAGCCTAGTTACTTAAACGTCGCAAAACAATTAGCGTGAAAGACAAGACCAAGTAGTAGACTGGACATGACAAGTGCTTTGTTATCTATACTTCGTTTCAGTCGTGAATTCTATGACGGTGCTCTATTTGAATAAATCATCACCTCGAGTATATTTCTCTGTTAGATAACGCCGACAGCGACTACCCCCATCGACAGAACACCACCACAATCCGCAGTGTCTGTTGCGTCAGAAGGAATAAAATCCTAATGATACGGATTTTAGATTTTTTTTTAAAAAGCCGTTTTATGCATAAAGCGCGGGCGAGAAAACGGCCGACTCGTCGACCTCCGAGTTTTTCGCTGTGCAATTTGCACAGCTACAAGGCTTTTCCGCACTCCTTACTGCTTGTCTAATCATCGTGGACGTGGCTGAGATTTAGAAACGTTTAAAACCCAATGCGATTTCTTTACTACGTTGTTGACAAATTGAGGCGATAAGAGTGTTTTAGTATAGAAAGAGCCGTCCCGTGTGTTAGCTGTTTTGCTTACTTTAACCCCTTTAGCAGAAAACGCTGCGAAACGATTGGCGTATACACCCGCAGCATTAAAATTTCTGTGGCACATTGATGAACGCTTCTTTCGTCCCTTCCTAAGTGCGTAGCATAAATGTCCCGAAATACATTTTTTAGTGACGAAAACATTCCTGTAAACAACTCTACTTTTATATCTTTCCATTCAAAGCTTGGCAGGCACCGAATTTCGTGCGGATTTGTTTTTCACCGACGAAACGACCAGAATAGGACCTGTTTTTTCTTGGTTAGGATAAACACTTTTCATTTTACAATTTAGACTCACAAATATAGCCAACCGGCAATGGCCAGGCGGCGCCAGCAGAGTGATGGCGCACGGTTATACCCTGTCTCGTTGTAACTTGGCAAAGGGTGAACGATAAGCCCCACGTTGCGTGCCGAAGGCTTCAAAATGTGCGACGTATACGAGCGCAACGCACACATATTAGAACATGACGCAGCGAAAAGCCTTATACTTCTTCGGAGTTGAGGCGCGCTCCGGTGATAGGCAGTTACGTTCCGATTGGCCCGCGAGGGCCGTAGCTTCCGCTCTACTGGCACGTTACGCGATCACGGCTTCCTGGGATACCCAGTATTTCTTGCTTCAGACACTAGGCTAACCGGCGCCACCAGAGTAAAAGCTCACGTTTGAACAAAGCAGCCGCCACTTCCAGGGGTACCCAATATTTCTTGTTTCAGTCGCTAGATGGCGCCAAACCAAACAGCATTGCAGGTTGCCTATAGTCACGGATCAGCTCAAAGCCCGGTCCATAACAAAAAAAATATCACAGCTGAATTATTTTTTTTTTCTGATGGCGTGGATAGACCGTACGACCGTACATCATAATTCCAATTTGATATTTCGTTGTGTTTTTTTTTATTGCAACGCCCTATAATAACGCAGCTGTGCACGATTCATTTTGTTATGATTGAGCACGACATTGAACAATAACTGCCAGGCTTAATTCACCTATCTGCGTCTGAAATTGTCAGAATGACGCGATTTCGCTCTCATTTTGTGTGCCTGGCACAGCCCACTCCCCCGAGGAGACGCGGGGCAAGGCGGTTTGAGTGCTCCGGTCCGATGCTGGTCTTTTCCTTGGCCTCCGAGATCCGACCTCGGAGGCCGTGCCTTTCCTTTTTACATTTCATTTTCGCCTCTAGATGGCGTCGCTTGGCGCGGAGTTGTACGGAGTACGGAGCGGTGAACATTACGCCATCTAGTTGTAAGTCACGGCACAATCGAAGGTCGCGTGTTTTTTCTGGGCGGTTTAGGTCCCAAAATACCCATTGTACTATTTCCTACGGGTTACTTTAGGCCTTCTGTACTTTTCGCGTCTTAGTTTTTTTTTCTTTCGAGCATATTGTTTTTGGCGCATACATGTTTTGATTGGTTGCCCGGAACCGGCAAATGATTCGAATGTGGAGCCCAGCACGCGTATGTTCGTTTCTTTGGAAATCGTACAAAGTACGCATCAAACGCGCCAACCTCCAAGATGATACTTGTTTTACTCTATTTCACCTTATGATGTACCGCAGGAAATGCTACAAGTGCGAACTCGCTGCTCTAGAGCATATGTCTAGAGACTAGGGCATATCTAGGCGGCACGAGCTCTCGTGCAATAAAGGCCAGCTGCCAGCGCTATGCGCTCGCGCTTCTAGCCTTCGCTGCGGTACAACATAAGGTGAAACGGAGTATAGGAGTTGTTTTTTGAGCTTCAAGCGCGAGCTTTCTGCTTTTTAATCGTACTCCGACTCCTCCGCTTCATAAACGCTCGTGCAGTGGGAGCGCCATCCGAAGCTCCGTTCGTGCTTTCCTTGAGTGAGCTGAAGACGCCCCGTTCTGTGTTTGCGGAAACGTCGTAAAGTTAGCCTCAACGGGCAACGAGTCTCCCAGCTGTAGATTAGAAATTTAGCCAGTGCAGTACAACCTCTAGCCCGGGGATCTTTAACGTGCACCACGGAGTAGTGATACACCGCCGCATACGCCGGTACTATATGCAGATCGAAACGGGCGCAGGTGGTGATTTTGCCCAAGGTCCCTGGGTTTTGCTGCGCGAGCTTTCGCTCCACGCGCTCCGAGCTACATTGCGGGAACACACTCAGCCACCGGTGCCCCCGATCCTCACAGCCCAGCAGGAACAAAGTAAGCACTCAACGCGCAAACACCAAAGTTGGCTCTTTATTGACCTTCAAGCGCGAGCTCCTTATATTCAATTGCACTCTAGGCTGCACGAGGGCTCGTGCAGCGGGAGCACCTTCCAAAGCTCTACGCTCGCCTGCCGCGAGTGATCTGAAGACGCCGCGGGTCGTCCGCAAAGATATAACAAAATGTTGAAAGAAAGCGTTTTCGTGCTACATTGAGGCGAAAAAAAAAAAAATGAAATAAATAAAAAGCATCAAACCGGCGCACGTGGAACACGTCCCGGTCTCCACTGTCGAACTGATGGGTGACGACCGCAGTGATGGATGAAGAGTCTAACCAGACGGATTTCAGAGACTCAAGAAAGACGTTCCCGGTTCTCGAGTATCTGTCTTCTCGGCTTATACTTTCGCCGACGGAATGCACTCTCCAATTGGATTGCGCCACTATCTCCGCGAGACCCTTTGATCTACCGACTCTTTCACGGGCGGTAGAGGCCTACAGGCGGCACTGTTTTTTTAACTCTCGCCATTTTTTGGGAGGGTGCCTGCCTCGAGCAGTTACGCGGCGCTTCGCCTCCTGTTGCTCTGACGGCGTGGACCGCAAAGCTGCGGACAGCGGGAGATCGAGGGCGTGACGAACGGATTGCCCGATCGACGGCGACGGTTAGGGTGTTTTCCTAGAAAGGAATCGAACGCAGGTCGTTGATTAAACGCCGAAGGGCTGGCTGTTGTTGAATGGAGTGAGCCGGTTGGACCGCGCACGCCAGCAACGTCAAAGTAACTTTGCACCGTGTACGGGGGGAAGGATAGCCTTAGAGATGGTTTGGACGCGCGTAAGTGAGCACTAACAGGCGATGTAAACATCAATGATTGGATTAAAGCCGTATTGGCTTGAGCGACTGAACTCGGGCTCTTGTCAGATTAAGTGCGCTGGTTGAATCGCTCGCCAACAGAATCCAAGAAACTTTCCACACCACATGAAGAGAACAACCCACACAGTGGGCAAGGGCAGACAGCTAAAAAGCGGTGGAAACTTCAATGCTTGGATTAAAGCTGTAATGAGCTATGGAGTGATGTCTGAGGATATGCTACTTGGCTCCTTCTCTTGTCGAATTGAATGAACCCTTTGAGCCGTGCGCACAAATGGCGTGAAATTGACTTTCCCCGCTGTAGGGATGGAACAATTTAAAGAATGGGAAGGGACATGCAGCGATGGAAACATCGATGGTTGAATTAAAGCCGTAAATAAAGACTTAAAGCGAAACATTATATTTTCGCGGCTGTTTTTGTTGAGGCGAATAGGCGCGTGTTTTGTTTTAATGATGAGCGAAAGGTTGCTTTCCGAGAAAGATTGTTTTTTTTTTTTTTTTTTTTTTTTTTTTTGTCTTCTGATTCATCCGCCGTAGCGGAGATGCTGGAAAACGGTTCGGGGAATTGGGAAACCAGCTTTCCACTGTTGCCTCGCTCCATACCGCCTCGGTGTTTTGTGTGTTTTCAAGCAAGCTTTGCTTTTCTCGGGAAGAAAGGCGGTATGTTTCTTAGAGCTGCGTGCAATGGATAGTGTGACTTGCTCTGCAGAATGCAAGAAAGGTTTTTTTAAGCCAGCCTATTCTGAAAACCCCATTCTTAGTCAGTAGTACTATCGTGTCTATGGAACTTGTACGTTTCCCCAGTATATTTGATAGACCTCACAGTTTCTTGGCTGTTCTTATGGTATTTAATTAAAACTCCGAGCAAAAAAAAACGTGATTTATGTGGTTTGTTTTAGATCCTTACCTCATGGTTTGTCTTCAAGTAAGTATTTTTGCCGAACGTATTGAAAGTCACCGATGTAATGTAATTTTTGTTAAAAAAACGCAAAGAAATGGAACCTTCTGCACTTTCAATTTATGCTCTTTGCTAACTGATCTAGAAAGATAGCTTCCTTGAAACTGCCTGCGATACCAGTAAATTAAAACTGATGCAAACAATTTACCGTTTTTTTTTTTTTTACAAAATTTTGATAAAACAATTATAGAATTAGCGAGCAGACTAGAACAATCTTCAGCGTTGATAATGACTTTCTTAAAACTGCATATGCTTCCAATGCAGTTTGTGCGCTCGAGCATTGTTTCGCTTATAACTAGGATTCAGTAATTTCGGAGTTTATTTCTCCTAAAATTCAGAGGGCCTTTCTCGGAGTTTATTTTCGTTATATCTCTAATTCTCTAAAATTCGGAGCTTATATTACAAGAACAAAATAAATAGAATTCAGGTAACATGATCCGTTGCCTTGAATAGAACCTTGAGCTAAAAGGCAAATCCCTTCTCTAAGTAGTTCAAGATTTCAAACGAAACTGAAGTGGCATTTCCTCAAGACCCTTGGCACTGTGCTCCTATAAAGTTTACCTGTAGAAAACCGTCTTTTTTGTTTTTCATTTTGTCAAGACCCCACAGTTCAGTTTCTTTTTTTGGTGGGGGGGGGGGGGGGGGGGAGGGCAAAAGTCCGAATTGATAGAAACCTTTTCCGGCGAGTGTTTTTTGGATCTTTTCGGATTTATCCGAAAACACGGAACCCAACTTACAACCTATCAAGTGTCGAATTGTGCAAGTGTAGCAGTTGCAAATCCTAAGCAAAGCTGAGGACCCTTACGATTACTAATTTTAATTTTTGTACTAATTAAAAGTTCATATATCTATGCTCCTTAACAAAAAAGTGTGCTGTGCCATAATTATATGCTAGTTTTGTTTTAGAGAGTGAACGGACACCTTATGACATTTGGCAAAACCCGCGGACCGCTCTTTATAGGGATTGTGGATCCTGCAATTCAAATAACTCCCATGACAACCAACTGCCAATCTAAAAATAGAGTTAGCGGAATCGGTAAAGAGCTCTTGTGTGAGTGTGCTCGTTCCTCACGTCTCCACAGCAGTGCAGTGTCTCTTCGGTACGGCCCTCCGAGTTGATTTTACGAGGCGTATGTGCGGATCTATACCTCACATTTTGCTCGCATTAGACCAGTGTCGAATCCTGCTAGTTTTCTTTTAAAGGGGTCCCTTTCTTTATATCTTTGGCTGTAAGGATATACTTTGTTGTCACCTTCGAGGGTGGTTATTAGAATCGTGCATTAAACTATACATTGGTCGGTCTAGCACTTTGACGTGAGGGCCACTAGAAAGGCGACTGAGCATGCAGCCTCCCTAGGCAGGTGCTCAGGGAAACTTAGCGAGTGAAAGATCGTGAGTAATGTCCAAAAGCAAATCGGATTTTAAGGTCAGAAGGATTTGTCCACTTCATCATTTACTATAGTTCGTTTCAGCTTAAAGGGGCGCTGCAAGGGGACGATGAAAACCAAATGCTGGTTTAAAGGACGCGCCTATCGGTGTCAAACACGACCGTTCAGTAACGACATTGGTCTAGAGCAGGGGTCTCCATACGTTTTGACTAAGGACTGAATTGGGGATCTGCTGCAGTGTCGGGGGCCGCAAATTAGATAAGACCATATAAAAGGAGAAGGTACTAAATACGTAAACCTAAATAGGCATTTAAATAAAAAAAAACTTAGACAAGTGCAAAAATTAAAAAAAAAAGAAAGTGTGAGGTGGAGAAACACACAATCTATAGTTTTAAGTACAATATTTTACTATTTATGACATTACAAAAAAATTCTGTCCCCGAGAACTCATCGGTCATAAATCAAAGCGCATAGGAACTTTGGAATATTCACACAGAGAAGGAGACTGAAGAAAATGGTAGTTCAGATCAGAACACTATGCTCTATATACACAAGGACGCAAAGGAAATTTTTCTATAGTTGAGCAGATATGAGGCAGGGAACTACGAATAGTAATTCTGTTGATGACAATGTTCAATAAATAATATACCGAGAGAACTGGCGCTTTGATGAAGTTTTACAGGCGTGTGCGAATAGTGGATTTTGAGTTAGAAGCAGTGTTGGACAAAATACTCGATAAAAGTGTTTAAGTTAAGTTACTAAATACCTGCTTCATAAAGTATTTAAAATACTACTCAAGTTGCTTTCACTCTAAAGTATTTTGAGTATAGTACAATTACTTAGAAATGTAATTGAATTACCTTTGAAGATACTTCTGCATTGGATAATTTCTATTGACGTCGATGACAAACACAATTATACAATTGCGCAAATCTGGTTTACAGAATGATTTATTAGCATGCAACAACACAAAACGAAGGAAGCAAAAAAAAAAACATCGAAGGGGTCTTTTATGCAGTCCAACCATAAGGAGCAGAATATCAAATGATACATGTTACAAAACATTTCTGGGCGAAAAAAATAGAGGTCGCTTTAGCAATTCGCAACTTTAAAAACCTAAAAGGGGCGCGCTGGTGCCTATCAAAATGGCTGTCATCTGGATGATCGTCGTATAACCGCAGTAACAGGCGGGGTCTGCGACGCGTAATTAATTCTAGTTTTGTTTTATACGAGCAACCTTACTTTATTTTTTCCCGCCAGGAAGGTGTAGGCAAGCACCTTTCTTGTGAAACCGATCATCGGGAAGCTAGGGAGCGCGATTCTTACACCGCAATTCCACCATCGCTGAAAGTTGCGAATAGTGATATCGCTGAATATTACTTCTTGTGACGGACCTTAGACGCACCGTTTAACTACAGTCCATATTCCCTATATGAGGAGTTCACTATAAACGAACTTGGGATACGGAAATGAGTGAAAAGAAAACAAAGAGAGCCCACGCCACGGCAGTCGTCGCACCTTCTTCAAGTAGGTTGCGTTCAGAAAGGCACTCAACGTTGGGAAACACTTTGTTGGCATTTTGAGAGGTCATCCTGCTCGTATTTAGTTTCCTGTCCGGTTCTCTGCATATCAATTTTCGCTTACAGACAATGTTCGCGAAAGCAATAAGTACCGGACTGACGACAGAAAGAAAAGTAACAAAAGAAACCTCGACATTTCGCCGTTGCGGGGCAACAAGCGAAAAAAAAAAAGCATTATTTTTTTGTCCACTTGTCATTTTCTTCTATTTCTTATTTTCTTGACACTGGAGTCTGCATTCTTGTCGTGGGTCGTTTCCGTTTCTGCGTTGCGCCTCAGTGTAGCAACTATACTTCCGTAAAACCATCCCTTTTATTTCAATTTCTTTTTTAAAAGGAACCTTGCAAAAAAAAAAAAAAAAAACGGATTTGGGAAGGCAAGGGGGGAAAGCTTCATTGTACGCACTTCGGTGTGAAATATAAGTCACAAACGGCACAAAAGTGACTTTTTAACGAGCTCAATCTAAATCATCGGAGCTTATCTGAGCTAGCAACAGGATTTGGTTGCTCGAAAGAATGTTCACGTTTGCTGGTGCCACGCCCACGCCACTTCATGTCGAAAAACTCGGAAACCGGCGGAATGTCAAAAATGCTTTTGAGATAATGAGTACAGGATACTCAGAAATGTAATTAAAATACAGTATGAAATACTCCCAATTAAAAGTATTTGCAAGATACCAAGACACTTCAAAAAATATTTGAAATGCAGTATCTTGAGTAGAGTATTTGAGATAGGCACAAGTCTGGTTACTAGTTTCGTGAGAAATCTGATTGCGTACTCTTGAGAGTGGTCTTGTTTTGAGTGTCTCTTCTGCTGTTGCTGTTGCGGGAGGAGAGGGCACTGTCAAGCAGTTCTGTACTGCTTTTTCCCATCCTTCCTCTGTTCTTGTATGAAAAGGAATACAAAAAAAAAACTCGAAATTTGAAGCGAATAGTTGTTTTGGTCAAATATTTTTGAATATATCCAATAGTTTCTCCTAGCTTTTCACTACAGCGCCATGCCTAAGCGAAAACCCATCTGAGCTCGTAAAGTTGATTCCCAAGCTTCTACTTGTCCATATCTAAGCTGATTTTAATGCAACAATATTTATGGACTGTGACCTCAGAATGTCCATTTCCTACGTGAAAATGGCAAGGAAACGATGCATTTGACGTAAAATTAATCTTAGAAAAATACCCAGCTATACCTAATCGACGGGATTTATAAATCATTATGCTATATGCAACATCTTTTTTAATTAAATGTAGAGTTCGAAAAAAAAATCAAAAAGACAATCATGAATGACGAACGTAGGTTTTCAAGACATCTCTGCCTACCATATGCGGAAAGAAAGCCGTCTGCTTCTTGCGCAGGGGTTGCGGGGACGTCAAAATAACGCCGAGCTCTGATGGGCTTTGATTGGAAGGATAGTGGGTAGACCTCAAAGCTAGATGCTTTGAGGTCTACCTGCTATTTTGTCCAATCAGTAAGAGCTCGGCGTTCTGATATCATCGAAACTCCCTGTGCAAGATGCAGACGAACTTGTGCTCCGCATTCTCTTGCCACAGTTCACTTTTGAGAACATTACCTTGGTGTAGAAGCATTCACGAAGTTTCCGTTTCTTCTTACACACACAACACGTGCGCGCGTGCACCATCCCGTTTTGAAAGTGGGCTTTCCTCTTAGAAACGTGACTGCAATATTTGTACTTTTCGAAGTGTTGATCGCGGAGGGCTAGCCCCATTGAGCGTTGTTCTTACCGAGCACCGGTGCACTGCGGAGATGCAACACCCCCGAAAGCGAGTTCCGCGGGAGTTGTTTCTCCGCAGTTCACCTGTGCTCGGTAAGAACAACGCTCAATGGGAATATCCCGCCGCGGTCAACACTTCGAAAAATACGAATATCAGAGTTAAACACAAAGGGAATAAAGAATACTGTATTATTCGAAAGTATTATTCGATAATTCGAATATTCGCACAACACTACAGTTTCTCCTATACTGACAGGTACTTAGGCGAAACGGTCCTTATTTCTTTCTTTTGATTCTTATAATGCGGTTCGCACCCATTATTATGCTTTATGGAGCGGTGCGGGGGATGTTAGATATGACGGTGCGTGCACGAAGCATTTTTGCACTCTCAGTGATGTCCGATCCAAGTAGCAAAAACAACTCAGAGTCGTCTGCTTCACAAAATCATGGTGGGCGCTTGAGCGAAATGAACGTAAACGATGGGAATAATAATGATGTTAATAATAATCTAAAGTCACGCAAAAAAAGTTTGATCCACAAATGTTCGAAGTAATTTATGTCGTCCACCCATGAAACGTGGTAAAAAACAGAGCTTGAGGAAACGCAGAAAATGTGAAACCCTTTTCAGGCAGGCCCGATAAAGCCCTTCAAACTTCAAAGTTAGATTTGAGTAGTTTAGGTTCCACACCAGCGAAGGGCGTCTGGCACCTTCCAGCAGAGGACTGAGGATTCATTTAGACCACCTGGGGATCTTTCGACATGTAACCGAAATCTTGGTTGAACTTCGCCTTCTTCGCAATGCCTCCGTCAGATTGCGGGCACCTCGGCCGGGATTCGAACCCTCCACCTGGCCCCTGGGGATCCGTAGGGCGGGGATCTGCCTTGGAGCCACCGAGGCGGCTGTTCAAGGGTTTCATTTTTCAAAACAGAACTCTCTAAAAAAATAGAAGAACCAACTTGCAATCTCGAGCCTATCGGCGTGCGTTGGTTCGCCAATCCTCTAAATGAGTTTGTTTTGACCTTTAGAGAACTCTCTTCGGCGTTCCCCACGGCGTCCCGTTTTTTTCCCTTCCCAGCGGCTGCTCTTGTCCACGTCGCCTGACGTCATGTGACCTAAATGCAGAGAAGTAGTTTAGTCGTCCCTAAGTGTCGGTTAACGGGGAGGGTCGCGTGGCCGAAGAGGCCACTGGGCGGCTGGGAACAGGAGGCCAGAGCTGACAACGAGGACGTGCGCCCGGTGCTGACTCGGACCCCGAACGAGAAGGACCTACCTGGCTGCTTGCGCGGATCCACGGAGACGTCGGCACTGCAGCGACGCCCCCGCGGGTGCCGGCGATGCCCGCCTCGAGTCACTCGACTCCAGGTCGAGGGAAAAAGGACCCTCCTGCGACACCGAACCCCTGCCTAACCATCGCGACCCGAGCCCCCGCAGGACCATGACGTGACCCAATAAACGGTTCTATGAGAACTTGTTTGAGATCGGTTTACTTTTGGAGGCGATTGGTTGGGAACGAGGAAAACTGCACGGCCTTTAACGTGTCCGTTTGATAAGAGTATAAGGCACACGCAATTAAAATTGCAAACACTTCTAAGGACACGAGACCTAGGAACAGAAAGGAGTCTGTCGTCGCCTTCTCTTGAATTTCCGCGATGCTGAAAGTTTACCAGCTCGCTTGTATCTCTTAAGAATTTACATCATATCAGAAGTTTATTGTTCATACTGTTTAATCAGATTATAAATTTAATCGTGTCAGGCAAATGTAACACTATAGGCAGCAAATAAAGGCTCGCTCAGACCTCAACCAGACTAAGCATATTTTTTGTAGATTAGTCTTTCCACCTGAACATTGTTTCGCCTGTTCGTGAGCGGTTTACGTGCTCAAACTTCTATTTACAGAAGTGCTGTAATGTCGTAATCTCCGTATCTCACGCTCTAGCCATTTTGACTGTCACTTTCTCATTCTCACTACGAAGCTGAACAGGCCGTGTGTTTCAGCGGCGGCTTGGCGACTTTCCTCAAACAGCGACGAGTCTAAAGTGTTCACTTGAAGGGACCTTTAAACAGTCCCCTTTAACGACCACGTCAAGCGCAGATAGCCGCATCGAATAGTTCTTGAGTTTTCGATTGAGAATTATGGGAGAACATAAAATGGTTTATTAAAAACGCCAAATAGGCTGGTTATCATTTGGGGAACGGGGGAGACACAGACACGGGCCGTAGTCTTTGCATGCATTCATGTAAAAACTTCATCAGGTATACTCTGCTATGGAACGAAGGGACCAATCAAATAACGTCAAAAGCGCCACGTCATGGCGTTTGTCATTGTTCTGCTGTAATCGGCTAAACAAATCAAGCGGTGTATGTTGTCTCTCTTTTTACTTGTATTCCTTTTCCTTCCTTGTCTCAGACTAATTTATCAGGCGCAGTGAATGCCTGGTGACTTGCACTTTTAGTGTATGGGTCGGTGTTTGCATCTATTCGAACCTTCGACTGGCTCGGATTTATGATGATGCAAAGTAGACTTTTTCTGTATGCCCTCATCGGCAGCTAGGTATTTCACATATCCAGTATCGAGTAAAATAACATAAACGAGGCGTAACAGGAAGGATTGGCAGACGCAGAAAAATCGTGAACACCTTCTAGTTGAGTGGTGAGGGCAAAACTGTTTTTCCCCATGCCGCGAAGTTCCACAATTCAAGATGGCCAGGACTACACGGAAAAGGTCCATAGACCTTTCCGAAAATCGCCTTCTGCCCGTGGCAGTATTTGTCTGCTGAGCTGTGGGACGCCTTCTGGCCATGCGCTGTTGCTCTGTTGTGCGGCATATCGGACGCGGCACATGCGTCCATAGCTCAGTGACTCGGCATTTTGCGCCCGGCGGATAAGCATGTTCGTCTGCTTCCAACACACCTCGTGCGTTTGTTTACCCTCTAAAGGCGCTCACGTGCCTTTGTCCCCCCCTCGACGTCAACCAATGACAGCGCGCACTTGGCTGCCTCGTCATCGCGCGTTCCCTGCGCCTTCTCTACGTTGCCCTTTGATTGACGGGCTTCTCCTTGCATTCTGGTGCGACGCATTTTGGAACACTCGCTCGCCGTATAGCTCCGATGTGAGTGTCTACATTAAGCGGCGCCTAGAGTGCTTACACAATGGGGCGAGTTTTGCCTGGCTTCCCCGGGAGGCCTCCTATACGGTAAACAACTTGGGTCCAGCTGGAAGCACGGTGCAGCGGAAATGCTTTCAACGGCGCGGCAGTGTTTATCGTACGCCAGCGCAGCTTCACGCCTCTCCACATCGCAGGTGTAAACCTCGAATCCGGCGCGAGAAAGGACCTGCGCTCTCGTTCGATCGGGGAGCAAACTTGGGGGGTCAACTCGTTTCTCACGCCCTGAGCGCGTGGAGGGGGGCGACCCTTCGAAGGGACCAGAATCTATATCCCCTTTTTGCTTTACGGCGGACAGCAGTGGACGGTATGCGTGCCAACACACGCGGTGCCCGCGGTGCGAACGTATCGCGCCACTACGTGCACCGCGTGTATAGCTGAGCTCTCTTCTGAAGGTCCCGTGACAGTCTCACACGATAGGGTGGTTGGCTCGGATGGCTCGTAACTTCCGGGGCGGTCCATCTTGATGTGAGACGGAGTGTAGCCGAGTTCAGTCAAGCTGATCTGAGCGCTTATTTGTAGAGGTGGCGGAGCTGAATGGCGATCCCGGGGTGGGGGAGACAGCGTCGATTCGTCGCGTCTACTCTGGAGACCGGTGCGTATTCAGGCGTATGAAACAACCGGAACAAAAAGCGCATGAAAGAGACGTAAAAATAAAAATAACACAAAACAATACGGGCAGTAGTTTTTTTTGGTGTGTGAATTGAGTCTAGCGTGACATCCTTAAACACTGAAAGAGAGAAAAAAAAAAAAAAGTGTGGGTGATCGGCGTGCGGTGTTCATTCAGGCCGGAAACTAGTCCGGGTCTAACAAAGTATAACTAAAAACATGCTCAAAACACGAATAGAAAGGCGAATACGAATCGATCTGTTCCTTCAGTTCAAACACAGAGAAATGATTTCTTTATTTCGTTTTTTTTTCTTGTTTTACGCCGCGGCTAGAAAAAAGAACACAAAAAACATAGAGGGATTTGCAATTGCAAAAACGAAGAAGATTAGTTCACGATAGGCAAGACCGTAGTTAGAGGATCACGCCGCTCTGTATAATATCGTGTCGGGAATCTGTTCACGCTCGAACGAGTGTATACCCTCGCTTACACCGCGGATGCAGGGGTGTCGGAGGCGGAAGCTGCTTTGAAGTCTGTAGGAAGGGAGGGAAATCGCGGTTCTTCGGTGGCTAGTCTATCTGGACCGAGCCTTTCGTACTTTTGAAGGTTGTAGCCTTGCCATGACTTAGGCGACAATGACAACGCTGTGTGAGTCCCAGACGATCGGGTGAATAATCATTCAGCGCAACCTGACAATAAAAACATGCATGGCTTGCAGTTGACGTCATCGCACGCTGCCAATGGTCATCCCCCACCTGTCCATACTAAGAGAAACAAACCCAACTTGTTTCTCTTGGTAAGGACAGGAAGCAAGCACATACGTCGTGAAAAACGGCGAGACTGGGACGAGGGCCAAGAAGAGAAACACAGTGGACAAGCGCTGACTATATATAGTCCTTCACCCTTAAAGGAATCATGAAACGATAAACGGTTGGAATCCTTATTACTTCGCAGAGGCGTACTGGTCCTAGTCTGGCCCAAGTATACTCGCATAGACCGCCACTGATACAGAAGCTCCTTTGTCGCTGTGAAATGGCGAGGATAAAAGAGGACTGCTTCTTGCACTCTTGCCTTTGCAAAGCTTGATGATTTAATTCTCGGAAAAGAAATTGTTTGTGTATGTTTATACAGCCAGAAGATAGTGCGCCTCGACGGGCGACTTGTCTCTCAGCTGTTAGCCAGTGCGGTACAACAGCGAGCCTGGGATATTTAACGTGCACCACTCCGTAGTGATACACGACCGCACGCCGGTACGATGCTCACCCAGATCGAAACGGGCAGGGGTGGTGATTGAGCCCAGGATCCTGGGTTCTGCATAGCGAGCTTTCGCTCTATAGACGTGCTCCGAGCTGGTGTGCTTATAGTCCACTCGGCCACCGATCCCCCCGTAATTGTGGGATCGAAACCACCCGCCCCACGACAGTCGAGCGCGGCTCATCGACTGAACCCGGAACGGCATGAGCACTCGACTTCGGCTTGTAACAATTAATGGGCGCGTTAAGTCCGTGCTTCGGAGCGCGAGAGTTTGGCGCTCCTTTCACTAAACGGACAGGAGTGCCACCGCAGACTGACACTCGAGCGCGCTCTTCGTGCACCGAGAATTTCTCGGAGCGCGAGTGACTTCTTCGTGCTCCGCGACGTCACGTAAACAAACAAGGTGGCTGCGCTGCTGTTTAAAACCGTCGAAACGAAAGGCGTAGCCGGACCGCTGCCCCCCCCCCCACCCCCCCCCCCCGCTCTCGTGGCCCGCGACGACACCCCCCTAAGCGCTGCGCTAGAGGCAATCCCCCCCCCCCCCCCCCCCCCCCCCCCGCGCTCTCGTGGCCCGCGACGACACCCCCTAAGCGCTGCGCTAGAGGCAATCCCCCCCCCCCCCCCCCCCCCCCCTTTTGTGATGCCACTGCACTGCGGTGCTGAGGTTAGCCGAACCCTAACAATGCCTGTAGCTCAGCACGCGCTTTCTACTTTGCCAACCCCAGCGCGTGGGTATGATTAACATTCGCGACGTAGAACAGGCACCAGGTGACGTGGCCGCTTGTGCTGGCTCCGAGTTGAGCGGATGAATGATGCTCATATTTCTCGAATTGTTTTGTCGACTGCCATTGCCTGGAAAAGAACAGTTAAGGCAAGTTTATTCAGTTATTAACGTTATGGAGTGATATGTAGTATTTAGCAAAAGTAGAAACATCGTTTCATGGCTCTTTTAAGCTATGACTGCAGCCAGTGTCACAGGCACGAGAGCTCGAGGTTGCTGCTTTGAAGCCTTCTTCCGCAGAACGAGCTCCCGAAAGCTCGTCTCAAATCCAGGAGCACGGGCTAGGTCGCGCTTGTAGCTTTGACTGCTGTCTCAGCATTATTTTGTCATCGGATTACAAACACAGGGGTGCCTTAGCCGCCTCGCGAAGATGACGTCCATTTCAAAGAGCAGCGAGCTCGCGCCCGACACTGACGTTGTCGATGTCGCCATATCGACCAAGTCGCGGAGCAAACGACGGACTACGTGTTGTCATAGTGCGCACGACTCCGCCGATTCCGCTGTCTCGATATTACGTTCTGGCCACGGTGGAAGAAATACATTTAGGTGATAACTCTCTGTCTCGCGCGGCGACCACATTATGTTCGGCGCACCGAACGCGCTTCGCTCGCACGGGGATAGATGGCGCCCCCGTATAGAGGGGCTTGTGAAGGCTTGTTTATAGGGCTTGTGAAGGAAATCATGCGTTCTTTACTCGGTCCCTGTGTACTGTGTAGTGAAATGATGGATTTCTGTTGGCGCACTGGCACTGATTGCCTTTTCCTCCGTGCGGTTCCTGTTTTATTTATTTATTTGTTTTTAAACGAGAGCATTCCGATGATGACTCAACGTGACAAAAATACTCGTATGAATATAAAACTTCCCCGCATAATCTACTGGGCCTTCAATAATTTAGAGCAGTGGTTCTCAACCACTGATGTTTCGCGGACACCTTGTAGATCGGCGGAGATGATGGAGGACCCCGTTCTTGGTGAGAGGAGAGGAAAGTTATAGGTTGAACATAAGAATGATCTTATAAATGGATATAGTTAAGGGCTAGTGTGAAATAGAATCTCTTATTGACATATACTCGAGGAAACTCACCCCAAAATTAGAACGTCTATTCTCAATCTTTAAAGAAGACAACTTTTATTGCCGGGAGGCAGGTCTTCGCGGACCCTTAGGATGTCTTCGCGGACCCCAAAGGGTCCGCGGACCTCCATTTGAGAACCACTGATTTAGAGTAAACAGCTGGGTCGTGCTCGCATGTTTTGTCAAACATCGTGTTTGGTAACAGTTCCGTAAATTGTTTTGCACACATTGCGTGGCTTTATATGAGGTAGGGTGATTTTTCCACCCTGCTCCTGCGTTACTGAAAAAAATAAATTCTGATAATGTTACATAGTGGGGCCTAAATAATTCTTTACATGCGCATAACGGTGTTAGCATTACAAATGGTTTATACATACAATGTTAACTTGTACTGTGGAACATACAAACCTTGTGAGCAGAAAAAATTCCTATTTATGATGAGACAGTGACTGAAACGATGACACAGTATGATGACATACTGACTGACATGATGACACAGTGACTGAAAGTAAAAAAAAATAGTAGCGGTTATAAGACATGAATCACTTTTCATCTATACTTGCACAATATGGTGTCACCTCGTCTTAGAGGTAAAAAAAAATACCTGACAAATATTTTTGCTTTAAAATGTACATAAAAGCTGAATTCACTGCATACTAACAAAGAACGCCATCTCCTACATCCTGCGTTTCTCGCCCAAGCCCTTAAACTAAGACGAGCGCTGCTTTGCTGATTTCTTTATCTCTTGAGCTTGTTTGTTCCTACTCATCGTAATATGCTTACAGTGCTGTCGCATTCGCATGCTAAAGTGGTAGTGGAGCCACTGGGCGATTGTTTCTTCCTTGTGTTCAGCGCATGGAAACGTTATTGTGCATGTGTCAAGAACACTGTCGATTGTGTCCCAATAGAGTCTTGTGGCTTTTATTTTGCACGAAGAACTGTTCCGCTTTCTTCAGTAGCTGGAAAAGGTTCTTGTTGGGGTGTATAGACGCTTTGCAGCAGCTGTGCATGGACGCCGCCATAACTGACCTTCAGTTTTTGTTTCCTCTGATTTCGTTTATTTCACTTCATCATTGCCATAGCAGGCCAGGTTATTGCCAAATTAGATTCAACTGTGTCCTTTTCTAAAGCATCGGCCTTTGTAGAGGATCGTCAACTACCGTTTCAGCTGCTCGGCATTTCGGTAAGACAAGAGAAGGTCAATAATGGCGGCTGTAATTTGGCGCGTGTGCAACTGCAAAGCGTCTATAGAGCCTCCTCTGTTCTTCACGTTTGTCAGTGCTGCTTCAGCAGAAGTGTTCTTGTCGATGCTGAAAGCGGATCGGCATGCAAAGCAGCGTGTAGCTTTTTTTTTTTTTTTTTTTTTTTTTTTCACGCTCACAAATTTAGGTACATAATATAGCATGCAGTACACAGCCTTGGTTTCATGAGCCTTTTCTGTCCAGACATCTTCGCATTCCCAGTCTTCGACAGAAATTAGACTGTCAAGCTCGGTCTTCACTCTGTCAACGAGATGAGGAGACTAGGTAGTAACCTAAGATCGGCCCTCGAGATTGCACGACGCCACTGCTCCAGGCGAGCGTCATTCGATGGAGCTTTAAACAGGGACACTCGCTCTGTGCAGTCCCAGTACCCCGAATTGCAGTTGGGAACGAAGCAAGTCTTTCCCATCCTTATAGCATAACTTCTTCGGGTTAATGCTCATCTTCGTGCACGATGGTAACACCGGTGATTGACACAGCACCAAAGCAAAACATGAGGCCATCCATTGACCGCTCACCACCACCACACCGCGAAAAAGGCGAGCAAGCTACGCCCCCGACTCCGTGGCCGCCGAGGGGAGACCTCATACCCACGGTGCTCACACCTCAGCGCCCTCTGCGGCGGCACGGATCAACTACACTTCGTTTCACCCTATGTTGTACCGCAGCGAAAGCTAGAAGCGCGAGCTCATAGCGTTGGCAGCTGCTCTTAAGTCACGAGAGCTTGTGCCGCTGGGATGTGCCCCAGAGCAAGGAGCTCGCGCTTGTAGCCTTTCCTGCGGTACATCATAAGGTGAAACAGCGTATACTCCTTGTTCAAGGCTAGCTCCGAACACAATCTGGTCGCTCGCTCCACGCGGGAAGAGCGGCCAGAGTCACCACCTAAATGTATTTCTTCCACCGTGGTTCTGGCCTATAATATGTACTAGTGAGCGTACTTCCCGTGTAGTGGCGCTGCCGTCGGAGGCCATGCTGTCACGACAATTCCATTGAAGCTTCATAACCAACAACCAGGAGGTTTTTAGTTATCGTTTAATTCAGTTTGAAATATGTTTTCTTCCGTTCTGCAACGAAATATCGATGTTTCTGAGGTTCTACTGTTACGTATACGGTTTGCGGAAGCAAAGAAATGAACTCCAGAGTTTGGTATCCGTGTCCCTTTAAGGGTAAACTAAAGTCACTGGACCCAGGGAAAGTAGCGCCAAGCTCCCCGTATGATCGCCCTTTTGGTCCGTGAAACGAGCAAATTCTCCTTGACCCCTCCTTTCTTGGTGAGCTGATCTAAATTCGCTGGTGGCGGGTAGCTTTATGGAAACGTTTCTTCTATGCCGAGATTTGGCTGTCCACACACCGGCGAAACAAGCGCGCCTCTTCGTACCACCACCACATGCTGTGTCGATGCATGGAGGCACTGGAAAGTAAAGTTGACTGTTTTAAAATACGCAAGAACAATAACCGTAAAAGGTTCGTGGAGATGGGAATGATCGATAAGTTGATTGCATACACAGTGCCAAAGACGCTTTTATTGGCGAGGAACGCTTCCCGCACGATGACGCTAAATTTCTCATCTAGAGTGAGTGGCTCGTCGCAACTTTGAAATGGCTCACCAACTACACGCTGTCTAAATATCCACACAGCCCCAATTATTTACGATGATGCTCCATGGTGATCTTGGCGCGACTGGTTTAGAACGATCCTCTGGAATCTTCGAAGATTTGAATGGACCGAAATGGAGATTTCAATTGCAACGTATAGACAGAGTAGCCAATCGCATTGCGAGGTTTTGGTCGTTTGTATGTTAGTATCTGTTTCTGTCTGGCTAGCAGGTAGGGAAGGCAATGGCGCTACTTTTCCAGGATCTAGTGACTTTAGGCATTGCCTCCTAGTAAGCCTGGCAGATCGCCACGAGAAGCGGCCGGCGAAATGGAATAGGTAGAGCGGCAACTAACGGATGAGAGGAGAGCCACGTGACTGGCGCCCCGCTGTGGCGAGACGCCGAAACACACTTCTCCCGAGCGAACAGGTGTGTTTCATATCCTCGCCGCTGCAAAAGCTGTGCGCTGATGTCCAGGCTCCCCGAGAAATGGCTCTTTGATGCTCTGTGCTACCAGATCCTCGCGCTCCAAATCTGCGACCGGGCACTCTATGGCTCCGTCGTCCGACTGCCAGGCTTTGTGAGTATAAAGGAGGCCATACTTGGAATCGTATTATACTTCGTTTCAGCTTCAGTCCAGACGCAGCCAAAGCTACAAGCGCGAGCTCCGGGCTTTCAGCATCCCTGCCAACCACGCGCGCTCGTGCAGTGCAAGCACTGTTCTGGGCCTCATGCTCGCGCTTGTAGCATCGGCTACGTCTGGACCGAAGCTGAAACAAAGTATAGAACAGGAACACGAAAGTGATGCTGATGCTCGCGCAGGCACTGGCACGACGTGATGATTCTCGAACACTTCTTTTTACACCTCCACTGCTAATCCAAATAAAAAAATAATAATAATCTCGCTGCTTGTAAGGATCAGTGTAAGAGAACTTTTTTTTTTTTTTTTTTGTATATGGCATGTTTTAGTTATCTCTCGGGAAAATAGACAGCGTGCGAAATTGAGGCGTCCCTAGCTTCTCAGGTGCATTCTGGAAATTAGTTGCGAACGAAGATTTTAATTTAGGCTTCTTCCATTGGACCGTAGCAAGCCGCAAACGGACTTTGCGGACCTGCGCCACGCCCCTCAACGCGGGGTACCTCGCCTAGTCTTCGTAGGTTGTCCTACGTTTGCATGCGATGCAGTAAAGTTATTCGGCCTTTTTCGTTGCGGGCGAAAAAAAAGAAGAAAAAAAAAAACATTCACTACATATCTTGACGGAGACCCCTTTCAGTCCGCGAGAAATTTCTTCCCTAACTTGTTGTTTATACAGCCGAGAATTTGGTCTGCCTCAACGGACGATGAGTCTCCCAGTTGTAGATGAGAAATTTAGCCAGTGCAGCACAACCGCTAGCCTAAGGTCTTTAAAGGGCCTCTGACACGCCAAAAAAAATATTTTTCATGCTAGGCGTTGAAATGGCACATCAGGACATTACAAAAAAAAAAATTGTTGCACTACAGAGTTGCGTAGTTTTTTTTATAAAAAAATAGAAATACGAAGTCGAATTCAAGCTATCAAGTTATGAAAAAAAGAAAAAAAGTTTAGAACGCTCGCAGAAATTAGGATTGCTAGCGTACGACACGCCCGATCGCATTGCTGAAGGTACAGACACCTAGGTCATTGAATCATCGGATATTCTCGAGGCTGAAGATGCCTGCCGTCTAAAGAATACGAGCTGTTGAGTGTACCAAGCACAAGTAAACGTCAAGCATAAAGTACGGGTTTTGTCTAGAAAATGAGTAGAACTTGTTTACTAGGTGCACATGCCGCCGAAGCGTCGTGATGCCCGAATTCAAGCCTCTTGAGTGCCGCTGCTGCAGGGAGATGGGCAGGAAACTTACAGACCTGCAGTTGAGGTCTCACACCGAGACCTGTGAGTTTTAGTAAACTTCGCCTAGGGTTGTAATCTTCATCACTAAAGTACATCGAGCATATCCATCGCCTACCTAAGGATTCTAATAGCTGTCCTGCGGGAACCGCAGTTAGCCACCGGTCCATCTCTTGTATGTCTCTCGGAAATACATGCAGTGTGATCTCCTCTTCAGTTGCTGAAATACCGGGACAGTCCCTCACACAGCACCTTCTAGGCATTGTAGTTGATCACGTCAATTCACTGACTCCTCTTCTTCTACATCTTGAATTAAACAGCGCAAAAAAGTTACGTAAGGAAGAGACAACAGGAAGGAAAGAGCGCTGCTTGAATTAAACAGCGCTCTTTCCTTCCTGTTGTCTCTTCCTTACGTAACTTTTTTGCGCTGTTTAATTCAAGATGTCTATCCAACTCGCCCAGCAACTCATTTTGGTACAACACCTCTTCTTCTACCTTTACAGCAACATTAAGCGATGAAAAGCGAATAAAAGAAACCTTGTCTGCTTGGGTCGCTCTAGAGCCACTAAATAAGCTGCGCTTAGAGTATCGGCACTCCGTTCCCCGGCATTGTTGTGGGCGCCACCATTTTGGCTCGTATGCAGAACAGACGCAACGGCCGATCGTCATGATTCAAAAGTGCGACTTCCTCAGCATTAGATTCGGTGTTAGGAAGGTCATGTAATATTGCTTTGCTCTGTCGCGAACGGTTTAAACATTTGTGGAGGGCAAAAAAGCATTTCCTGTGATTTCAGAAAAAGCTTCAGATAACTGGCAACCATGATTCTACGACACAATATGGCCAAGTGGCGTTACTCTGAAGCGTAGCTTATTTAGTGGCACTATAGGTCGCTCGTGGAGGTGCGGAGAATAACAAAAATATATAAAAAAAAATATATTAGACGCGCTCGCGGTAAGCACGAGGAGGGATACAACCCACGTGACTTCCGGCGATGCCTCCCTTCTGACCGCCCCGACACCTTGCGGTACAGTGTTACGTCACAGTGCACTGGTGGGAACTTTGAATTGAGCCTCGTATTTCTATTTTTTTTATAAAAAAACTAGGCAACTCTATCGTGAAACATTTTCTTTGTAATTTCCTGATATGCCATTTCAACGCCTCCTAATAATATGCCATTTCAACGCCTCCTCCTTGTAATTTCCTGATATGCCATTTTGGCGTGTCAGAGGCTTTTTAACATGCATCACGCAGTAGTGATACACGACCTCACGCCGGTACGATGCTCATCCACATCAAAAACGGGCAGGGGTGGGTATTGAACCCAGAATCCTGGGTTCTACAGCGCGAGCTTTCGTTCCATCTCAATAGCTATACTTCGTTTCGGCTTCGGTCCAGACGCAGCCAAAGCTACAAGCGCGAGCTCCGGGCTTTCAGCATCCCTGCCAAGCACGCGCGCTCGTGCAGTGCAAGCCCTGTTCTGGGCCACATGCTCGCGCTTGTAGCATTGGCTGCGTCTGGACCGAAGCTGAAACGAAGTATAGTCAGCGTTTGTCCTGTGCATCTCTCTTCTTTGTCCTCGACGCAGTCGCGATGTTTTTTACTATGAACTCTTACCATCTCGCCCAAATGTCCATTCAAATTGATATACTCTGCAAGAAGTGTTCGCGCTGAAGCAAGGTCTTTCCGAACGGCCGCAACTGTTACGCAAGGAGCAAGCCATGTACAGAGTATGTTTCGTACAGTTAACTAAAAAATGCTGACTTGTTGGACGATTCATTTAGGGCAGACTGTGCTCATTACACCGATTGACTTGTACAAGCTTACGCTAGAATTAAAATTATTTACTTAGAATTTTAATTGAACCTGACACAGCGAAAAGTTTTAACGAGTTTTAGCTGATAACAAGATAACAATTTCGGGTTCACTCGTCACCTAAATTACCCTCGACCCCACTTTCCGAACGGTAGAGAACTGAATGACCTTTTGGAATTGGTAAAACACCATTTAACAAATGTGGACACAGATCGAATTTGCATAAGCTTTCAATCTCCCACAATATGACGGAGCCATTCGGCCAGCCAATGCATGTTATGCTCTAAGCACACTTAGGCTCTAAGCACACTTAGGCCAGAGATAATTGGTTCTTATAGAGGTAACAACACTTCATTGATTTGTTCAGACCAAGCAGAGTGGGACTTGCCAATATGAATGCACCGCAGCCGTCTTCAACTGCCTCATTGGAATGGGTTGTTCATATTGTTGGGGACTGTAATTTATTTATTTACTAATTGATTGAATACTCACAGTGCCCTTTTGGGGCATTATTGAAGGGGGAAACACAAAAACAAAATACGGAAACAAAAATACATGAAACCGATCGATCATTGGGTGATGGACTGCCTTTAATAACGAAACGGAATGAATAACTTATCTCTCGTCAGCGTTATTATATTTAAGGGCTGTGTCATTAATGCACGTTTTTACCGTTTAAGGGAGAGGGTTGGACGCAACGCGAAGCAGTTAAACGCAGCAGGAAGTTAACTGGCTCAACAATGATAGCTATTAACCTTGGACTCTTCGTTTAGTTGCATCGCAATCTGATCCATTCCCCGCGCGGCTTCAACGACGCAAACAGGTCAAGACAACTCTGAAGATGACCAGGTTTGTTTTCGGTGACGATGTGTGTGTGTGTGTATTTGCGTGTATGTGCGTGTGCGTCCGGGTGCGTGCGCGTTTGTGTGTGCGTGAGTGTGTGTATGTGTGTGTGTATCTATGTGTGTGTGTACGAGTCCGTACAAGGAGGATCTCTTCCACCCAAACACACGATAAAGAGAAGAGCGAAGCCCATCATTTCCCATTCAGCTGGCGTGCCCCGATGGCCGTAAACACTCAATTTACGAGGTCCCTTTTAAGAGGGCGCCATAAAGTTGGCGGTCGGGGAACTATCGGCGGCGGGAGGTTTGGACCGTGTCGCTCTTCGACTCGGCATCAGAGGGTCGCTTTCTCCGCCTAAGTAAAGAAGAATAAGATGAGGGACGGAGTGCGGCTGTTGCATGCCTCCAGTTCACAGTCCCAGACAGGAGTCGCACACACACGAACGCACACACACACACACAAGCGTCCGTGAGTATTTGCAGCCACGGTTGTCGCTTGCTTTATCTCTTCGTATTCTTCCAATCAAAGCGCTAATGCTTCCCCTCACTCCACCTCCGGATTATTTCTTTTTTTTTTTCTTTCTACAAGCTCTCGAGTCTCTCGCTTCCGATCTGATGCGTTCCAATGCGTCTGCGTATGTGTGTTTTGGGTATCGTGACTCGAAAAGGAGCTTAGCGTCTCCAGCGCGCGTACGTGCGTTTCGTTCGATGACAAGCGGATCGCTTTTAGCTTGTCGGCACTTTGGGTTCCTACTGATTATAGCCCTCTTTTGTGAGCGGGTCGTTAATATCAGCCGCATCTTCTCAAGAAAAAAAAAATAATCGGAAATGGGCCGGAGAAAAGGTTTTATAGCTCGCTTTTAGCGGAACGCCCGCCGCCGGGTCCAACAGTCCAATAGTCATGTGCTAGGTCTGTCAGCCCCGAAGAGTGGCATTCAAACAAAATTGTAGTCTTTGGAGAGCACCAGAAGTGAGAAATGCTGCCTATGAACGGTGTCGATTGTTTAGATCATTTGTTAGACAGCTATGGAAGGTTACTTCGTTAAAAGCTTAGTTGGGGTGAACGCAGCTCGAGAGCTCGTATTCGAAAATTTAAATCCGTACATTATAAGCCCCTTTCCCCTTCTTCACATTTCGGCCGCCAGGCCGCGCCACTTCTCGCTGCAGAATCGGGCAGGTGGTAGCTCCTGGCATCCCTCCTTCGCGTCTTGTCCGCTTGGCGGCGTCACCTCCCTTAAGCAGCGGTCACACTGATAACACGCCGTACAAAAGACAGTCTGCATACACTGTATAAAGTGTATTTTTTCCTTGTATGACGGTCCTTTCAGATTGGTCGTACAAACGTTGTCTGCAAACATGTTCGAAGAATGTACGAAGAATACATGCTTTGAACATGCGTGACGCCTGCCCGTACATCATTCTGGCATCATGCCTGCAGTAAGACGCCGTGTCTTGCAGTATGACTGTGGCTTTAGAGTTGTGAGTAGGAGAGCCCGTCGGGAGGCTGTGTGCTCCCTCGTGTTATGCTGCGCATGCCCCGGATGAATCAAAATGAAACGTGGCATTTGAACATCCCCTCACCGGTAATGAATCTATAGTTTTAGAATAGAGTGCCTTAACGCTTCGGGTTACCCCCTCAGCTTGGGGCGCAGAGCGTGCGCACTTGGGGGCCAAATGATTCTAAAAAAAACCCCCTATGATCATCTCGAAACGTTGCGCAAGTTTGCGAGCTCAGTTCAAAAGCCAAATATGTTGTATGGACAGCGTAAAGTTATAGTCGGAGGATTTTGACAGAAAAACCGGGGTTTTTAACGTGCATCGCGATGCAGTGATTACACTGGCGCACACCGGTAGAATTTCCGTCGAAACGAAAAAAAAGTGTGTTTTTGAGGTCGCGTGATGGTGATCTCTAAATCTCAAGACCGAGGTTTTGCTCCACGTTGTTCGAGCTGGTGTTCGATTTCGCCCGCCAGAGGGTCTCGGGGCTGCAGGCTGCGCTCCGTTCATCCATTGCCGGAATCTCTGTGGGAAGTGACGAAGGAGCGTAAGGCAGAAATACAGGATTATTCACAGGCGTATAAATAAAATAGTAGCTTAAAGAAATGTGGTTTACACATTAGGGACAGCTGACAGGTTCGTATACGTATAACAAAAGTCAGGATTTTCAGGGGCCGCCGTGCTATTGGTCGCTTAAGGTGGGATCACACGGCGGATATTTCCCTGGACAAGTTGCCGCGAAGTCGATTAACGTCACCTTTCCTGCGGTTTAAAATACGCCTTGTTCCAGATAAAAGAAAGCACGCAACACTCAATAGCTGGTCCACTGACCACAGGAACGACTCCGGAGACGAGTCCGCGTGGACTTAAAGGGGTATTCACACGAGGGAGAGATCCCGGGGATTTCTCCCCGGCACGCGCATCCCACGACGAAAACGTCAGGCTTTGCGATGTGCAAAAGCCTCGTGTTTTCATTTCGTGATGCGCGCGTGCCGGGGAGAAATCCTCGCGTGAATCACATTATCTTACACCGTGGTGTGAATACCCCCTAAGGAACGTTGTGTATTACGTGGGTAAACGTCATGGAATAGGTGCGCAGACCTGTCATACCACGGTTACTGAAATTTTAATGACGTTTCGTTCTCGCTTTTTCCTGGTTCGGCGAGGTCCGTGCCAGGTCCGCGGACTCGGCTAACTTGGAAGGAACCAATTGCGCAGAACTACTCGCGCAACAACTGGCTGCGCAAGACGTCTTTTTTTTCTTTTCCACTGATTATTTTTAGCGTTCGCGGCTCTCGCTTGACGGTTTTTTGCGGTGTAAGATATATACTCCTGAGGTGAGGACACTTTCCCCAGGAAAAATGAGGCGCAATCGACTATAGTCAGATGCAACCTGAGAACAATCTTTTAGCTCCACCCACAAGCGCATTGCTCCCATCTGAGGTGCCTCCGCCGTCGAGAAAGTAGTTCGCTAGCAACGTTCATTTTTCTTTCTCGAGGAAACGTGACTTAAACTACTACAATATTTATTCAATTCACTCAGGACATTTAAACAAGTTAGAATACGTTTTTGTCAACGAAATAGCTGTTTAGTAAAGAAAGAAAGTCATGTCCAATGTACCGTCTTCCCAATTCATTTTCTGTCCAAGATACTGTCTAACATACCGTCTAACATACCTCTCAGCAGTGCTAAGCCTCGCGCCCGCTTCGAAATTTTCGTTGGTGATAGCGTCGCTGGATTCTCACGTTGTCGCGCAAAAACTGCTGCAAACGCAAGCCGATACCATTAAGATTTCGTGGCGTATTTCGGGCACGTAAAACACGGTGCAAAAAAGCAGAATAATTGTCACGAGAAACTAGCGTCGCGTTGCTAAGGCCAGCAGCCATGTTGAGCTTTTTTTTTTTTTTTCAAGAAGATCGCGAATGGTTCACGGAATCGTGACGTCATAAAAACGATTGGCAGGCGTTTCTCGGCGTGGGATTACATTTTCCTCTGAGAGGCATTTCCGTTTTTTTCTTAGCTTGCAACTGACTATAGATAAAGTCCTCTCACGAGCGCATGCGCGCGGCCAACAAGGCCGCGAACAAATAGCGTCGCTCGCTGGCAAAACGACGCAACCGTGAAAAAAAAAAAAAAATTACGTTGCCATGGCATTGAACGAGACAAAGCTCCTTGCTGAAGGATGTGCGACGGCTGAAAAACAGATTTTATGGCAATATGTATGTCTTCTTTTTCACAGTTGCGTCGTTTCGCTAGTGAGCGACGCTAGTTGTTCGCGGGCTGTTGGGCACGCACGTGCGCTAGTGAGAGGACTCTATCTGGTCGCTCCGCGTCGGGCAGAGTCCTCACCCTTAAAGAGTATGTCTTCCAGCGTGACTGTGTTTTATGCAAAAGTCGACACTAATTTACACCTTATTGAACCGAATATGTTTATGTTATTTCTTATCATTACTCTTTTTAAGTCCCCGCCTCATGTAAAGAAACTTTAAAAAAGACGATGTTTTACGGAAATTTTTTATTGCAAAATGCAGATATAGTTGTAAACATTTCAAAACAGAAACCCACTTCTATGAAAATAAACACCAAGACAAGATGTATTAAATACGGAAAGCAAACGTAGTTCTCTAAAAGCCATAACCACACCGCCATACCACAACACAACGCAGCGTCGTGGGATTATTCCTGGCAATCAAAATAAGTAGTTGTAGTTTTGGAATATGCATTTCACTTAAAAAAATGTTACTGTGATTTATCTAAATTATAAATTAAACACGCATATGCTAACAAGAAAAAATCTAATGTGTTCAAGAATAAAATCCTGCGAAAGCTGATTGACTCTGAAGATCCTCAACTTCTGTTCTTGAACATGTTTATCGCTTGCGGAGCAATATGATTTAGGCGGAATAGGATACCGGCTAGTTATTCTCGGATAGTCTTGGTGACGTTCAATTAATTCTACACTTATATGTGACACCGAATAAAATGTATCTCATTTAATTTTCAGAAGTGGTCCGTCACTATCTGCTTTCAAAATCACCAACCACAATATGAAAACCGTTTGCTGCGAAACTTTGGATAACTTTATTGAACGCATCTGTGCATAGTTTACGTCCGGAGGATCAGTATTTTTCTGCATTTTTGGTTTCTATTGTCGCGTTTCGGGTACTTCCCAGGCGAGCCGTATAGTTTCATACTCCAGCCTGTTGCTGCGCGCGATGTGTGCGATGAAGGCGTGTCAATGCAGGATACTGTCGTAGCAGTCACGAAACAATACCCCCTAACTTTATTTCTCCGTCTAGCTGTAAAGAGAATTTTATGAGTTAGTGCCGTGTTTCTTAACTGTTATAAGCCCCTTCCTGCAGGTCATTCCATGAAACCAGCTGCTAAATGCGCTTCCGGCCCACCTCTAAGGCTTTCCATTCCCCGATGCAACGTCTATGAGTGTATTAGTTCTTCCCAACTTATTCGCCTTGATGAAGCGTGACTTTGGTGCAAGACATGGCTGACATTCACTATCGTTAGCAGCTTCAATAGACGTCGCAGTTCAGTAAAACATGACCTAGCCAAGCGGAAAAAATAATGTCGAATATTCAGAGTGTCGTCACCTATGAGTGGATAATGCAACCTCTGATTGGATCAGAAGACGAAGGTGACACCCAGATCGGCGGAGGACATCTGCCGCGTCTGCTTCCGGGCCACAGCTGCGCCTCGCAGGTTCTGCCTTGCCTCTGCAGGGGAAGCATCGGCTTTGCGCCGCACAAACCGTGGATGGAGCGGTGGGTGTCCGAGCTTCGAGTAGAGGAGTGCAGCATCTGCGGCTACAACTGACCGATCCGAGGGAGGCCAGGGTCAGTGCACGGGCCTTAAAGGTCAGCGTTACGCCGCAAGGGGCCTTCCATTCAAGAGGCAGGCGACGTAGTTACACCGTCAGTTCCAGCGTTCCAGCATCAGTGCTCTGAACCACTGCATGGTTTTTCCTCAGGACAGCTCCAATGCTAGCTGCACCTTTAATCAGAGACAAAAACACCGGCAACATTTACCCAGGTTAATGTTGCCGATGTTTAAATAATAATAATAATAAACAAAAACCTAGTCCACAATCTTTATCTAAACTGTCATCACCATCTTTTTTTTTTTAAATTCATTTGTACAACACGATTTCATCATCACTAGACGCGGCACCGTTGACCTCCACGCTATGGGTGACTTGCCTCTTTGGGGCGCCGTGGCTCTCCGGTGCTCAAATAAATATGAATATCAAGATCAATATCAGTATCAACGGCCGTGGTGCTGTGCCACGCTAAAGTTATGCTAGCCATCGGCAGCCTTGTTTCGCACATGAGTCAACCAAGAGTCAACTAAAGCCCGTCAACGGGTCCCAGCAGTTGAATGAGAGCGAGAACACACGTCGACGTAAAACAAGGAGTCAATAAATTGTTTTGGGGTTACTCACGGCATAAGGATCCTCATCTCCTCGGTAGGTTTGTGTGCATGCCCGAGTAAGCACAGGCTTGTTGCGTCCTACGAACGGGAGGCTGCGGTAGAACCTCCGCCTACCGTACTCGTCCTCAGCAACTTTGTCATTTTTATTTCTTTTTGCCTTTTCCTTTCCTAGCCTGACAATGCGTCAATCTTTTTTCTTCATAACAGCGTCTCACTCTTTTTTTTTTTTTTAAATATTAGACAACTATAACTGCGTGGTTCACCTGAATTAGTCAGCGTTCAATGAACTCAACCGCCATAGAAGGCCCTGTGAGTCTAATAAAAACCATACCGGCAGAAGCGCCGCTGCGATTCTCATCTGAGGCAAGAGTTGGCATTTTATAGACGCTTTGCAGCAGCTGTGCATGGACGCCGCCATAACTGACCTTCAGTTTTTGTTTCCTCTTATTTCGTTTATTTCACTTCATCATTACCATATCAGACCAGGTTATTGCCACATTAGATCCAACTGTGTCCTTTTCTAAAGCATCGGCCTTTGTAGAGGATCGTCAACTACCGTTTCAGTTGCTCGGCATCTCGGTAAGACAACAGAAGGTAAGCAATGGCGGCTGTAATTTGGCGCGTGTGTAAAGCGTCTATATCGTTGTTTCGGAACTGATCGCATTAGGGGCACCGCAGTAGTAGGAAATTTTCTACGAGTAGAATTAGAAAGAACGCCGTTTCGTCGCTGGGGCCCTTCATCTTTGTCTCCTTCGCTGGAAAATAGGCCAGACGCCCACTGGATGAAAATCGAGCGCCACGTAGGCTGCCTAGTAGTTCTTTTTTAACTTGGAGTGCAGCCAAAGCTAGGGGCTCAAGGTAGAAAGAAGCCTAGCCAGGGGGGAGGCTTATGGAATTTCCCCACCCCCACCCACCGTCCACACTGCGTTCCACGGTAACCATCGGATTCAGAGTCAGGTCCGCGGACCTACCGCGGACCCGCAGTTTTGTCCGTAATCACGTCTAGGTCACAAGATACGCACATTTTTCTGGTTTGCGGACCCGATTCCCTTAATTTGTCCGCCGCTTAGAGTCGCCGACAGGGTGAAAACTGCAGGGGGTCTCTTTCGAACCCCGGGCCTTCAGCACGTGCTCGTTGCCTTTCCCCGTGCTTTAGCTGCGGGTGCACTCTTGAGGCTCGCGAGACGCCGAAACGTTATGTAATCTAGGAACCTGACGCTAGAGGAGGGACAGCCCTTTCTGCAGTTGTTGTCCTGTCAGTGGCCAAAACTCCAGCATTCCGACGCCTGTCTTGGCGTCACGAACCTCTTTATAGCGTCGGTACTGGGGCGTTTCTCTTCTGAGAACCGAAAGGCGCCAGGCCGGGAATTGTCTCACTCGCAGAAAGCGCGTAGACACATCACACTGAACATCCGTTCAGGATCGTGTAATCTGGAGTTCCGTGAGATGCAAGTGTCGTATACGCCATTCAGCCGGTACGGTTCGTTTCCACTTGAAAACGAGGCCGAAGGAAAACGCCCCTTCTGTTACCAGGTCACAGATTGAGAGTGCATAGATATATCGGTTAGAATCGCGCGCTACTCGGTGTTCGCCACTGGTTGTCGTCAGCGCAGGAATGCAAGGACGCGATCCCAAGGACGGTACTGCCGAGATGTCCTGTGTTAACACACTCGGTTACTGAAATCCTAAAGCCACGGTAACACTCCTAATACGTAAAAGAAAGAAAAAAACAGTATGCAGACGCTGTTTGAGGTCTGTATTTTTTTTTGCAGGCTTAGTTGAGCAAGTTAGTACACATTGGTGAAGGGTCAACTTCAACTGATATAAACGAACGAAGAAAATATCGAAGAGGACGAAAGAGCTGTTATGTTTTGTCCTTTGTACCTTCCTGTCTTCTATGGCGGCCCTGTCCATTGGTCATACACAAACCGCCTGCAGACATGTTCGAAGCAAACGTGATTCGAAAATACAAGGGGTGATCCTCGAGTTTTATTTTCTAGGCTGTAACTTTTTTTTATTCAGTGGTGTGATTGAAAGATGTTGCATTTAAATGAATGTTTGGAATCTCCTCCTTCTCAGGAGCACGTAGCTTTTTAATATAGTCCCCCACCGGCGGCGATGCACTTCAGCTACCGGTACAATGTGCTCTACGCATGGCGTTGTAAGTGATTGAGGGCGGCAGTTGACCAGTCCAATTAACGCCGCGACGGAGGAGCTGCAGTTTCAAGATGTTTTACCTCATTCACCTTACAGCCCGAAACCCCGCGCCTTCAAACTTGTGGCCGTTTTCCGAGATAAAGAAACATCTAAAGGGTACACGGTTTGCGCCCGACGACGAGGTTACCGATGCTGTCTGACGTCGATGTTGCCGACGTCGCACTGCATCAGTAACCTCGTCGGAGGGGATATTAAAAAAAAAAATTCTGTGCTGCTGGAAAAGAGTCAACCGAACGGCAGGTGCAGCAAGGATTCGCACTCCCCTGAGGGTGCCTGCTTTACCAGCGGCCAAATCTCCACGTCACGCACAAGACACGCGCCTGCGCGCGGTATCGGCGATCCAGCGCTGCACCGATAAAGTGGCTGGCCGCGCCCGGGAGAGCACCACAACAGCGAGCGATCCGGGCACGAGCGCATCGAAGGGAAAGCTGATTGCTTTTGCAATACCTTGCAGGTCTGTAGGTTTTGAACCCTGTTGCTTTCTTCTTTCCTTATTTTCTTTTCGCTCGTGACCTTGATTGCTCGCTGTTCGAAATGTGTGACAAACCTCCGTCGACTATCAAAGAACTGCTAAAATACGTCACTGACCTGAACGCAGGGCTTAGAAAAGATATTGATGACGTAAAAGAAGGTATGACGTACATGAACGAAACTTTTGAAGAGCTTCGTACAACAAAGGTGGAACTAGATGCACTTAAAAAGGAGCATGCAGCGTTAAAACTGGAAAAAGAGCAACTGGCACAATCGCTTGGGACCACGCAGAAAGAATTAACAGAGTTGAAGCAATACACCAGGCTCAGCAATCTTGAGATTAAGGGGATTCCGCAAAACCAGAACGAATCACTGATGGAAGTTGTTCAGAAGATAGGGGACAAAGTTGGAATGTGCGTCGAACCCAAAGATATTGACGTGGTGCATCGTGTGCCCACAAAGGACAGGACAAAAACAAACATCATTGTAAGGTTCTCGTCATGTGCCGTGCGAGATAAAGTCTTGCAAGCGGCAAAAAAGAAAAGGCTCTCAGCTAGCGATATCGGGTTTTCAGATACCAATGCGGTGTATGTTAACGAGCACCTCTGTCCAGAATATAAAGCTTTGCTGGGCATGGCAATTGCTAGAAAGAAAGAAAAAAACTGGAGATATGTGTGGGTCTCGCAGTCAAAAATACTAGCAAGGAAGGCAGAAAATTCGAATGTCATTCACATCGCTTCTCGAGATGACCTGGCTAAGATAGCATAGCCTCAAAAACCAAGACACCGGAACCTCCTGCTATCTTACGGCTTCCAGAACCATATTACAGATCCAACAAGAGTAACACTAACGTCTTGTTCAACAATAGATCATATACTCTCCAATTTTGAGGACAGCTCCGTAAAAGCTGGGGTTATAACAGAAAACGTCGCAGATCATTTCCCTACTTTTATTGTCGCTCCCAATGCAGAAAAGAACCTTCAAAAAGAACCCACAGTCGGCCATGGTGTATCAAGGTGGAATTACGAGGCAACTGAAAGGTCCCTTCAGGAGACAAACTTTTCTCAGATCAATTTTACCGACACTAACAATGCATATGATACCTTTTCAACACTGTTCAAATCTTGTTGTATAGCACACAAATTCGTATCTCGCCGGGCAGCACAGCTTTATTCTCCCATTTGTCCCTGGATGAACGAGGAGATACTGAAGTTAATTAGGCTCAAGGAACACTGGTATAACAAAATGAAGCAAAACAAGGACAACGACTATTACAGGGAAAAGTTTAGAGTTGCACGGAACCTATCGCTATCCACCATGCGGAAGCGTAAAAAGCAATATTTTAGCAGCCGTATTGCAAAAGCTAACGGTAGCTCCAAAGAAATATGGCGCACAATTAACCTTGTAATGAAGTCCTCTCAACAATGTAACATTTTACCAGATTTGAACATTCTTAATTGTGATCAAGCGCACCTTGTATCAATGTTCAATGACTTTTTCATTAGCATAGGTACATCCTCAGCTGCAGTATCAGATGAAACGTCAAAAATTATCCTACCTAGCCCATGCATTAATACATTTGTTTACGTAGAAATAACAGCCGCCGAAATTGTTGGCGTTGCCAGACAAATGTTATCAAACAAAGCTATGGGCCACGACGAAATCTCGGTAAACCTATTGAAAGACAACATTGACATCCTGTGCTACCCACTACAAAAACTGTTTAACCAGGCATTTTTATCGGGAATTTACCCAGAAAAACTTAAGATTGGGCGAGTAGTACCAATTTACAAAAGTGGTGACCCTAATGACCTGGCTAATTATCGCCCGATTACAATTCTGTCCTGCATTAATACACTATTTGAAAAACTAATTGCCGCGAGAATAATGAACTTTGTCGAGAAATACAACATTTTGGTTGCTAATCAACATGGTTTTTGGAAAAACTTCTCTACAGGCACAGCAGTACACTCCGTATCAGAAATAGTCAATTCCTCCCTCAACAAAAATAGAACTACTATAGGCATATTCCTCGATATAAAAAAAGCTTTCGATACTGTTAATCACGACATTCTTTTACAAAAACTTGAGCGTTACGGTTTTCGAGGGCCAGCTGGCAAATTTTTTCGTAGCTACTTAACAAACCGCACCCAATTTGTACAAATTTCCCATAATCAATCTACAACCGCGATAGTGAAGACTGGTGTACCACAGGGGTCGGTGTTAGGACCGATACTTTTCTCTCTTTTCATCAATGATTACGCAGCTTGCCTCAGACATTCCGAAGCAGTTTTATACGCCGATGATACAGCCTTACTAGTATCACATCATTCTCTTGAAGAGGCCGAATTACTAGCAAATAACGACTTGAAAAATACGATAACTTGGTTTAATTGCAACAAGCTGGTGCTAAATATTAAAAAAACTAAGTTCATTCTTTTCGCGTCTGATCGGAAACAACAATCATTTACATGTAACCTGCATCTAGGAGGTTTACACATCGATCAAGTTCTCACTTATAAATACCTAGGAATTTACCTAGATTCAACACTACACTGGGCTCCCCACATTGACGAGCTATGTAAAAATTAACCTTCGGATGCTTTTCATTAGTGAAAGCACGGAAACATTTTAGCAAACAAACATTACGCATGATTTACTTCGGTGTGTTTCATACTCATTTAATTTATTGTGTTGAATCATGGGGTTTCACTTACGCGTCATATCTAGCGAGAGTTACCATTCTGCAAAGAAGGGCAATCAGGATAATAGCAGCAGCACCTATACATGCATCAGCTAAGCATCTTTTTAGTGAATTAAACATACTCCCCATCAACTTAGCTCGCGACCATAAGACTGCCACTTTAGTCCAAAGAATTTTAACCCAGAATACTCCATATTACTCTTCTATATTCAATTTTCCAAAACGTGAAACCCGACAACTACATTATAATAACCTTAATTTGCCGATAACTTACAATGCTTACGGGCGCCGCTTAATATCGTTCATTGGTGCGAAGATATGGAATAACATTTCATGTAATATAAAACTAGCAACAAATTTTGTACTCTCATTAAAACGATTTATTTCATCTGAAGTGTACAACTCACCCTGTTAACTCCGTACTAGTAGTTATATTATTTGTCCAGCTATGTATAGATTGTGTGAATGCCTATAGGATTGTTTTAAATGTGAATGTTTTTTTAATGGATCCATTACTAGCCATGTAGGCTATGGATCCAGATGACTAATCAGACATTTCTTTGTACATCTTTACGTGAATAAACAAACATTGATATTCCAAACCTTCATTTGAATGTAACATGTTTACATTCCATCACTGAATAAAACACTTTGAGCCTCGGAGGCAAACCTTGTTGATCACCCCTCGTACTTGAGGCTTGTCCGCAGACTATCTCTGGAGCGAACGTTTTTTTTTTTTTTTTTTTTTTTTGGAAGATGTATTGGTTGTTTCATTGCGGCTTAATAACGGTGTCGTTTTATGTACGGACGCAGCTTCTTGGCACTCACAGTACAGCTAATGAGAATCGCGAAAATCGTTCCCTAGAGCTACCAAATAGCTCAGAGTGTCGACAAACTATCCTCCGATTATATTATGGGCACCGCTATTCTGATGCTTAGTGCGGAGTGGGCAAAATTAGCGACAGTTGCCAGTTGAAAAAGTCACTTCTTGGGCATCGGATACGGTGTCAAGATGCTCGGGGGATATCGTTTTGCTTTGTCGCTGACTGTAAGCGCGTTTCCTGCGATTTGAGATGAAGGTTCAGATAACTGCCGACAATTATTTTAAGAACCGAGACGGCTGAGGTGTCGTTATTCCAAAGTGTAGTAGATTATACTGTGGCTCTATCGTACACAGCTCTTGCACTTGGCTAGAAGAAAACGAAGCTCTCTGGTCTCTGGGTTCTGTCCACCGCTCACTCCCACCTCCCTTCTCGAATCACTGATCCGTGTGCATGCGCCTTATCTTTCACGAGCAAAGAAAATAAAACAAAATAACACATGCAGCCTAAGTGTTTTCGTAGGCTAAGAGCCGTTACGCTGTGACGCTGTACGTAAGACATCTCACTCTCGGACATCCCACTCCAGATGACTCCCCCAAACAACACTCTTCGCGGTCCGAGCTCGCGCGGATTGACACATATCGTCCGTGTACAACGTAGCGTATACACCTATGTTCTCTGTACACTCTCTACTACGGCCAGCTCCTCCCCCTATAATCGGACGCGCTCAATATTTACATCTCTCGGCCTAACACAAAAATGTGGGCCCAAATTGAGCCGCATATGTGTGTACGGCCGCAAAGCCATGACGTGAGGCTCCCGCCAACTTAAGCTTTGTTTAGTCCTTAGGCTGCGATCACAAGGCACTGCCGCCGCCAAGCAGGGTCTCCTCGAAGCCGCGTTCCAAGCCCGGGACCACCTATAGAGCAGACGTCCTATGTGGAAGAAAACAGTTTGAAATTTATGGAATCCCGCGAACGTAAATGTTTGGGCCCGGCCGCTGATTTACGAGAAGGGGCGGCGGGCGGGCCTCTTGAGAGCCTTCCGGGACGTGTCTTGAGACCGCGGTCCGGTGGGAGGGGGGCCCCGGGTGTTGTACGCGAGGCTCGGGTCATCGCGGTGTTTTGACTCTGCCGTCTTTCGCCGAGGCGTGCGTGTATATACAGAGAGAGAAGAGTGTGGCGGGGAGCGGCGCCCTCCGCGGTGTTTACGCGAATGATCACGTTCGTGTGTTGGGTCTTGTTGAGCAGAAGGTGTGGACAGGGGCGCGGACGCGAACAGTGCCAGCTGGGGCTCGCCGTATATGCATGCACGTTCTGGATGGATATATATGCTCCGCGGGATTAATAACCTGCATCCGGTGCGTAAGTAATACGCCTCGGAGGTTTTGTTTAATAGGCTGTCGTATTTCGACGTACATCAAGAACCATACACAGCCCTACTGTTCGCGCATGTGGATGGATTCTTTAGCGAAACGGCGGCTGGACCTAATCCGTATAGCTCACCCAGTCAAAGAGCTGTCAGCTCCCTAAGTACTCTTCAGAAAAACGTATAGCAGTTGGGGTTTCAGCAGATTTGTTTAGTAACTTGCTACAATCTGCGCAAACATGCTCCACTGTAAAACAACGTCCTTTTGTGGCTTATTCTCGTGAGGAACGTAAACACGTAACCAACTGACGGGCGCCTTAGAAATGCCCACGACGTGAGAAGGTGGACCCCTGCACTACAGGGGTCAGATTTTGGCAAACCGCCACCTTGAGACAGTACAGCACTTTCTTCCCTTTCAGTGCATAATGCTTTCACTGAGAAAATAATGGATTTCTTATAGGTACACGGGTGAGTTTATCAAAACAGAAGCGTACGGCTTTAACTTCGAATGTTCGTAACTCAATAGGTATGTATCGAATGCATCTGTAACGGTTTACTACGGTTGATCGAATGCCATTTCATCGAAGGACACTTCAGAGAATGGGCACGTTTTATCGAAGCACGTTTTAGAGAAAGCAGAGCCCCAGTTTAGAGAAACGGCGTTTATCGAAAAGGGGACGCTTTTTAAAAAAAAGGCTTTCCTACTTCTCGCCTGTATCACTGGTGCGCCTGTTAGGCCATGCTCCCCGCTGCGCTCCCGCCGCTTCGCGGCGGCAGTCTGCGCCGGCTCATTACAAAAATGTTAACTCACCTGATTTACCCGTACACACCGCACCGCGGCGGCCGAATTCGCTAAAAGAGGCTCATCGCCATTTTATCTAAACTGGGTTCTCTATAAAGGCATTCGATAAACCGGGGTCGGTAAAACGGCGTTCGCTAAAACGAGCTTCTCTAAACCGCACGCCTCCGATCTGTATCTACTGGTTCGATCCGGCTGTTTGTAACCTTTTTTTCCCTGAATTATCAAGTGCAAAGTGACGCTTCTCTGCTTGTCGGAGGTCGCATGTTTGACCGTTTAATTTCTTTGTCGCACTTCTTGTTCACACACAATGCGTTGTCTTTAGAACAGGCTCAGAATATAGGATAAAAGTTCGCTCTTCGTTGATCCTAACTTGTCCAATTCATGTTGAATGATTTTTTTAAAAACGTCAAACTGTCCTCCATCAAACGGTGATTTCGCGAATTCGGACACTTTCCTCGGTGTGACTTTTTGGAAATTGCCTAATAATCTCAGTATGTGTGGCAAACTTAGGAGGAACATTTAATTTAATTATTTATTTCCTAAAATGCTTTTTTTCAAAGAAACTTATGCTCCATGCATATGGAATTTGTTACAAACGTATGGGGAGTCTGAATGATTCACTTCAAGCTCTACAACTGACTGCTCTCCACAAACTTCGTACTTCTAACTGACAATAAATCGCATGTTAAAAATAACTTTTCAATCCTCTCAGAAACTTTAATTCGCGTTTCTACGCCTCTTCATCAGGCGTAAAGAAATGTTTGCTATAATAGGACAATTATTCATATATTGACGTCGAGATAGAATTTTCCGTTGTACTACTCCATTTGCACCTAGGTTGTTACTTTTTTAATTTGGTACATACATAACATGATAAAAACAAAGCGCGAAGACGAGGACAAAGTAAAAGGTAGAGGTTGTTCGATTTTATTATATATGTATAGGAAGTATTCACTGGCGGCCATAGCTGTGTGCACGACTGCTGAGCGCGTGCTGATGGCGAGCTTCTGCAGTTCTTTTGTAACGTGCATTTCGCACCCTCAAGATTGCCGGTCTTAGCAGCCTATTAATGTTGGCTCGCTCAGAGCATGCGCTCTAGGCATCACCCACAAATATGGCGCCCAGTGAATACTCCTTATACCAACTGACCCAAAATTTAACGTTGTTATATACACTGTTAAATCTCATCGGTTCTGCCCTTTAAAGGCAACGTCGGCTGTTGGACGGCTCTGTTAATTTTGAACTTGTTGCGTTTTCAACCCTAACATAAGTCTGCTGACTAAAAAATGTAGCATTCGTCAATAAATAAATAAATAAATAAACAGATAAGTTACAATTCAGCACGCACGCTGGAAGCCCCAAGGCAAAGTGTTTCCTTGAAGCCCTGTCTTTCGTGGTGTTTCTAAATGTTCGCGCGTGAACGGAGAAACAGCCTTTGTCGCGTAACCTCGATCGTTCATCAAATAACAAGATACGGAAATGTATACCGGCTGTGCATCTAACGAATTGTCAGTGCTCCGAAATAATGAACCACGAACAAGCACCTACCTCAAACACACACCGCATAGTATCGTCGACGATTTAAATGGTGATGCCCCAACGCGTGGCTCTGACATGATGCCGTTGTGGTGGCGCTGCTGTCGGCGCGGAGCATGCGTAGAACATTACCCTTCACGCAGATCTGGTTTCTGCATGTGGACAAAGGCAGCCTTGTTTGTAAATAGCGTTTAGGTTCACGACAGCCCCCCACAGACATACAAAATGCACTTCGTTAGCAAGCTTTCTTATGCTTGGGCCGAGCCAACGGGGGGCGAGAAAATATTTACGAGCCAGCGCTGTACAGTTGTATGCCTCGCTTGGGTCTCCAAAACATGCATCTGATTTTGTTTTTATCAGCAAGCGGCGTCTAATGTTTGAGCACTTATTGGGGAGGAGATCGAACAGTCACGGCTCTAGCGGCATGCTTCAGCTGTGTGGGCAACAAACCGAATCTTTATTGTTTGTTGTTAATCAGAGAAATCGAAGATGGCGACTCGAAGGCATCTCCTCGTGCGTTCAAAGCACTGGTCAAAGAGAAGCGCTCGAGCCCAGACCGTGATAGGTAAAGTTCAATTTCTTCGATATGCTCTGTTAGTAAACACCGGGCTGTGTGGACAACAAGCTCGATAAAGCGCCCCCTATAGTTCGATATCCTACCCATTTGCGTTAACTCCCAAGTTGTGTAAAATGATTTGCAAAGTGTTGCGCTGGCGTCCGTGACAGGCGCAGGACCTTTCACATAGCTCTTGGATAAATGCACTGACTTGTATCTTCAACTCCTGCTTTGGCTCTTAGCAGGGCTGGCAGTATTGTTAAATAAAAATAATAAAGCGAAATACTTTAAAGAGGGCTCACGCATTTATTTTGACGTCCAATCCCATCGCTGCGATCAAAGGAAACACCTTGACAATGACATGTCCGAGAGCAGGTTTCGAACTGAAAGTGCGGTATGCTGTAGGGCAGCATATGAGACGTATAGCTCCTCAGTGCTCAATACGAATAGCATTCTTTGAGTGAAACACTATTTGGGGCTCGTTATTCGTCGAATTTTTACCAGAGAGTAGCAACGCGGTGCTTATATATGAATAGACACGAGTGCACATTATGCTATGGGGAGACGTCGTGAAATTATTTTTTAAACGCTTCTTCACGCATTCAGTCGCCACCCGTGCCCGTTTCGACCTAAATGAGCATCGTCTACAGCGTGCGGTATACCACTACTGCGTAGTACACGCTAAAGACCACAGGCTAGCGGTGGTCCTGCACTGGTCACACTTTCATCAACAGCGGAGACTCGAGGCGCACATTGGAGCTGACTAACGTCCCGCAGTCAAAACATACACGCAAGAATGCTTCGCTCAAATTTTTCCACGCTGCAACACCTCCCTTCTCGAGCTTCTAAGCATAGACGAGTTCTTACGAATTCCTCGAACCCCTTCTAGCGAATAGCTATATGACATTCAGAAGGTGCCGTGCTGTCTGTCGCGCGTATAACGTTCGCTGTCTTAATGAACGGCGTTCATATCTGTAATGAGTGTGAATGCCGTCCCACGAGCGAGACAAAGCGGTGCATAACTCCCGCAATTGCATCGATAATTCTTATTTGTTTTTGTTTTTCCTCTTCCCTGTTATGTTCCTGGCTTCCGCTGACATCCGCCGCTGGCAGCGTCGGGGCCCTGCAGGAAGGAGTGAGTGACGCGACATAAATTAATTCCGAGGAGACGGGCAGCCGACAGACATATCCGACCGGGGGACAGCAGCCACACTGGCACGCCGTCCGAGGGCACCTGTTGTTTGTTCCGGGAGGCCATGAGGCGGGACTTGGCTCCGCTCTAATGAATTGAGCAGGACTCAGCGGCAGCCAGTGAGACGCTATCGCGGGGCCCGCCTGGTCACGCCCACTTATCATACAATTACCTCCAGGCAGCGAACTCCAGGAACGCTGCTCGACTGCGTGGCACGACGAAGGCCGGTCCTGCATCATGGGGCATGCATGCATACCTAGAGCTGTATTTGTATGGTTGGTGCCTCTCCTCCAAGAAGTTTCATATTCCGACGGAGATTGCATGTGGGCACGAGCGAAGAGTCTGTGCCTTGCCTGGACCTCCCGTATTGAGATGGTGATGAGGTTGTTTCGGGGTGGGTGTACGAAGGAGAAAGGGGGGGGGGGGGGGGGGGGGGGAGGTCTGTTCATTTCGTCGTAAAGGGGTCGTTGACACTGTGGTCTATGGTCCCACCAGCGTATTGCGGTTGGTGCTTGGCTATCTGGAGAGGACCTAGAAGAAGACACGTGCGAGAGATGAAACAATAATAACCGTAAACCAAGGAATCATGTAGCCGTTTGAAAGCTTCCGCCGGGAACTTAAACCGAATGATATACGCAAGACGCCATGAGTTTTCGAACGTTGTCGGACCACCGAGTCATGAAGGTATTTCAGTGACATGTGAATAAATATAAAAATTTGGAAAAACGAAAACAACGACGGCGTGTCTAGACGAGCGTACTGTTTACAAACAAGTTCGACAAGTGTGGGTCCTGACATGACTGCCAGCTCTGGCACTAGCAGCGATCTATGTTTTGAAACTGCGAAGCTATTGAGCGTGCTTACTGTTCACCGACGTTAAAGAGATGGTAAACCGAAACTTTGATTTTAGAAAACAATGCAGGAGCTGTATGCGGAACGCCACAATCCCTACAACACTACTCGTAAGGCGATATCTCGAATAGACGGCAGTATTTTTGGAAAAAGAGGTCGAGATTGAATGAGGCCGACGAGGCGTGTGACGTAAACATATCTCGTTTCGTTCTCTCTTCACTTCGTCTCCTCAAGGCGGCGAGGCGGAGAAGACGCGAGGCCATTCCATCTCCTTCTCGACTCTTCTCGGAGAAACAAGACGTCAACATATCTGTGAAATGTGCCTCCTTCTTTTTTTAAAAATACGGTCACCCGTTCGAGATATCGCTGTATGAGTGATGTTTTGATGTTTGTAGCATCCCACTGCACACTTTTGCCGCCGTGTTTTGTGGAATCCAGATTTCGGTTCAGCATACCAAGCTTTTTTTAGTAAACATACTGTTTACAAACATTAACCGCCGCTTGCGTCCCAAGCGACTTCCGGTCTTTGCAAACCTGTCGAGCTTGCTTATGTCACCAGTGCTAGAAAGCCTAAATGATACACAGAAAACAAAGTTGGAGATTTAACAAAGGCCTTCGGGTGTATACAATTTGACGTCTTGGTGGAAACAAAGATTTGTAGAATTGCCCGAGGCTGCGGTGACGACAGAAAAATGACAGGAAGAAGGAAAGAAGTCTCAAACATAGCTGAGATCTAATTGCCACAGAATTCATCTATATGAGGTCTGAACAAGAAAGGGGAAACCAGGGGAAAGGAAAAAAAACCCGGAAATGACACACTCTCTCTCAAGGACAAAGCACACAGTACGAACATGAACTTTGAGATCAAAAGGACGGTTGAAGCTGGATTTTCCAACCGATAGTTCAAAGTCCGAACAAACACATAAAAAGCAGGCAACCTCAAAGCCATGCATTGTAAAGGACATGCATGTACACGAGGACAATTATGAACATACACCAGCTCACTTGCGCCCTCACGTTTTGTTCGAGGAGTTGGTTCGAAGTTGGTTTGCAACAATATTCAAACATTTTATACAGATCTTGCGCTTCGTCGTTCTTTTGGCGTTCGCCTGGAGAACTGGTGGTGAAAACTGACATCGACATTTAAAGCAGCGCTGTTAAGGTGGGTGGGTTTTGTTTATTCATCTGGGACGTCAAAGATTAAAGTAACGCCTGGTGGCGTTTGCATGAAAAGGGTCTACACAAATCCAGAGTCATGCGCGCAATAGTGCATGCGTGTTCGTTTCTCTGAAAAGCGAACGAAGGATGCATCACACGCACAAGCGCTGAAAATGGGACTAGCTATAGATGCCCATTGGTTCGTGTTTTTCATCGCGCGTTTTCGCATCTGCTTTCACGGCTTCGGTTTTCGACCGCCAGGCGCTGCGACCATTTGATTCGTTCGAAAAGGCTGGCTAGCGAACCTGCAGTCACAGCCTTCTGTTCAAGCCGCTAGGTACCCTCAATTTCGTTGGAGTCACCAATAAGGAGAGCGAGCTCAGTGCTCCAGCCGCCCTTCCCCTTATAGACGCTTTCAGCGCGCGCCAAATTGAGCCGCCATAGCCGACCTTCTCTTGTCTTACCGCCATGCCGAGCCACTGAAGCGGGCGTTGACGAGTCTGTACAAGGGCCTATGCTGGAGACAAGGACACGGTAGAATCTAAAATGGCAATGACCTGTCCTGCTGTGGTAATGATGAAGTAGAGCGAGCGGAATAAGAGGAAACAAAAACTGAAGGTCGGTTATGGCGGCGCCCATGCACAGCTGCCTGAAAGCGTCTATATTCCAGCCAACCCGCGATGCAGCTGTGAGTACGCGCGTCCAGGTATGTTTCACGTTGATGACACGAACCCGAGCTCCCTTCTCAATAGAGACCTTTCGTAATTTGGTTTCAAGAGATAGGCGTTGCTATGGCGGGAGCTCGATCCGTCAAGTTGAGCACGGATTGAGCACGCGCCCACACGGTCCGATATTCGCAGGTGACGCTTTACGAGAAGTCCCCCCCCCCCCCCCCCCCCCCCAAAAAAAAAAAAAAAAAAAAAAAATTAATTAATCATTTGCTGCTCCAAAACGTACTGTAAGACAAAAATATATACCATAAGCACGATGAATTCATTTAGACGATTAATTATACATCCTTCACGAACAATCTCTGAGAAGCCTCATTTTTGATGCGAGATAAAAACGGTGGGAATCAACCCGTCGAGATAGAGGCATCACAATTTGGTTACTCTTCCTCATCCATGCCAGTTTCGACAACCAACACGAAAACGTTGCAAAGTGAACTCTTTCCCACGCTACTCCGCAGAATGCGTTCCTTCCACGCGATTGTCAGCACGACAGGTACCCGGCGCGGCCTGGGCTTCCACTAGAACGACGACCGTTCCGCCGTCCACACGCACACCGACCGACGGCGACACACACACAGCGAGCCGCGTCCGGCGTCCGCAAGGTCGTTAATAGAGGCTTCTTGACTTTGAAGATGAGCGCCGTTCCGAGCGGACGGCACCCAGCAGAAGGATCTTGTTGACATAATGATACGGGCGCGCTCCTCCCGAACGTAATTAAGCCGGCTGAGCGCCGAGGCAACTAATGGCCAGAACCGGATTCGTAGGGCCCCATTAGGCAACGGGGCTCCACGGAGACGGGATATCGGCCTCGCGCATATGTGCCTTACAGCGAGACCTGCCGACAGCGCGAGCGGGGTCTTCATCATGACTACTTAATTGTGCCTTACCAGTGATGTACACAGGCGCACGCCCCGTATACGCGGTGCACGCTCCCCACGCGATGCCAAAGTCCGTGCGCCATCTCGGCGTCCGTGCGTTCGTCGGCGAAGTCGTGGACGCGATGCATGTGTTCAACTTGGGCATCCTGGTTGGGGCGTTGAACTTTCTGGCTCGCGCAGGGGGGCTACTTGTCCGATCCGGGGGCATCGAAGTCTGGGAGGTCTCCGAAAATATCGTGACGGGAAGGTGGGGCGAACGGGTTGAGAGGAGACAGTCACCACGCGTCTGATCGAACCTGTAAGTGAAAATGCATGATATGTCTATAGCCAAAGAAAGCTGAGCGTGGTTTGCCCAACATCGATCGTCCCGTATCGTTTAGACCCCTGATGAAATATCTAATTTGCAGCCTACTAGAGGTTTCAATCAGGGTCACGTGGCTCTAAATTCGACCGGCCGGTCTCATGCCGCGAATAGGCGGCTGCGCACCACGCGTTGATGACTGGGCAGATGCTTATATCATCGTTCCGGCATTTTAAAGTCCGAGCCACGTCGTTGAGTGCCTATAGTACAACTGGCTTAATTCGTTTAAACCTGTTATACCGTATGGCGGTGTGGGTAGAGAGCCAAATTTCATTTTTATTCGTTTTAGCTCTTACTTAGAAATTGAAAAAGTGAGTGACAGGTAGCAAAAGAAACGCAGGGTGTGTTATATCCACATTTCTGGCTTCGTTCTTTGGCATGATTTTCGGCTATGTCCCAGTCTCGTCGACTGCGGGTCGATAGTAGAATGAACGGGACTCGCCAGGTCCTGTGTTTCGATTGTGGGCGTTTCTCTACGCATCGAAATCGGTTAATGTTCAATAGAACTAGGGTTGCGTATACCTCTCTCTTTCTCCCTCTCTTTTTCTCTCTCCCTAAAAAAAAAAAAGCCCGCTAGTTTTCTTTTTTTTTTTTTGTTTCAGAACATGTTACAAAGAATTACGGCGAACAGTACCAGAATCCTATAAAACTCAAAATACAACTAGAAAAAAAAAATGCGATGTGTTCAGTGACAACCGCCTTGACGTTTCACTCGCTCAATGTCCTAACGCGCAGCCTTTTTTTTTTTTTTTCTCTCTTCATATTTATAACCGTGTTATGAGTTCATCATTCTCTAGGATCATTCATTCATTCAGTTGGGAAGGTGAAGTGAACAATAATATTTATGGGAGTTCTTCGTTCTGTTTTTCGCCGCAATGAACTCCTGTCTTCGTGTTTCGCAAAAAAAACAACAAAAAAACAAGAAGCGAATTTTTAAATTGTTTTGCTACTGAGCGTTGCAAATACTTGCATGTCTGGTTCCATGCTTTGGACGCAAAGTATACCGATCAGTGCAGTTTCGAAAGTGGATTAGTCCATGACGGTTTTAAAACCCTCTTGAACCAGAAATGCAGTCTGTGCTGAAAATACGGTCATCTCTGATATCATATGCTCAGTCTCCCCGTGCGAATGTCCTTTTTCGGATGTCAGCGCCCGCTGAGCTCATTCTTTAGACATCTCGTCTAAATGGCTTTTCCCGTCGAGATTCGATCGACAGGGCTCCTGCGGTGAAAAGCAGAGCTACCCTTTGTTTTACACTTACTTGGAGCAAAACGAATGCTACGCACGCGGTGCCGAAGCCATGGGAGAGGTCAATGCAGCGCTCGCGCGTTGGAATCAACTGCTAAGAGCTCGGGCTGTGTATCCTTGCCTGTGCTATGTGGCGTTAGTGTGGATCACCGTGGTGTGGATGCTTTGTCACCACCCGCATTGTGGACAGATGGAATCAACACGTGCCTCATAGGGAACCATGGATCAACAAAAGCACGCTTAAACAGAACTCAATTTGGGTCTCGAGGCCAATAAATGTAGCTTACATCTTAAGCTCTTTGCGCTTCTTTATACCCAGTGTTTTTGCGAAGACTATCAAATATTCCTTAAAACAAGGTGTCTAAGAAAAAACAACAACTCTGTTTGGGAATAAATTGAGAGCCACGGTGGACATCCGGGATTGCAAAAAGAGCATAATAAGCAAAATAATGAAATAAAATGTACTAGTTATCCTTGCAATTAGTGAAAATATGCATAGGCTTCTTAATAGAAACTTGCTGATCGTCATCGAAAACCCCTATATCAGCCAATGTTAGGACGACTTGAAGCATGTGGGAAGCGCTGGGGTAGGCGAAGTTACCACTATAGCCGCCAGCAGGAGGCCGACGCTGCAAAAACGCCGACGATTGCGCCCCAAATGAGTACCTCGCGAGTAAGGTTGGTCGGTATTATAGTGAAATCGAAGTAGCACCGTAGTTCACGGCTAACTCCGCCGTCACGGGTAAGTTTCAGTTTCACGAATATGATCCCCACCGCCGGCCATGCGCCTGATGCACGAATGGGAACCTTGTAGTATCCCCGCGCTTTCCTGTTCGTTCAGTCGTCCTGCTATTGACTGATTTAAGGATTTTCGATGACGCTTAACAATGGTATTATAGAAAACATGTGTGTATTTTTTCAAAATAAAAAGGTAATTAGTGAGTTAGGTATTTATTTCGAAAATAAGTATGTTTACTGCAATCTCTGTCTTCCGCCGGGGTTAACAATTTTTTTACTGAAGACAATTTTTTTTTTACCCAATCATCTTAGTTTTATGTATTTTTGAAAGTATTCTCAGAAACACCCGGTATATCTCCGCACACATATTGGACAGCTTATGCCAGTTATTTTTTTATTCGCACGTTTGTTCCATGGCATCATGTTTGCCGAATGAATCACCAGGTTAAACACGCGTGTTAGAACTGCGTAAGGTTATATATATATACGCTCCGGGACGCCTCGCCATGTGTGAGAAATAATTAACGTTTCTAGGTGACAATATAAACGTTCCAGCTGCCTTTCAGACAATCGAAACTTTTCACTGGAATCGTTGTCTCGTGTGGGCTAGAAAACCGCGCGGCTGTTCATTTGAAGTTCTAGCACGATCAGTTGTAGGAACTCGGGACTTCTCGCAATTTGCTTATGCGGCATCGACGTTTCGTAGTATATATACCCCACGACCTTGTGATGGCAAGTTCCTCGTGCGCGCACGGGTGTATTTACTTTTGAGGTGTTCGAACGCTGACAGACGAGTAAATAGTCTGCAGAGAGAAAGTGGCCGAGCCAGTCTATATGGTCGGTCGTTAACCGTATGCAGCAGCTCGTCTTCATTACATCTTGGTCGTGCTCCGGCTTGTGGCCATGCCTCCCGTCGTCCACTCTTCCTGAGAAGCAACACGATCGTGCAGCTCGTCGATCGAATGTAAGGAACTTTTCTTTTTTCATACAAAGATCGACTTTAATGGATGCAGCATTTGCATTCATCAAAGGGGGTGGTCCAGCGAAAATAGTACGGAATAAACGAAGCCGCGCGCGCACGCACACACGCACACACACACACACATGCACACAGACACACACACGCACGTACGCACACACACGCCACACGCACACGCACACAACCATTCTTGACCGAGATATTATTAGTCATTTTTTCCTCTACTCCTTCTCTAAGACCTCCTCTCCTTTTCAATAAGATAAAAAAATGAACAAGATCATCTCCCGGAGGGTCGTACATAACTCTCATACATTTATGGTGTCAACTCGTTGAATTTCATATAACAACGAGTAAAATAGTTTTATTCGAACGACGTATAAAGAGCGGATGCGCGGCTGCTTTTTCGAGTGCACTTTCAGTACTAGGATACCGCAGCCGTAGACCTTCGCAACAATCGCCTTCCACGCGCAGCCATCATTGTGTGCTGGAAAAAGTGCGTCACGGCTCTGGGGGAAAGGGGGGGGGGGGGGGGTCCCTCGCCACCACCGGCTAAAACCAATCACTCGCGGCAAAGAAAAAAAAAATCGCAGGATCTTGGCGCATTTCCTGCGCGGGGTTGGTTTAGTGCAGTGATAGGCAAACGCGAAAAGAGGACGAGCGCCGTGACGATTCTCTTTTGGGCTGCGTGATTGCCTCCATAGGATCGCAGCGTCGGCTGCGGTCGTGAGAGGGTGTATCCGGAGCATACCTCGGCAAACGTCACTCATGAGGGCCCTCACTCACCTTCACTCAACCTCATCTTCACAGGTGAGATGATGGTGAATGAGTTTCTGAACCAGGAAAATTCATGAGTGTGAGAGTGAGTGAGGGCCGTGAGTGCGTGAGGAGTATGAGGGGTGTGAGGGCGGTGAGTGCGTGAGGGCCATGAGTGCGTGAGGGCCATGGGTGCGTGAGGGACGTGAGGGGTATGAGTGCGTGCACCGTGAGGGCGGTGAGTGCGTGAGGTCCGCTTCAGGCGGAGCAACTTTCTCAGCAATTTTGGTGTTGCTGGCGGGTTGTTCCCTAGCTTTCCCTAGATCGGCACGAACTGCTGAGATCGGGTCCGTCTCGAAAAAAGCGAGCAACTCGGAGCAACTTTGAAGCGGCTGCAGCCAATCAGGAACGCAATATTTTCACGTGATACCTCGTGTCGTTTCTGGAAATACACTGTTTCAGAAAGATGCATTAGTATTCTCAACGAGATTTAAATGCATAAAAACACGTTTATAGCGCGTAATTGTGTGTCCAAAAAGTGCAAGAAAAATGAAATTTTATGAAGATGATGACAAATTGCAGCAATTGGTTGCTGCGTCTGAACGCGGGCGGCCCGTGTTACTCGATTTGCGACGCCAAGTTGCTGGGCGAAATTGTCCCGTCTGAAGCGGGCCTGAGTGGCGTGAGGGCCATGAGTGCGTGAGGGCGGTGAGTGCGTGAGAGGCATGAGGGTCATAGGGGCGTGAGGGGTATGAGTGCGTGAAGGCCTTGAGGGCGGTGAGTGCGTGAGGGCGGTGAGCGCGTGAGGGCCACGAGTGCGTGAGGGGTATGAGTGCGTGAGGGGTGGAGGGCCTTGAGTGCGTGAGGGCGGTAAGTGGCGTGAGGGTCATGAGTGCGTGAGGGGTGTGAGGGCCGTGAGGTGGTGAGTGCGTGAGGGCCGTGAGTGCGTGAGGGGCGTGAGTTGTATGAGTGCGTGAGGGCCTTGAGTGCGTAAGGGCCATCAGTGCGTGAGGGGCATGAGGGCCTCCGTGAGGTTCAGTGTGGGTGAATGAATGGCTGAAGGTGAGTGTGACTGTGAGGATGAGGGTGAGTGAGCTGGACGTGAGTGTAACTGTGAGGGTGAGGGTGACTGAGGGGCTTAGGCGAGTATGGCTGTGAGGGTGAGAATGAGTGAGGGCGACCTAAAATGCCGACCTCTGATCCGGAGCGCAAGTTCGTCTGCTTCTTTTGCAGGGCTTCAAGGTAGCTTGCTTTGAGGTCTACACACTATCCTTCAAGCAGAACCATTGCCTCCCATATACTGATAAAGCCTGGCAGATCGCCACGAGAAGCGGCCGCCGAAATGGAAAAGGTGTTGCGGCAGAAAACGGACGAGAGAAGAGCCACGTGACTGACGCCCCGCTGCAGCGAGACGCCGAAACACACTTCTCCCGAGCGAACACGTCTGTTTCGGGTCCTAGCCGCTGCAAAAGCTGTGCGCTGGCGTCCAGGATCTCAAGAAATGGCTCTTTGATGCTCTGTGCTACCCAGACCGTTACTGAAAAAAAAAAGTAACCGATTACAATTACAATCACCTCAATGTAAAAAAGTAACCGATTGCAATTATAATTATAGCCTCAAAAGAGTAATTGAAAAATTACTCTAAAATAATCAATTACCTCCCACGTTACTTTTTATTAGGGCTGGGCATTTGATCGATTAACCCACCGATTAATCGATTAATGCTTTAATCGCGATTAATTTTTTTAACCGGTTAATCGGAAATATTTTAACGAACCAAAATAAAGTAAAAAGTAAACGCTTTCACCACTCAAACGTGGACGAGAACACCTCTATGAAGGGCGAACATTAGGTCAAAATTTAGCCTAAAGTAAACTTTAGGGGAAGATTCGTAACTCCTGACAAGGTGCAGAAGGTTACACATCTACCGACCACCTCAATGGCTTTGAGTGTCCGTTTAGAGCAGCAGAGAGAGACTATAGTGTAAATAACCAAAGGAGGTCGCTCTACCGGATAATATAACCGAACCTTTTACCTCATGCAGCTAAAGTAATATTGTGTGAGTGATTTCGAACTGTTCTTAACTACACATCAAAGTTCGTTCATAATAAAACTCGTGTATTGGGCCCTTTACCTCATGTTCAGCAAAGCCAAACACAGAAAAGAAATATTAATTTTTGACTTTTTAAAAATATTTTGCATAGAAATTAACGAGACCGATTAATTAATCGATTAAAGGGTGGCGATTAATCGGGTTCAAATTTTTAATCGACGCCCAGCCCTACTTTTTATGCAACTTTTTTTTTTTTTTATTACGGTAGCATAATTCTTGGAATCTGGCGCTCAGTTGTTCCGAAAAAAAGGAAAAAAGAAAGCCTTGGTCGTTGTTGCTTAGAGCTGAGTGAGTGACGCCAACACACCCACTCCCTCTCGTAAAAAACAAATAAAAAAAAAATAAAAAAAGCGCTGTTTAAATACATTACTCGAAAGGACTGGATAAGGTCATTTCTCCATACGTAGTCTCCGGTGTACCAAAAAACAAATGTACCCAGGAAACGAAGCTTAGTGTAGTGGCCTACTAACCATCAATGCGCCGTGCTTAGCGGTTTTGAAAAAGAAAAAAAGTATTAACCGTTTCCCTGAGCTGAGAGACTCCAGCCAACACCTCCTAGAGAAGAAGGCCATAGCGCTCTGAGGGGTTACGTCACAATGGCGAAGAAAGGAAGTCCATGGCGCAACGACGTGAGAATACGCTATCGACGTGAAAAAAATGTACCTCCGCGCGGTGGTGTTCATGCGCGTTTATCCGACATTAATATACGTTTTAAAGGCGCAGTCTTGTACAATTTATTATATATATAATATAACGTAATATACAACGCGTTACCAAGGTTGAGAGTACCAAATTTATATTTATGAGTATCCCCGTAACCGCGGGACTACGTGCAGTTCCGCAGCACCCCACACTTTTCGAAAGGACCGGCTGCGATGCTGCCGATGCCACATGGCTCCGATTCTGGTAAATTTACGTTGTGTGCGAGCTGCTGACTGTCTGAAAAGGAACTCTGAGACATCCCAGGAGGGAAGGAAACCGAAAAGAAATCCAGTCATTGTCGCAGGGAGCGCACACGAGCAAGAGATGGGTCGACAACGTTAAGCCTTTCGTCGCCGCTGCTCTCGTGTGTGGTACTTTTGAGACTTGTTTCCCGTCGTATTTCTGTCATCACCGTAGTCTTGGGTAGTTTTTTTTGTGTTCGCTTGATACTACGGCATTTACGTAGATTCGTGAAACAAGTCCTGCTACGGTTTGAGTGACATATGTGACAACTAGCCAACGAAGACTCTGGTCGATTAATCGATAGACCACTCTCGACAGAGAGAGGCTTCTTGGAGTTTGTGTTCAAAAGTGTTCGTCGCGGATATTGTAGGACGTATGGATACGATCGACAGGTGAGAAAAAACTTATTTACGGGCTTTCTTGGTCATGTAGGACTCAAGTAAAATGCTGCAATCGTTTTTTTTTTTTAATCGGATGATAGATTGCACTTTTGTTCTTTGTCGTTATTCGTGTGCAGTTGCGTCGACATTTGTAAATATGCGCGCTAATCTAGTTTTCACTGGAAGGTGAAAAACAAGTTTGTGTGATTATTGGAAGTGCGTTGTTTGTGGTTCTGTGTTTATACTAAAGTTATTTTATTGCCTTTACCACGTTTGTACTAGAATGTTAACTGTGTTAAGATAATAGTATTATTATATACCAAATAAGTTATGTTTTGTTCTAAGGCAGCTCGAGCCCATAACGAGAAGTAAATTAGTAGACTAAGTAGTAAGTTTAGTACCCCTGCCACACGGAAAAGTTAATATATTTTCATTCAGTGATATAGGATTTAATCAGCTCGCGGTCTTGAGTGATTATACGAGCGCCGCAAGCGGATTTGTCGACCCCATAATGTCATTCGATCGAAATTACATTAATTTTGCCATGTGGCCGGGGTATGATGCAAAAATTCAGTGACGGCACGCGATAACGTCGCTTACATGATCGTGAGAAACACTTGTCTTGCCTTGTCCGCGTTGACTACGTCTACCTTATTTTTAACTGTTCTGTTTTGTTGTTTCCAAATCACTGCGTGTCTCGCCATTTTGTCGAAGTATTTCTGTATAAAATATGCATTCCTACAACAATAATTGCATGACTCAATGTTTTCGACTTAAAACAATCACATTTTTCTATAGACGTCTTATACGCATACCTCGTGCCATTTCGTACCGATTTTTAGCGGTGTAATATTTTGCTCGTGTAATAAAATGTTTTCTATACCCGTTGCTATGTGCAGCTTTCATTTTAGCTAATATGACACGCGTATGTGACTAAAAACGCGTTACGACGGTCGATCCACGCGCGTTGCCTTCGCTTCGACGCGCGCCCCCGATGGCCTTCCTTTGCGACGTCACGAGAACAGCGCTACGGCCTTGTCTTCTAGGAGGTGTTGCTCCAGCACATTTAACCCCTCCATCCCCCCTTCCCCCCCTCCCTCCCCCCCCCCCCCCCAAAAAAAAGAGAAAAATTATAATGGGTAATTTTGTAATCGATTACAGCAAAGACGTAATTCAATTACAAGGATCGTCACTCCTTAAAGTAAGTAATTGGAGCGTTACAAAATTACAGTAAAATGTAATCGCTTACAAGTAATCCGTTACTTGTAACGCGTTACATACACATGGCGACACTGTTAGCGCGAACACGACATCGGCGCCTTTTCGCATTTTATTAGGAAAGAATATTAGTGGGCACACAATTTTACCCCTTGGATTAAAGCCCTAAATGAGTTCTTTCTATAACAATGATAGCTTTGATGACAACCTTTCGGTTCTAAGAGGAAAACACAGAAAACTGGCGATCGCGTGTTCGCGCTAACAGTGTCGTGCTCTGTACAAGTCTGGTGCTACCAGATTCTCGCGCTCCAAATCTGCGACCGGGCACTATTTATAGCTCCGTCGTCGAACTGCCAGGCTTTGTGAGTATAGAGGAGGCTATGGCAGAGCCAATCAGAGCTTGGCGTTCTGACGTCACCGCAACTCCTGCTTAAGCACGCTATATTAGCGACTCCAACTGCCTATAGGTGGCGCCACTCGTTTTCAAAAATGACGATTATAATAAGGGTCTGAAATGCGTGTTGGTATACCAGTTGATGAGCCTTGTCTATTATGCTGGCTTCACTGAAAGTTACAAATTCTTCCCGCTCATACGAGAATGCCAGGTGTTATGCGCGAAGGTCACATTTTTATATTGAAAACAAGCACGGTGTTTAGTGTGTAGGGACCACGGTGGAAGAAATACATTTAGGTGATGACTCTCTGTCTCGCGCGGCGACCACATTATCTTCGGCGCACCGAGCGCGCTTCACTCGCACGGGGATAGATGGCGCCCACGTATAGAGGGGCTTGTGAAGGCTTGCATAGAGGGGCTTGTGAAGGAAATTATGCATTCTTTACTCGGTCCCTGTGTACTGTGGAGTGAAATGATGGATTTATGTTGGCGCACTGGCAGTGATTGCCTTTTCCCCCGTGCAATTCCTGTTTTTTTTTTTTTTTTTTTTTTTTTTTCAAACGAGAACATTTCGATGATGACTCAACGTGACAAAAATACTCGTATAAATATAAAACTTCCCGGCATAATCTACTGGGCCTTCAATAATTTAGAGTAATTTAGAGTAAACACCTGGGTCATGCTGGAATGTTTTGTCAAACAACATGTTTGGTAACAGTTCCATAAATTGTTTGCACACATTGCGTGGCTTTATATGAGGTCGGGTGATTTTTTCCACCATGCTCCTGCCTTATTGAAAAAAAAAAATTCTAATAATGTTGCATAGTGGGGCCTAAATAATTCTTTACATGCGCATAAAGATTTTAGCATTACAAATGGGTTATATATACAATGTCAACTTGTACTGTGGAACATACAAACCTTGTGAGCAGAAAAAATTCCTATTTCTGATGACATAGTGACTGAAACGATGACACAGGATGATGACATACTGACTGACATGATGACACAGTGACTGAAAGTCAAGCAATAGTAGCGGTTGTAGGGCTGGGCGTCGATTAAAAATTTGAACCCGATTAATCGCCACCCTTAAATCGATTAATTAATCGGTCTCGTTAATTTCTATGCAAAATATTTTTAAAAAGTCAAAAATGAATATTTCTTTTCTGTGTTTGGCTTTGCTGAACATGAGGTAAAGGGCCCAATACACGAGTTTTATTATGAACGAACTTTGATGTGTAGTTAAGAACAGTTCGAAATCACTCACACAATATTACTTTAGCTGCATGAGGTAAAAGGTTCGGTTATATTATCCGGTAGAGCGACCTCCTTTGGTTATTTACACTATAGTCTCTCTCTGCTGCTCTAAACGGACACTCAAAGCCATTGAGGTGGTCGGTAGATGTGTAACCTTCTGCACCTTGTCAGGAGTTACGAATCTTCCCCTAAAGTTTACTTTAGGCTAAATTTTGACCTAATGTTCGCCCTTCATAGAGGTGTTCTCGTCCACGTTTGAGTGGTGAAAGCGTTTACTTTTTACTTTATTTTGGTTCGTTAAAATATTTCCGATTAACCGGTTAAAAAAATTAATCGCGATTAAAGCATTAATCGATTAATCGGTGGGTTAATCGATCAAATGCCCAGCCCTAGTTATAAGATATAAATCACTTTTCATCTATACTCGCACAATATGGTGTCACCCCGTCTTACAAGTAAAAAAATACCTGACAAATATTTTTGCTTTAAAATGTACATAAAAGCTGAATTCACTGCATTCTACCAAAGAACACCATCTCCTACATCCTGTGTTTCTCGCTCATGCTCTTAAACTAAGACGAGCGCTGCTTTGCTGATTTCTTTTTTTCTTGAGCTTGTCTGTTCCTACTCATCGTAATATGCTCACATTACTGTCGCATTCGCATGCTGAAGTTGTAGTGGAGATACTGGCGATTGTTTCTTCTTTTTGTTCAGCGCATGGAAACATTATTGTGCATGTGTCAAGAACACTGTCAGTTGTGTCCCAGTAGACAGTCTTGTGGCTTTTATTTTGCACGAAGAACTGGTCCGCTTTCTTCACTAGCTGGAAAAGGTTCTTGCTGGGGTGTGTAAGGCCTCCTCTGTTCCGCGTTTGTCAGTGCTGCTTCAGTAGAAGTGTTCTTGTCGATGCTGAAAGCGGATCGGCATGCAGGGCAGTGTGTAGCCTTTTTTTATTTTCACGCTCCAAAAACCAGTTACATAATATAGCATGCAGTCCACAGCCTTGGTTTCATGGGCCTTTTCTGTCCAGACATCTTCGCATTCCCAGTCTTCGACCGAAATTAGACTGTCAAGCTCGGTCTTCACTTGGTCAACGAGATGAGGAGACTAGGTAATAACTTGCGATCGGCCCTCGAGATTGCACGAAGCCACTGCTCCAGGCGAGCGTCATTCGATGGAGCTTTAAACAAGGACACTCGCTCTGCGCAGTTCCGGTACCCCGAATTGCAGTTGGGAACGAAGCACGTCTTTCCCATCCTTATAGCATAACTTCTTCTTCGGGTTAATGCCCATCTTCGTGCACGGTGGTGGCACCGGGGATTAACACAGCACTAAAGCAAAACATGAGGCCAGCCACTGATCGCACAGCACCACCACACCGCGAAAAAGGCGAGCAAGCTACGCCCCCGACTCCGTGGCCGCCGAGGAGAAACCTCATACCCACGGTGCTTAAAGCCCCTTGATAAAAGCGTCTTTTACGAGTACCGCCAACCATTGTTGTGGAAGCGTGCGAGACACGTGCCATGAGCGGGTGCTCCGCCGCCATTCGCTTCCAACGCCCGCTCATTTCAGTGCTGCGCCGCCATTTGCTTCCAAGGACCGCTCGAGACATGGGCCTCGTGCACTCGCGCATTTGACGCTACTTGCAAGACAAACGCAAACACATCGAGGGGCTTTAACGGTGCTCACACCTCAGCGCCCTCCGCGGCCGACACGGAACTAACTACACTTCGTTTCACCCTATGTTGTACCGCAGCGAAGGCTAGAAGCGCGAGCTCATAGCGTTGGCAGCTGCTCCTAAGTCACGAGAGCCTGTGCCGCCGGGATGTGCCCCAGAGCAAGGAGCTCGCGCTTGTAGCCTTTCCTGCGGTACATCATAAGGTGAAACAGAGTAAACTCCTTGTTCGAGGCTAGTTCCGAACACGATCTGGTCGCTCGCTCCCCGCGGGGAGAGCGGCCAGAGTCACCACCTAAATGTATTTCTTCCACCGTGGTAGGGACCCATTTGCACGGTACGCATAGAAGACAAGAAGGACAAGCGCGTGCCGCGGGACAAGAACGAGCTCGAGAGACGGAACGACCGGCGTGACATAATAAGCTCCCTGTGATCGCAGCTACCGTTCATGGACTCCGCACATCTAATGTAAATATTGTAAAATATTGTAGATAGAGTATTAAAGAGTCAAGTACCGCGTATTTACAAGTGTAATATTTACTGCAGGAGGCACTTTTTAAATCAGGAACTAAACCAAAACTAACTTGTATTTTTGGATTTAATTTCTCGGTATGGAAGGGGGGGGGGGGGGGGGTGTTAACTTCGGCATCTCTCCTAACTCAATGTTTTGCGGAAACTTTGTTTTGTGACATACACGTCCAATCCAGGAACTTTAAAATATTTTGGAGAGTACAGTGTCCCTTTAAAGAGAGGGTCTTCCATTGCTTAGAGGTAACAGAATATTGTATTTGTTGAAAAATTCAGCGCTGATACTTGCGTGCTCTCGCTGCCTTTTCTCACTCAGATAATTGTCATGTGAAATGGTGAACTGCGGGCCCTTTAATCGGTTTTGATACATTTCGATTATTTATTGCTGCAGCATTATTCCCAGCACAAGAATAACGGAATCTATTCAAATTTGACCAATTACCGCCACGGGTGATAAGCTTATATTTTTACAAGAGGTGTAAATATACAAAGAACGCTCTTCTCTAAAACCCCAAAGTGGAATCCGAGTCCGACAACAGAAGTGTGTTTTAATGGCAACGCGTGACGCATATATATTGCATCCAGTGTTTATGGCGATGTCAGCTTTTCATACACTAAAAAGAAAACAAAATGATACCCTTTTGTAAAGAGCTTAAGTGGCATATTGTTGTGCTTGTGGCGTTCATTGCTAATTACTAATCTAGAAAGTTGCATGTGCTGCAAAAGAAAGCACTTAGAACTATAGGAGATGGGACATCTTCAATAGCTGTAAGTGCTTTCTTTTGCCTTGACTTGCATGCAGCCAGCTTATTTAAAAAAATTTCATGTCATAAATATACACACATTATAGGATTACAGGCTTGCGACTAGCCTAAAAGTGGAGCAAGTTAGGAATACGAACTTTTTTTTATAAATGTTGCACAAATCTCGAAACACATTGATAGGTACCCTACCCACGGAGCTGAATGTTGTTGGGAGGTGGTCACACCGAGAACAGACTACGGCCCACAAACGCTGAAATACGGTGTTCCTTAATTATTTAGTCTGTTTTTAGCTAAAGATATTGATTGGGACACGTTATCGTTGGGTGAAGTGAAACCACCCTTTTTTCACTGGTAGTTGCTCTCTCTACTTCGTGTAGTTACTTGTAGTTGTTCTCTCTACTTCGTGCTTAATTCTTATTACTATAAGCTTGTTTTTTTGTGTTTTTTTGCCCTTCATGCCCTATTTGTTAACATTGTGCTAATCTAAAGTCTTGCGCTTAAAATACTGTGATTGCGATCATTTTCTGTACATTTGTGTTTCTCTTTTGATTGATCAATGTATTCTTTCCCCACTCTGTCGCTGCTGCTGTAGGCGGTCAGGAACCCGTCAAGCTGTAGCTCACAGCTTTTTTTCCTGATGGCCACCATCATTTTATGGGGCAAATAAACATTACTATTATTATTATTATCATTGGGCTTTACGTTACGGCAATTTGTATTAATAATAATGCAATTAAGATATTTTATTAAGAGTTTTTCAGACTCTACTAAAATTCGTTGCTTATGATCTCATTTCAAACGCGCGAAGAACTATGGCAATCCAAAGTTGGCAAATCATCATCACTGGTGCTAAAGGCAGCATCCTTAATTAAGGATTTAGGAAGTACAAATAGTCTAAAACCAATTAAGATATTCTAGCCAGTCTGAGAAATCCATGTAAAATGATTTTAACTGTTTGTAAAGCAGACTGTGCTATCAAAGTCGCGATGTTTGAAAATCAGCAAAACTTCAAAAATTGCCGACAATCCTTCCGAACCCAACGCCCCAAAATACGAAAAAAAAAAAAAAAAAAAAACGGTTTCCGTTGTTTGTTTGTTTTATTACAAAACTGCCCAGAACATTTCATTTCTTTAATTTTACGCGCCGCCGTTTTGCCCATCTCAGCCTTTCCAGTTCGAAGGAGCGCACACCCGCTTGCACGTCTGCTCACTGCAGTACGTTTCCTAGGCGTTGGAAGACCGGCGAAACACTGCAGGTTTAGTATGGGTTATACAAGCAACCGCAAGCATTTTGTGTTTGCTTTAGCGTTGCGTGTTCCACAGTGCGAGTGCGCAGAGCCCGAAATTGCGGTCTTGGATTGGCGCATAGCAACGACGCACATGTGCAGCGTGAACCACGCAACTCGCAAACGAACAGCACTTCTGTTTGTTTCTATACGCAATACTGAAACTCTCTAGGATGGTTCAATCCCATACCGCCTCCAGCACTAAATTGGTACAGTGAAAAATGCTGTTTGCATTCAGCAATGACTGTTGGCGAACCATGATCGCGAGCAGTTCCGCCGTGCCCGCTGAGCAGGAGAACCGGGAGACCCTCACTAGAGCGCTTTCCGTTTCCGCCGCGAGAGGGCGAGCAACGAGCTGGACACGCGAATATTGACTGGTATATACTGCTGAAAACGAAGCCGTAGCCTTGTGTAGACGGATGAGTAGCCCCCTGTAGCTCTTTCTCTATCACCTCGTTTCCTCGCACTATTTTTTTTTTTTTTTTTTACAGAAATTTGTTGCACGCTTTTTTCGCGTTCTAGTTCTAACAAAAGAAAAGGAGAAAAGAAAAGCGGTTTATATTTTGTATTTAGCCATCACGATCATCGAAATGCCTCGTCCCGACTCCGTCCACTGTGAAAATTCGATTGGACGTGCCCGATGCCACGGCGTGGTCCGCTCTCTCTCTGCTCTCTGCGCAGCGGCGCGGGGCCCGGAATTCCTCCGTAACTCGGAGAAGGCGCCTGTCAGCGGCACGGGATCGTGAGCGCTCTTTCCGTGCAACAATGGTTCACGGCGCGAGAGGCCCCCGTGCGTACATCACGGCCGGTTAGTCGGGTCCACGGGCCGCCGCTGCCGCCGCTGCCGCCGCCGCCGCCGAGGGAGCTGCCGCGCTCGCATGCGGCATGCAGCTATCCTCCGCTCTACCCCACGTTGGACCAGAGAGGACGCCACGAGCCATCCTAGCCAATCCAGCGCTGACAATAAGGAGCTTTTGTCGACCGTTTCCTCAGTCCTGCAACCGGCAACGAGGTCCGGGACTCTGCAGACGAGGCTAGAGCCGCGCACGCGCTATAGCGTCTCTGCGTCCCTCCGGAAGGTCACGTGACGCTCTCGGGACACTGGATTGGCTCCGATGGTGCGTAGCGTTCTCTGGGGTCCATCGCTACGTGAAGCAGAGTAGAGGAGTGCCCCCCAAAAAGAACAACAAGAACAGCGGCAACAACACAGACGACGACAATAAACGGAACATCAACGACGGGGAGAGGGATAGCCGTAATAAAAGGCAAGAAGAACAAGGAACATGCATAACCGTGGCGGCCGGAGGGGCGTGGAAGGCAGAAACTTGTTTGCTTAACGACGCGCCGGTCGGCCATCGGCGGGGTCAAGCGCAGCAGCGGCCGTAGATCAGGGATGACGCCGGTTCTCGCAGCCGTGGCAGTCCTGCCCCTCTTGTCCAGGGGGGGACCGAAGACTGCCCGCGCCCGCAGCTGCGAGGAGCAGACGTGATTAGGCTTAGCTTCCGCCGGTTGTTCAAACAAGTCTCCTTGTTTCTGCTACGCGTCGTTACGTGAAGGGATTACGGTTTCACAGGGCGTGTCGCTGACGTCACACGGTGTATGCCTATGCGCTGTAGCTGAGCCGTGCTTTTATGGTAGAGCCATGAACACTGCCGAGGGCCCTCTAAAATGTTTTGTTCATTGCAATAATCGCTAAAGATGTAACAAAAGTTTCTTTTGTTTTTGTTAAGTGAAGGCATACTATTGGGCAAGAGCTCGAACTATTAGCTCGAGATGTTTTGGTGACGCCCTCCTGTGGTTCCTTCTCGTGACGTCATTACCTTGCAAACAGCAAGTTCGATGGTGTTTGTAATGAGCGTGGTGGAAGCTTGATATCATTGCGCTCTGAAACCAACGCTGCAAACACCGCCAAGATTGAAGTTCTTCGATTCCTCTTATTTCCGTCGGAGACAATTCCTTTGCTGACGTCATAGTCAGCATTGGGCCAATCTACAGTGTTCTAGAGGGTGTAGTGGCAAGAGCGGCGCCCGCTTACAATGAAGCGCGTGAAGACGGTCGATGTAGATACCGCGAGTGGCGCTGGAGTTCTGTGCCCTAGGAGAATTAATGGCACGTGTGCGATGAACGAAGAAGACGACGAGGGTGACGCGGTACGCTTCTCCGGAATGTAGCACCGTAGAACTTCTTTCGCAGCTATTAAGCCTGCAGCCCAAGTGATAGCGTTGCTGAACGATGTGTCAGTACTGGGGGGAAGGGGGGGAGTCGATATTAATTAAATAATCTCCCTCAAAACACGGGAATATTTCAAGTAGAGGATAGCACACAGGCATTAGTCCAAAGGCAGAACTACAATTTACTATACTTCGTTTCACCTTATGTTGTACCGCAGCGAAGGCTAGAAGCGCGAGCTCATAGCTTTGGCAGCTGCTCTTAACGCACGAGAGTTTGTGCCGCCGAGATGTGCCCCAGAGCAAAGAGCTCGCGCTTGTAGCCCTTCCTGCGGTACATAATAAGGTGAAACAGAGTATACAGAACAACATTAGCAGTTGTTTCGCACCGCGAAAAGCTCCAGTCAAACCACAGTAGTAAGCGCCTAACAGCGCTGATGATGGGGCTGACGGGGGCGCGCTCCTATCGTCTACGCGCAAAATCTTCACAAAGCGGCCGCCCCTCTTGCCAGTACAACCCCCTCTAGAACACTGTAGGCCAATCGTTGAAGGCCGATCAGAGCGACGCTTTCGATCGCGCACGTCGCCAATATAGAGGGCACTTTTTTCGAGCTTGTTGTCCCCACTGTCCGGTGTTTGCTAACACAGCATAACAAAGAAATTGAACTTAATTTAGCGCGGTCTGTGCACGAGCGCTTAGCTCTGACCAGTGCTTTGGTCGCACGAGGATCGGCCTGCGAATCATAATCTTCGATTCCTCCTATCAAAAATAAATTAGAAAATTCGGTCTGTTGCTGGAACACAGCTGGAACGTTCCACTAGAGGCGTGACCGTGCGATCTCCTCTCCAATAGGAGGTATTCACTGGACGCCATATTTGAGGGCGATGTTTAGAGCGCATGCTCAGAACGAGCTCACATTAATAACCTGCTAAGACCGGCAACTTTGATGGTGCTAAATGCACGCTCCAAAAGGACTGCGGAAGCTCGCCGTCAGCACGCGCTCAGCAGCAGCGCACACGGATATGGCCGCCAGTGAATACTCCCTATACCAGCGCTGAATAGTCCTCGACGTGCCATTGCTGAAGACACTCACGCCTAATGTGGCTGTGCAGCGAACCCGGTATAGGGGAAGCATAGGGACAAGGCTCAGTGCCAGGAGCGTTACTCATTCACACTAGCCGAGAGAGCTCTACGGGAAAAGGTCAGGGTGGTGGCCGATCCCTTTGCTTTCATGGGTACAAGATACTAGGTAAATTCTAGCGGAGTGTCGGCTGACCAGTGAACGTAGTGCTAAAATCCGCCGAACCGTTACGATACTTTCCTTTCGTTGTCTTTTTACAGACAGTCTTCCTTCCTGTTCTGCTTCAAACAAGCGAAACATGGCTCTTTGAAATCAAAAGAAGAGGAGTAAAAAAAGAAAAAGGACCCTCCCCCTTCCCCAGTTTTGGTAAAGCTCCACCCTACAGGCTACACCCCCCTTTTTTTCTAAAAAAAAAAAAGAACAAAAAAAAAAAAACAAAAAAAAAAAACAAGCAAACCGTGGCTTAAAAAAGTTCCTATGAGTTAAACGGTATTGACAGTCAGTCAGTCGCACTTGTCTATAAGTTAAATACTATTGCCAGTCGCACTCATCCGAGCATAGACCCTTTCCAAATTTTAGTCTGACTACTTCGGTAACTATCATCATCCGAGTTTGTGGTATCTGTCCCTGCTATACTGAGCTTTCTGCATACGCTTCATAGCGCACAAAAATAGACACACCGTGGGACCGGGGGGGGGGGGGGGGGGGGGGGGTCGCCGCCAAGGGACGCGGGTTTGACGTCGCGGAGCTGCGGCATGCGCTCGGATCGCGCTGGAGCGGGGTAGTGTGGGCAGACGGGCGGACGTTTTACATGGGCGTCATAGCATCTCAGCATGCCGCAAAGCTGTGTATCCGTTAATTGCACCGAAAGGTACAGCAAGAGTAGCGGAGTGAGCTTCCACAAGTTCCCGGCGGACTCTGAAAGGCGCGGAAGGTTTATGATATCCGTGGATCGAAAAGAATGGTCGCCTCGCGGGACGACCGTTTGTGCGGCAAGCACTTTCTTGAAGGCAAGTCTCTATCAATCTCCGTCCCCAGGCTTGCTGATGTGCAGGGAAACCGTCGTCTGATCGAAACCACCCAGATTTTGCTCCCACGGTGTTCGCGCACAAAGCACCGGCCAAGTGCTCATCGGTGGCTCGCTACGCCCGTGCTACCAAATGGAAGTAGATCGACGGCAGAACGGACAAAGCGTTACCTTTTGCCGTGCCTTGTGGTCATGAAGGTAAGAAAAAAGTATACGTTTACAAATCTCTACTAAAGTGGCGAAGCGAGCGAGTTGGTTCATGACTTATAAAATTTGAAAGCGCTAACAAAGACGAGGACAAAAAAGGGAAGCGAACAGGACGAGCGGTTACTCTCAACTGAACATTTATTTAAAAACAGCCAAAGCAAACAACCTCCAATACAAATACACTGAATCACTCAGTAACGTCACTCCATCACCACGCGTCAATAAAAACACTCTCCTTTTGATGCAGAAAAATTGACGGCTGGCTTACACAGCTTTCAGTGCCCCCTTTCTTTATTTTAGGGGCGAAACTCCTTAGGGTCTAGCCTTGTCCGTCCGTCCGTCCGTCCGTCCGGCCGGCGTCCGTGCTGACATAAAAAGAAAAAAATGTTTGCGTAGTCGACAGGATTCAAACCTGTGCGGGGAGACCCCAATGGATTTCTAGTCCATCGCCTTAACCACTCGGCCACGACTGCGGGACGAGTAGGGCGCTCTGAGATGTGGTAGTAACTCAAGAGCTGGGGTTTCTGTCATGGGTGAAACGTTGCATGTAGTCGCTCAAGGTATATACAGCAGAGGGCGCTGCGGTCAAATGCGTATATAATCGCGTTAAACTTTGCATGCATTGGCTCAACGTTTATAGACGAGAGGGCGCTGCGGTCAAATGCTCAAATGCGTATATAACCCCGTTCCATACCACACATTCTCTTTCTGACATGGACCGTTTACGGTGGAGAGGTGTTCCCACGGCTTCTAGCGGATCCAAGCTGACCCGCTAGAAGAACCGCCGGCTCTGCATTTCACCGACCATAAAGCAGTATTAATGAAGTCGAAACGCCACCCGGAACTCAGCACTACCTATGAGCAATAAAAAAAAATCAGCTCCATCAGCACTACCTATGAACAGTAAAATCAGTATCACCAGCACTACCAGAGCTTCGCCCCAATCAACAACATTCACCACGTGGAGATGCGGTCATTTTTCACGGGCCCTCCCCACGATCGTGGTATTTTGAAAGTTGGGCTGGCACAGCCAATCTCTGCAATGAAGAGGGAAGTGTCCCCGAGATGTTGAGTGCAAAGACAGGTCATGCTGGCGCATCCTCTCATTTACGCACCGTCCTGTCTGGCCGATGTACGCCCTCTGCGGATTCAGGAAAAAAAGAACGACTCGCGCTTATGAGACCGTCAATCATGCCAAAAGATTTGTAGATTGTAATGTGGGCGTGGTGTACAGAATACCGCTGACATGCGGTAGACATGGCTGAGGCACCGTCTCAGCCAGGCCAAACAGGGTTTCAAACAATCTTTCTGCCTTTGCCAACACAAGTGTGAACGCGCAGGCAAGCGCAACCAAAGCACCGCGGTAGCCAGCGAGCTCACGCATAAAGGCGGAGCTTTTAGTCTGACCCGTCGTTGCGGCTGGCAAGTATTTTGGCCTTATTTTTTAGAGAAAGGGAGCTACGTTTTTTTTTAATTTTACAAGAAAAAAAAAACACATATCTGTGGAATAAACCTTTGAGGGAAAGGTTTTAGAAAAGGCGCCAATTTTTACGACCCATTTTATATCGAGCCTTCTTATTTCAGTCACCCTGTATATATATGCTCACATACTATGTGTTAATTTCCTTAGTTCTAACTTTTATCGCGCAATACTTTTGAATAATGTAAAATAAAACAAATTAAAAGATGAAAGTCAGAAAGGAGATTAATTTTTTCTTAAAAGAGTATTTCAATTTCCGTACCTACTATCTTGTGAAATTTCAAAGCGCAGATTCTGCTCCTGCAAAAAGAGAAAAGAAAAAAAAAAAAAAAAAAAAGAAAGATCTCAACCGAACAGTCTGGAAATGAGAAACGAAGCCCTTCTTATGTGGTAGTCAGCTTCGTATTGTTGTCGACCAAACTTTTCAAATAAACACCTGCAGACACCAAGTGTCCATACGACGCGCCTGTCTATGCGCTACAGTCGCTGCAGCTATAAGCGAAGTCAATTTATGCGCGGTCGTTTACGCTAGTCACAAATATAACTTGTTCTGCAGCCCTCGTACTCCTCGAGAGAATACTATTGCTCAAGACACCCTTCTGTTTTCTGAAGAAGTATAAAGCTTTTTGCCATCAAGGATCAGGGGACGGGTAGAAGCCACTTTCAACGAGCTAACCCACGGTGCACTAAATGCAAACGCTTGACCAAACTGGTTTCTGTCAGGCTACCTACATTGTATATACTTATATACCTATTCAAAAGATTGGCTCTGTTTGCCTACGGATTAAATCATGAACTAAGATGGTCGACATTTCAAGCTTAAATTGCCCGAATTTCCTTTTTTTTTTTTCGTGGTCGTTACTAGCACCACCGTTGCGGTGAATTATCATGCCTCCTAACTGTCTGTAGCGCAATAGGCATGAAAGCATAGAAATTAAAATTGTGTCTTCTTGATATGAACAAGATTAAATGGCCCTATAAGAGGACACATTTAAATGTACTCCAATCCTACAGATGAAATCTATAGAGACAGAATGTGAAGCGCGTTTTTAGCTGCGCTAAATGTTTACGAGTTTTTTTTCTTTTTTTTTTCTTCCGGGAGCCTATTAAATTTCGCGGTCGATGTCTCGATCACGCGCCAAATATAGCTGCCCTTGACGGTTTGGTGTTGCACTTTTTCGTCGTCATGTTACTCGCACCATAGAAAAGCCTGCTTCATAACACATTTCTTTTGTTAGAAAAACAACAGCACCGCGCCGATTTATTATAATTTTCCGGTGCTGACCCGAAATAGCGACTGTTTAAAACAAACGGTTATGTTGAGTAATGAACATAACCGAAACATAACCACAGAAAATGAAGTTGGTGATTTCGAAGCAGGACTCGGAGATTCGGGACCTAAAGGTGGAAAGCATGAAGCAGTACTCTAGAAGGGTAAAAACATTGAAATATATGGTGCCCACGGGAAAGAAACATGAGAACCTGTTCGAGATCATTAAGTGCCTTGCCACCAAGCTCCAGCTGCCCGTGTCAACAGCTGATGCTATCGAGGCAGTGCACGGGTTCGGTCCTCGCGAGGGAAGAATCACGCCAGTGCGATCTAGGGACCGTTCTGTGCTTGACCGTTGGGCTGCTAAACGCGCGGCACTCATGGACGAGCGTTTCTTTGTTGATGAGAACTTGACCAGGAAGTTTAGTGGTTTTGTCTGCGGCTTTTAGGCCGGGTTAGCCTGACCACCCCTGGAGTAGATGTAGAGCCAATCCCGAGAATCGCGCACTTAAAAAAAAGTTCAGAAGCCTACGTAATAAGGTTACCGCCAGAGTAAGACTCGTGAAAAAAAGAAAGAAAAAAGCACCGCGTTGCTCGTTTGGATCGTTACAGTAGAAACCCCAGAAAAGCGTGGGATATTATGCGTGAATTAGTTGGAAAGAAAAGGAAAGAAAACATTGACGTATCAATCAAAAAAGCTTTCGGAGATCGGGATGTACAATCTTTATGTGAGAGGTTCAATGAAATATTTGTTCGAAGTGTCGCAGATCTCCGAGGGACGGAGTTTAGTTACAGCTCAATATTTCCACCGGTCCTGCTGGAAGTTGCGCCGACTCAGATTATTTTCCGCAAGTGATGGAAGAGGATCTAAGTCTGACTAGATAATTAATATGCACGCGGCCAAAGCTTCTGGGAATGGTGGTATTCACTTGAGAGAGATCTCGGCTAACTTTAAGAAACTTAAATACGCGCTGCTGAAAATAATTAAAGGGGCACTGACACCTTAAAATCATATACTGTTTTTATTCTCCAAACAACTGAAAACGATGCCGGGACATCACCCTCAAAATTCGAAACTTGGGAATTCAGCATTTGTGAAAAACTGAAAAAAATAAAAAAAAAAAATAAGAACAATTTCCAAATGCCAAATTTGAAGTTCCCGCGCGATCCGCGCCAGTGCGGTGACGTCAAATATTGCTAAGCCCTGCGAATCGACTTTCTTTCACGCCTCCGTGCTCCAAATTGTCGTTGCGGCCACCGCGACCCGAAAAGAGGAGGCGAGGGGCGAAAGAGAAGGGCGCCGGCGGATCGGGAAAAACCGGTATTATTCCGTGCGTCGAGCGCCGCCATGTTTTTCGAGGAAGGATACAAATCCAGGAGGCGACATCACACCGGACTCCGATTTTTGATATTTCAAAAAGAAGGGCGGTAGTGCGGTCGCAAGTGCGTTAAAAAACATGTTTTACGATTGCCATTATTAAATGCTGAAGAAATGCATCTTACAAAGCTTCTAAATTTCAGGATTTTTGACGTCACAAATTAAAGGATGCCAGGAGGTTAAAAGCGAAAGAAAAACGCGCCAAAAAAGAAAGGCGCGCGCGCGCGTGAGTAGATTTTTGTTTGCGGTGAGTTATTTTTTTTTGCTTGTTTATGACTACAACTTGCATCGTTTTAGACAGTAAGAAAATACGACTTTTGGGGTGTCAGTGCCCTTTTAAAGGCCGGTTCACACATACAGCGGAGCGCTAAGTTATCGGAGCGCTCGAGGGAGCGCTCATGTGGCGCTTCCTAGCGCGTGATGTAGCGCTCGGTTAGCGCTTCAGTAGCGCTCTGTTAGCGCTTCAGAAGCGCTTTGTTAGCGCTACTGAAGCGCTTTGTTAGCGCTCTCACGCTTCTTGTGCCGTGCTTGCTGCTGCGGAACCGCGCGTGCATGGCGATTCCTTTGTTGTTGTTTTTCCTTTGGCATTGAAAGAAGAGGAAGTAAAACAGCCGCTCTCCAAGCAAAGGGTCGGGCTAGCGATCCAGACTCCTGGACTTTGAGCGACTAAATGATTGGGATACGACCTCATCGCTTTCTATTCGATATGCGTGACCCTGGTTTCAAAGACACGCAGTTAAAAATGACCGCCTTCGAAAGAGCTCTGTGTCTCGGTCCCTGAACAAGGTTCACCAGGTACCCGTCGGTATCTCGGTGCCGAAAGATTTCGCGCAGCCAGAAGGCTCTTCTGGGCGTTAAGCCGTCCTCAAACATATGCACTAATCGCTTATGTAAGAGCATTTGTCGCATTTATATTTCAGCATCCCACATATCCGCCATGGTGCTGCTGATGCACACCCAACCACAGGAACCGGAACCGCAGTGCACACGCTAATCCGCAGCACCGCGGTACAAGAAGTGCTACTGAAGCGCTAACACGGCGCTACTGAAGCGCTAACAAGGCGCTACTGGAGCGCTAACAAGGCGCTACTGGAGAGCTAACAAGGCGCTAGAGAAGCGCTAATCGCGCGCTGTGTTAGAACAAAGTCACGCGCCAGGAAGAGCTACATGAGCGCTCCTTGGAGCGCTCACGTAGCGCTAACTTAGCGCTCCGCTGTATGTGTGAACAGGCCTTGACACCTCTCTTTTAACCGACAGAATACCCAGCGGTCTAAGAGTTGCACTTGTAACGCCTATCTTTAAAAAGGGAAGTAAAAAATGAAAGACGTTTACAATTCTCTGATGGGTGGGTATGACTATGGAGTACGGAAGGAAGAGTAGGCCCCTCCTCCCCCTCCGTACTCTCCCCTCCTCCTCTCCTGCTCCCCTCCCATTCAGCGGCAAATTTTCGCTAAATTTAGAGGGAACATTCCCAACATTTTCCCGCTAAATGTAGCGGGAAATTTGCCAACATTTTCTCCCTAAATTTAGCGGGAATATTTCCCCACTAAATCTTGCGGGGAAACAGAAATGGTGTTGAGGTCACGGGACGTCAATTTCCCCGCTAAATTTAATGAGGATCGGAAAATATTTTTCCGCTAAATTTCACGTGACGTAACGTATGACGTCATGTGTGGCGTCACGAGGGTAAAATTTTCTCGCTAAATTTCGCAAAACAATTTCCCGCTGAATTAAGCGAAAAAAAATTTCGCCGAATTTAGTGGGAAAATTTTACCTTCTTGACGTCACACGTGACGTCTGAAGTCACGCTTTACGTCACGTGTGACGTCACGAGGGTAAAATTTTCCCGCTAAATTCGGCGGAAAATCGTTCCGCTAAATTTAGCGGAAATTTTCCCCTCTAAATAAAGCGAAAGCATTTTCCCGCTAAATTTAGCGGGAATATTTTACCGCTAATTTTAGAGGAAAAATTTTCCCGGGTTTAGTGGCCTAACCGCGCGTTGCATTATGAGACGTTTCCCATAATGACGTCGCACGTGACGTCACGAGGGCAAAATGTTCCCTCTAAATTTGGCGGAACATATTTCCGCTATATTTAGAGGGAAAATTTTACCCTCGTGACGTAACGTATGAAGTCATCATGGGGAACGTTCCATAAGGCACGTGAAATTACGCCGACGGCGACGCCGCTCAACCCGGAAACGGGCGCCTGAGAGCTGCGCTCTAAAAGGAAATGTTGAATTTGAGGCCCATGTCTATTTGATCTGTGGTATCTGTAATCCTGGAAAAGCTTGTCTTCAAACCAATGACGTCTTTTAGTGAGAGGTATTCTTTACTGTGTAGTTCCCAGCACGGCTTCCGCAAAAACACAGACACACAATCATTACTCGAAAACCTGTCCGATCACATGCTCGAAAATATAGATCGTAACAAGTTTTTTTTTCTTGACCTCAAAAAGGCATATGATACAATTGATCAGGGGTTGCTTGTACAGAAATTTTAGCACTCGAGTTTCAGAGGCCCTTTCAATGGCTTCAAGAATGACTACGTTTTAGGGAATCAACAGCTAGTAAAGAATGGTGACGCTAAGAGTAAGTTAGTGACACTTAGGTGCGGTGTTCCACAAGGATCTATTTTAGGACCTCAACTTTTGAACATCTACGTTAACGAAATTAGGACGCTTCACTTTTCCTCGCGGGTATTTCAGTACGCCGACACTACCGCTTTGGTTTTATCCGGAAATGACGAATTCGAAGCTACATCATCTTTCAAAATAACATATTCCACCTAGAGCCACTAAATGAGCTGCGCTTAGAGTGTCGGCACTCCGTTCCCCGACATTGTTGAGGGCGCCGCCATTTTGGTGCTTGTACAGAGCAGACGCAATTGCCAATCGTCATGATTCAAAAGTGCGACTTCCTCAGCATTGAATTCGGTGTTAGGAAGCTCAAGTAATATTGCTTTGCTTTGTCGCAAACTGTTTAAACATTTGTGGAGGACGGAAAAGTGTTTCCTGTAATTTTAGATAAAGCTTCAGATAACTGGCAACCATGATTTTAAGCCACAATATGGCCAAGTGTCGTTACTTTGAAGCGTAGCTTATTTAGTGGCACTAATTCCACCTAATCGCGTGGTAACCACTAGCAACCAAATGTGCGTACACGTCGATAAACAAAACTAATGCACTTTCATAACCAGCACAAAATTATAAAAATTTCGGCGCCCTTAGTCCTTCACTTATCCACTTGTAAAAGCTGCAGGTGCGCACCGCTATAATACGTGTCGTCTACAATATATCTGGGCGTGCTTTTCGATGAACATCTCGCATGGGGAGAGCTTGTGGACTACCTGGCGAGACGCCTACGTACGGTATCTGCTTATATATACCGCCTTAGTGTTCTGACCGATGCGCGCACTAAATGTCAGACCCAGCAGTCACTGGAGGAGTTTATGCTACGATACGGAATAACTTTTTTTGGTTCCTGCTCGTATCGTGAAGAAAGAAGATTGTAAATTATTCTGCGAAACATAGCAAGAAACGTTGTGTATGGAACGAATTTGCTTAAACTCAAGACTGACCTAAAGATGCTGTCGCTAGAGGTCTTCCTAGTTGACACTTGTATATTTATAACAAATTCGTACACAATTACTACAAATACACGCTTAGGCAGCCACTAAAAAAGCAAAGGGTACTGAGCAAAGTAGAATGTCTGTTCTGCCAAGGGTTTTCACAAATTACGGCAAAAAGTACAGCTTTTTTAGGTTCCACATTACTTATAACATGTTGCTAGATCGACTTTTGGATTCGCGGTCACTTAGGATTGTTAAAACAGAACTGAGAAAGTGGTGCAATAACTTAGCCGTTTAACCAGATTTGCAACCTCTAGTCTTTTTTTTTTTTTAAGATTGGCGCGTCGTTTTGTGTGTTTGCATTTTATGATTTTCAAAGTTTTAAATCTACAGAGTTTGTAACTTGTTGGGTTTCGTAACATGCAACATAACGGTTTTTCTTTTTAGGCCAAGAGCATGCCGGTACGTTTTGTTTTGTGTAAGAGTGATAACATCTTATCCATTGAAACAGTGTCCCAACCATAAGCACACACGTGCTTTTGCAGGCCTGGATAATTCATGTACAGGTTAATTATGAAATAAACTTATGTATGTAGGTATATAAAACCACAATAGAAACACACACAAAACAAGATGCTTCAGCTGTGCATATTTTCTCATGCGGCCATTGATTTTCAGTAAAACGGTATCATGTGTAGATACATTGCAAAACCGCTGCCTGAATAGCAACGTGAAATAACGATATTTATGTCTTCACTGAGACTACCCTTTCTCCCAAATAATTTGTAGATGCCAGCTTAAAATAGAGGGAAGGCAGATATGTGCTCGGACGTGCACGACGAAGCTGCGACCCTGCAGAGAATTGAATAGAAAAATAAACAAAAAATTAACTAATTTTTTGTAATAGATTACACTAAATGGATTTATTTTAATCAGTTCACAACGGAGAATTCGCCATTTGGATGTTTTCTTCCAAAGCCCAAAAGTTGGTACCCTCAGCATGTTCCAGTGCCCAAAGTAATCCGAATTAAAGCACGCGCAAGGCAAAAACACGAGCACGTAAACTAAATAAATATTTGCCAAAGCAGATTTTGATATTTCTCCATACAGAGTATGAATGTATGCCTTACAGGTGTAAAAGAAACAAAGAAAAGAAAGTGAAAGCTTTATTAATGTGGTTTGTGCAGGTGAGTCATATGGTCAGGGGGACACACTATAGTATAGAGGGATAACCGTCACGATAAGTCGGTTAATTATCTAAAATTTGTTAAGTAGTTTTTTAATTAGCGAAATCAACTTTGCGTTTGTAATTATTTACTCATTGAGTGTCATTGAAATCCTCTAGATAAGTCAATTTTAGAAAGATATGGGGGCACGTGGGAAGCGCGATGGTGCATTGAAGTTACCACTAAAAAAATAGGGTATTAATGCACACGAAACGATGGAATATCAGCATCAGAGTAATTATTCTTAAGACACAGAGCCTTTGCAGCCATATTGTCTTCTAGGTTGACTGACTCTCAAGACGCTGGCGGAACTGCGACGCTGAAGGTACCGGACAATGCAGTCCCCCACCTTCATCATAAGGCACACCTATGTCGAATTAAAGTTTCTCCGGAACCTCGATGAATACTGTGTGAAACATGAACAAGATTTTGATAACACGTCGATGATGCTCCAATCTTATAGTCAAGTAACGCTAATGTACGTGATACTGTACCAATTACAAACTGATGATGGAAGAAGGAATGTTATGCTGTTTTAATTTGGGGCAGACGGAAAACGAAATACACTAAAACATATGCTTTCTGCTCCTTATAGCCCATGTTGACTACCGTCTGGCCCGCATTGAGTCCAATACCACGGTTCAGACGCGTTGAGTACGTTGCGTTGCGCTCCCTTGCTCGGCCTTCCGTTACCATAGCCAGCTTGGTAGCATCTTCTCGTAAGCGGACGTCAGCGGTGCTAACAATGTTTGTCGTACTGAAACGCCAGATGTCTGAGCCATCAGTGTAAATACTGTCTGCCACCTGCCTACGATCTGGATGTTTATGAAATCCGTCGATCCGGGCGTGAGTGGCGTAATTCATTCTATCCAAGTAAAAAAAAAAAAATCTGGTAAATGAAAATAACAAATAAGAAGTTTATAAAGTCTATTCCGACGCTCAGTGTGTTCTCGTTCCTCAGTTCCCTATACCGCCACCAGGGCGGAGGCAGTCGCGCGCTCGTCGCAAATAGTCGGATACATTCGCAAGTGCGAAGAGTTCCTCGGGGAGATAAATAATAACTCCAATGAAATAAAAGGAGCGTGGAGGCCTCAGTCCCTAATTTGAGAGGTAGGCAGACCGGCTTCATTGCTATGCCGGTCAGGCGCTTCGGTTCTATTTTTGCCGCTCCTGCTCTCAGGATTGCAAACTACGGTACAGTCACGCTATCGAACCAACGACGAGATTGCTTTTTAATGCCTCGCAGCGATAAGGTAACACGTATTTGCTTTCACAAACCAAATGCCGTAGCGTCGGGGGGACGCTCTTACAGTTTTGATGTGCGTTTATTACACCGAGCGAGGTTTTCTATTTTTTGTTAAAGCGCATTTATATCGCGGAATTCTTCCTCTCAAAGAAGTAAATAAATAAATAAAAAGGAGACTCTCGAGATCTGCAGGACGCGCGATATCTGCCTCCTTTCCACCTTTTAACGTTTGTTTGTTTATATTTCAGAAGCTCAGACGCTATAAATAGGATTCCTTCTTGTTTGTCTTCTGGCAGGTCAGCAGGCATGATTTATCTGTTCTTCACATTCGCATATCTTGGAGTAAAAAGCAACATCTCATCGGAAAGAAAAAAATAAACCACATAGCCAAAAAACTCACGCCAAGTTTGGATTAATGAAAGCACATACGTGGAAAAAAGTGTTCGTGCGAGCGCATGTACTTTATACTACTACTATTATTATTATTATTAGTTTTAATGCTATTATTCCTATCTCTGCGATTTTGAGTGCACTCATAACTCTTTTTTTTTTTCTTTTCTTCTGAGAGCCATTCGGCGGGTTCTTCGACTTGGTGCCACTCTTATCTCTTGTGTCGGGTAATTTGAGACGCTAATCTGGACATGGGAGCAGTCGCCACCGCCGTTGCAGAAGTCTCACCTTTTGCTTTATCCGTTTGTTTGTTTTGTGTCCTCACGTGTGGGGGCATTTGTGCGTTTATGCATTTCGTGACAGGTGCGAGCGATTGCGACCGGATTGGGTGATTTAGCTGCGGGCACTAATGAACGCCAACGCCATTGGGAGTATGCGATAAAACGGAGAGTTTCTTTTGGAGTGCTTCGGTTCGATTGTGATTTGTTTAGTGCTATTCTTTACTTGCACGGGCAGAATTCTTATCCCGCAGTAGGCTCTGAATAAGTAATTGAGTTTCTGGGTGTGACGCTGCTGGGTGTGTGATTAAGAAAGACCAAAAAGATGCAAAAACAAAAGCACACCCAAAACGTACGGCTTTAGGAAATTCGTTACTGGAAACGTTTTATGAAGTTTCGAAAATGTCACTATATTGATACCACAAGTTGAACAATCGAAAAAGGACTTTGTGCTATTTGGTTGATATAACAAAACTCGGAAATACACGAAAGTTTCTTTTCGGGCGCTTCGCTTCGATTGAAATTTGTTTGTGGTCGTTGATTTCTCGTACGGACAACGCGATGATAGAGCAATCGGACACTAAGCTTATCCTGTGGTGGGCACTGAATAAAAAATTGAATTGGTGTTTTTGACGCGGCAGGGTAAGTCGTCTTGAGTAATGGAAAGAAAGACCAACAGATAAAAGCAAACACAGAAGTGCACCTGCATGAAAACATACGGCTTTACGAGATTTATAAAAAGAAACTTTTTATAAAATTTAGAAAAAAAATATTTCTTTATTTATTTAATTGAATGCCTGAAGCGCCGTTAGGCATTATGCAGGGCAGCAAACATTATGCAATAACAATACATATCCATACCACAGATAAACGGAACAACATTCCTCGGCTTCTTTTTTTTTTTAATGATCCCGGTTCGAAGATGCATAGTATGGTTCAAAAATGTAAAGACTTCTTTCATTAACAGTCCCTTCGTAATATATGCTGTGAAAGAATTTCCATCTCAAGCACTTTCTCCGCTCTTTGAGTAAATCCCAACCTAAACTGTTTTTCATTTTTGTATAACTTGTATAAGGGCTGTTGTCACCTGTAACAAACCGTAATGCCTGGTTTTGAACAAGTTCCAACTTTTGTTATGATATTTAAAATTGAAGAATTGGAAAAAAAAGAAAAAAAAAACTTTTTGCTCCTTGGCTGATACGCAAAAGATCTCATAGAATTGCGAAGACGTATATGTAACGATATTACACATTGAATAATCGGAGGACGAACAATCTTTGTGCTAGTTGGTTGAGAAAAATTACTAAAAATGCACTAAATAAAACTAGAGAGTATCAGTTATACATTGTATCAAAGCTGAAATTGTATACTCGGAGGAACTCTCTGTGGAATCGTTACGTGATTTGTGAAATCCCGACTTCATCAGATTGTCGTCTTTATCCAACGTATTGCAGTACTGGCACGCGCTCTTGCGGAGGAAATTAAAATGATATTCACCGACACGTGCGTAATATGTACTGACTGGTTGAGACCAGTTTGTTCGCCGAGCGTTTGAGGAAGTAAACATGAGAACAGACAGGACGCAGCAAAATGTAAGACATATCTGGTTCGTGCATTGCGTCGCACTTCATTTTTCGCCTAAACGCGCTGTGGGCCTAAAACATGTACACTTAAAAAAAAAAAAAAAAAAAGGTGTAGCCTTACATTCTTTGTTTCATAAAATTCAAGCCAAAACTTCAGTTAGACGCAGACAGCTGCGAATCCGATTTGACGGGTCCCACATTTTACGAGGATCTTGAAAACGGTGCATATACCTTATTAAACAGATAAATTACGTATTAAATATTATTAAAAAAAAAGAGGTTTTGCCGTAAAGTCAAGAAAACCCAGATTATTATTATTATTATTATTATTATTATTTTTGGTAAGCAGTTACACTAACACGTACAAATGAGCTATTTTAAGAAGTTGTACCTCGCGCTGCTCTCAAGCCGCTCGTGAAAGTTGATACCGTCGTTTCGACGTCAGTGCGCTGTCCGTCGAACTGAAGCTTTGGGGTGTTGTATTATATGGGACAAAGGGTGTAAGAATACACCCGTTCCTTCGGGGAGTCTAGTGCCTGTTGTCTTCACTGCAAATGATCAATTTAGCCAGTGCAGTATCACTGCTATAGCCTGGGGTCTTTAACGTGCATGCACGCACGCCAGTATCGATGCTCATCGGAATCGAAACGGGCTGTGATGGGGGTTGAACCCTGTGGGCTTGAAATAATTAGTTGTTCGCTCACTGTCGCTTGCTACACGCTGCAGCTCGGAGCAGGGTCTTGAACCACTCACTTCCTCAAAGTGAACGTCGCAAAATAATATCATCAATAACAACAATCCCCAGTGCGCTTGACGTGCGCTCTGGTATTTAGATAATTTAGCCCTATCGTTCTTTTTTTCTTAAAATGATTGTCGCGATTGAGTGACCCGAGAGACAATTTATGTCACGAATCGATCACACGCTTAGCACGTATGTTCAGCCTTTTTTTAAGCTCCTACTCGGCGGTCACGACACAAATCGGTTGACCTCCTTCTACGAACATTCTTATATTAAATATAAAAAAGACTATCTAGTTCATAGCAGATTTCTATCTCGATTAGAGCTTTCCGCATCATAATGACTAAGACAAAAAGTTGGTATACTTATATAATATACCCTAACGATGCTCAAGCAAATGCTAATATCTAGAAAAAAACAAGAAACAAGAAATAACTGACTAGCTAGAGCACTTGACATTGCAAGACGCGGGTTAAGGAAGAGAGTGAAGGGTTGATAGAAGAAATTGGTTTCATTATAATTAAAAATATCGAACTCTATAAACAAATCAAGCGATATATCTTATTTTAAATCAAACTTGTGCAACGAGTACGCCATATTTTAGATCGTATCTATACAGTTTTCCCGCTGCTGCAGTGCAGGAGAAAAGGAGACCTAAATTTTAATAGACGCGTGCATATGTTTGTTTGGTTTGGTTCGGCGTATAATCGCTGTTCAGTTTTTTTTTTTTTTTTTTTTTAGTTATTTAGTTGAGCAACTTGTCCGTTCGATACAAATTTTATTTGTGAGACAACCATTTATGTCAAACAGTTTGCAACGCCAGATTTTAGTGTCCATAGGCTCTCTCTATAAGTTAAAGGACAGCCTATTATACTGTCAGAAGCTTTCGAGAGTTCGTCCACAGTTATCATGGATTAACTTGGAATGTCCGTCGTCCTTATTTTATATAACATAATAGAGGTAACAAGATTACACCGAACAGCTTTTTAAATGCAAACTTACACACCTCAACTCTGATATTTGTCTCCAGAGAATCAAGGCAAAATAAACTCTAACGGTCGTACGATCTAAGCGACGATAGAGGGTGTTTGGAAGCGCTGCTTTTCAGTTTCTATGAATATTACATTAGTCGCAGTGTTCATTAGGAATATATTAGACTTTTGGAATATTTTCTTGCCCTGCTTTGTGTTCTAAACGACATGAGCGGAATCGGATTGTTTTTTTTTTCTTCCACAAATGCTCTCAGGGATTTATTGATCGCCGTGATCTTACGTTCGCTATTTACGTTCATGTCTCGAGATAGTTTTCGCTAGTTTCTCTTACTTTTTTGTTTATTGCTAATTAAATTGTCCCAAAATATACCTATACGCACTTATTTAATTAACACCCTAGGTGCATGTCTTAGACTATTTTTTTATCGCATTTAAGTTTCTCCTTACCAAATCTCCAATCTAACTAATGTGCATCACTATTTCATTAGCTGTACATTTGCATGTTGTAAACAATGCCTCTTACAGTGTTGTTCCCACAATGGTCTTCGGCAGATAATTAAATTGTTCAATTACTACGGTTATATTTTTTTAAAACACAAGGTTAGAAGTTAGAACTCTAGCTAACACATACATTTGCACCTTAAGGCCCGTTCACACTCTTGCGACTGCTTGCGACCTCTTAAACCTGGGTTCCTTAAAACTTCTTAAACCAGAGAACACACTGGCGCCATCTATTGGGAAGCAGTGTAAATTCGGCGGTCCGGCATATTTTTTTTTATTTCTCGCGCAATATCCTTTCTTTTTTGGCTCGAAAAACTTTTGTCAATGTTATAAACGAGCCTTTCTATGGGTATTACGCACATTTGACCTCGGAAATCCCGCAAAACCTTCGCTTTTGTGAAATGCAGTTTTAGGGTCACCGCATAGATGGCGCCACAATGTCAGTGTGTCCCCTCATTTTAGAAACATTTAAGAAGTTGTAAGAGATCGCGTCTCTCTCAGTCGTACTCGGTCGCAAGAGTGTGAACGGGCCTTAATACACCTTTAGGTCGAGTTGAACAGTTCTTACGAGTCTGGTCTGTTCATTAGCTAGTCTGAGTGCTATCTTTCACCATGCTGTGATCGAGCTACCCTGCCGTATATAGACCGTTTTATCATGGGTGGCGCCATTTTGAATACTGTAGCGCCATCTAGCGAGCGTCAGGTTCCGCGGCTAAGCTGAGTGGCTAGAAACGCTGGCGTGGCTCCCGTGTTGGGTGTGCTTTTTGGGTGCTCCGAAGTGCTGGGTATCCGACCTAAGGCGTTTCTTGTGTTCTTTGTGCCGCGGATGGCGTTTTTCAACTCACAAAGAACGTTTCTTACCACGCATTATGGCATCCGCCAGTGCGGCGATGCCGAGAAGTGCGGCACTGAACGCTGCTCCGATAGAAATCGAAGGCGAGTACTAAGGAAATTGCATCAGTTAACAGCGATTGGATTTCCCTTCAGGTTTTTTGTCGTTTTAGATGCAGTACACCGAGAATACGTTTGGCGTTTTGTGTAATCCACAACAATGAAATATGATGTGAACAAGGACGCGCGAAATAAGAATAATGGAATGATCGTTAGCAGATCCCTCCGGCTTGAACATGTTTATAAATGTTTTATTTGAAGATCCCGTGTCAACGAGTCTGTCCTTTGTCGAAAACTGAAAACAACAAAGTCGAGTGGGTGCATTGCGGGAGCGAGTCGATCATTGTTTCAACGTTCCAAAATCGATGCATGAGCACATTTCAGTAATAGCTATTGAAGTATTTTTCCCAACCACATTACGTACTAATTTTCAAAATAAGAAGAATCCAGACGCGTTGTGACGGTCATCATGAGTTCATTGTTCTCTGGTATTCAGCAGGAGATCGTGATTCGGGAAAATCGATAGAACTAACTTTTTTACAATTTCCAGCCACACCCGGCGCCTTCATCTAAGTGTTGTAGATGGTAAAATCGAGTCAATGTCACCACTCAAAAGTACAACATTAAGATTAATAAAGTTACAAAAAGATACACGCTGAAACAGCAGTTCTCACGAAAAAACTGACACGCACCTTGCGAGCGTGTACCCCATCCCATGCTCATCGATTGTACAGCGTTAAGTTCGGTGCGCGCTCCATTCACAAAATGTTCCGAGCACACTCGAAAGGATAGCGTCGGGGAAAAGTATTTTCGGTTTACAGACGCAACCCATTGTCGCCAGTGGTCTTGGACATTTGGAAAGCGATGAAGTTTGACGACACTGCAGCCGCAGTTGCCTTGTCGGATCCCGTGCGCGATACAGATCTCCTCCGATTATATTCTGCACTTTCGGTTGCTATTCGTGCAGCTTATTATCGAAAAATGGTGTCCAATGACCAGGGGATTGTCGTCATTGAATGCGCTAGCTCCAGTTAAATCTGTAAGTAAAAAAAAAAAAAAACAATGGAAGAAACCGTGAAGAAAACAAACAAACTTGTACCAACACACGCGCCCGAGGCGTTCATCCGGGTCTTCCGCTCGATCCTAACTAACCAGCAAGGAAGAAAGCGCCGGTAGCCCTTTCGCCTTTTTCCTCTTGCCTTCTTTCAGTAAACGCAATTTTTCGAGTGTTTCTTCGTGTCCGCTGATAGCCGCTGGGCCTCGTCCTGGTCAGTTTGCCCGTTTGTGAAGGAAACCCACGGCAACTAATCTTGTTTCTCGGAACGTTTATTTGCTCACCCGCGACCCACGAACGTTTGACAGCAAGAGCAGGGTCGAGGGTGAACGCCTCGCTGAGATGTCTTCGCAGAACGCTTGGAGTGCGTGGTCAAAGAGCGAAGGGGCGGTTGAGGGTGTCCCGTTGCTGTTTGCTGAAAACTTAGAAATCATGTAGTGTTGCAGATTACGTTGCACGCCTCCGTTGCAAGTGTACCTGGGCTGGTCTGAAGGGTGCCCTTCTCAAAGTTTGCAAGAGCAGTTGAATGGTACCCGCACCAAGGAGCAAAACAGCGAACAGGCAGGAAATGCGCGATGACGAGGCAGCCAACATCGGGTTGTCGTTAATAGATCGATCTCACCAGCCAGTTTGACTACGCCACCGCTGCCGCAATGCATCGAGGGAACTTTAGTCTTTCTGCGCGTGCTACAACCTCGCTGGAGCTCTGCGCCTGCAGGGCACGAACAGTCTCGTGCACTGCCGATTGCCTCCTGTGGACTAAAGTTGGTGAGAATGGTCTATTGAGGTCGAGGGTAAAAAAAAAAAAAAAGAACACGTGGGCGCATTTGGCGGGTAAACAAAACGCATGAGGTACGCAAGGAGCAGGCGAACTTGCACGCCATATAGCCATATATAACTCCGTTTCACCTTATGCTGTACCGCAGCGAAGGTTAGAAGCGTGAGCTCATAGCGTTGGCAGCTGCCCTTGATGCACGAGAGCTTGTGCTGCCGAGATGTGCCCTAGAGCAAGGAGCTCGCGCTTGTAGCCTTTCCTACGGTACAACACAAGGTGAAACAGAGTATAGTCCGTGGCAGCTTCAGAAACGCATAGCGTGGCTTATTCACCTCACGACTCTTGCATCGCTATTCGTTCTTCGGCATTTTTATTGGCTAATGCCGAAGTCTCATTGGCGGCAGAGCGATAATAAGTTGCATTAACGCTGCGTATGTTAACTTCTCAGTTACTGTGATAGACCTTTTTTGAAGGACCGTTTATTTGGTATTTCAGCATCGCATTGAATGTATACTACGACTACAACGCGCACTTAGAAAGGCAGAGAACACGATTAGAAAAACTAGGCAAACAAGACTAATGTCGAGCGAGAAGAAACAACAGGGAATGTAAGGATAGCAACGTGTCTATAGTAACACAAGTGCTACCGTTAACTTAGCTGTACACCAATTGCGGGTACCGCGCTAGCAGCTCGTGGAGGGTTTGCCTTGTTTCCTAATTAAGTATGAATCGTGGGTTTTTGTGTTCTACAGCCTCTCGTAAGCTTGCATTCAGAATTACATGAACCTTACGTATGCTGCTCCGACGTGTTTTACCAGTCAGCGTCTCCAGTTTGTACCATATACAAAAAAGCGCATATGTATCATGAGCCGACGATTAAACGGAGCTTTGATTAAAAACAAATCGATAACATAGAATATATAAGGCAAATTAAATCAAGACGTTTCTACACTCACCACTGAATTTTTTCAAAACGAGTTTACTTTGCAATAGACGCCATACTATATTTACGCCACCGTTTTGGTACAGTTTATAATGATAATAAAAAAAACTATCGCCCATCGTATTATTTGCGCCAAAAAGTGTCGGTTGTTCAAAGTTTATTTTTTATTGCTTGCTAAACCAGACGCACGATAGTTACCCTAAAGTTGTTAATTTTGTCCCTGGCGAGTGGACCCTCGAATCATCAAACACTTTCGACTTCCATATGCTATAAAAACATCAACACTGTCTGAATGTCTTAATAATCAATCAGGCCTCTAGCAGACTGTTTACCCTGTAACTCCTGCCTCGCACACTTCAGCGCATATTTTTATTTAATGAGTGCAGATATCTGGAGAGCCACACGTATTCCCCAACGAGCTGCTCGTGGTTCACGAGCCTCAGGTAGGCCATCCCAACGCGGATGGCCTCATTCCTTGCGTACGTTATTGATTTAGGTATTCTCTCTAGGTTGCTGTCGGTGATGTGGATCATGCAATGATATCGATGCAACCTAAAAGAAACACCGAATTTACAGAAAATGAAGCCTTACCGAAAAACGAATACGACCGCTTTATTGCCGAGTAAATTGCAGAGATTCCGTGCAGTTCCGGTAAAATTGGAATGCCAGCTTTTCATGACTAAGCTGTCGAAAGCGGAGCTCCGACAGTGGAGCAGCATACAGACTTCAGCCAAGGCGACTCGCGACACTTGCTCGAAACAGAGTGGAGAGTTCACCACACGATCACGACAAAACATTCCGCCGGGAAGGAACTCGGCTTCCCCAACAAGAGTAACGGGCAAGAAGTAGCTCGACGCTTCGGGGAATCCTCGCCGATTCCAGAAGACAAGCCCGCGCCACCCAGGGGCGTCCCCTTCCGCGCCATTATTTCTCAAGTCCGTCGCCAACCGTCCCGACAGCGAGACATTCCCAAACCCCCGCACTGCTGCTGGACAGTGTCTGTGACAACCGTGCACGGTTCCAAACGCGCCTTCCTGCTGTCATAGCAAAAACTCCAGAACAGGGAGCGAGAAGAGGACAGAGGAGGGGAAGAAAAACGACTTCTGATAACGGTTCTTCCGAGGCGCCAGCTCGCGAGACAAACCGGACGAACGATTCACGCGACAAAAGCCACGCTGCCTGCTACGGCGACGCGGGGCGACGACGCCACAGCCAGCGGCGATAGCCATCGGGGCCGATCACTCCATCAACGTCTCAGGGGAGGACCAGCGGACGGCCGAGAAGGGACCATCTTTGTGAGATAAGAAAGGGGGGGCCAAGGACCACAGGGTTGGAAGCGGGAGGGGGGGCCGGTTTCTGCGTTTCCTCGTCTTTCCTGGGAATGCTGCCTTTTAGAGCCTTCCATGGTCCCCTTGCCCTCTTCCATGGTGTGTAGTGTGGGGACCTGTCCTGTGACGGCTCGAAAAACTGGGGGCATCCGTGCTCCGAAATTCTGCAGCTGAGGAGAGGACTCTCGTTTGGCGGGGATAAGGTGGGGCCCCCGCGGGCTGATCGTAAGAAGGGCCTTGTGGTTTTGGGTTTTGAAGACCCGAAGACGTGACAAGTGGTGGTTATGAGGCACGAACTGGCCTTTGAGCGAGTCGTCGGCTGGCATTAACGATGATGCCACGGTTCCGCCTCTCCCACAGTCAAGCTAAAAGCCTTCCAGGCTTTTCAATTTAATATGTTTCTTTGTTGCTAGGCTTTCGGGCGAATGGATACTGCCGTTTTATTGGTTTAGAGAGCTTTTATGGCAACGTGGTAAAACGGCAAGCCGATATTTTTTTCTTCTTTGACACGTGACGCGAATATTGGACGCGCGTGTGAAGATCGCACGCCATCGTGAAGCGGTCTTCGGTTTAATTGACTTGGCGGCACGTGGTTTAGGTGAGTGGCTGCGCTGTTTGCAGTTACTGTACTCGGGGACAACTTTCTGTGGCATTTCCGGCGAGAGGAGGAGTGTGCGTGCGCAGTTTTAATGGACTCCTAAATACGCGCACTCGTACCTTGGACTGCATAACCACAAAAAGTGTTCCTCCCGGGGTATACGGAAGTGGAGCTTCGAAGAAATGTTTGGCAAATACTATATACGTGCTTGTCGTGACAAGAAATATAATGAGAAACTCCTGGACCTCTAGGTACTATTAAAACTTACTTTATTCCCCACTCGTTTAGTAGTTCACCCTGTAGAATAAACAGGAACATTGTTTTTTCCTTTGAAAAAGTGAAGCATCAACGACAAAAGAAAAGAAGGGGGGGGGGGGGAACTCCATGGAAGGCATTATTCCTATTGTCATATTTCGCGAAAATTGAAGCAACATTTAGTAACTGATATTAATTCTCTCCCGTCGGTTTACAATTATTATTGTTAATTAATTATTTTGAATTAGTTGCAAAAACTCAGGAGGGTGGCAGTTTTCCTCTCTCACTTTACCATACTTCAGCACTGTTTTTATTTTTTCCTGTGAGAAAACAAATATTATGCAGTTTTGATCAGGGAAACAATAGAATAATATAAGATTCCCCAAAACAAAAGAAAAACAACAAAAAACTATTTTTTTAAAGCGCTATCTATGTGGAATAATTTGAATAGTTTAATGGCCCAAGTAAAAATGATATTGCAACATAAATATTTTCCTCGGATTTAGGGATAGTTTTTTATTGTTCCAGCCATGGGTGAGTAGCAGCTCTTCGTATTTTATGTTGATACTCGCTTTCTTTTATCAACCGCTAAATAACCCCTGGGTGTGTTTCGTGTAGGGTCCTGGCGCTCTGCTACATTTAGAGAACAATAGCTTTCCTGACAAAATTATTGCGGGCAAAATTTGCCGCAATATTGAACGGGAAAAAACAATTTCTCTAAATTTAGTGGGAAATCGCACGAATGCACAAATGTCGCCCGTCACTGTGGGGCAGAACGTGCATCAGTTGCAACGACTCGGCGATCGCCGGAGTTCATTTGCAAGGCACAGCAAGGAACCGGCATTTTTTTATATTTTTTTATTGTAATGATTATAACTTATTGAACAAAAGCGAAAAGAAAGGAAGAGAGAGAGAAAGAGAGACAGGACGGTGTCTTCTGGGCGAGATCGAAGTAGGAGTAAGTTATAAGTTGTTCCAGCAAATTGACTATGAGTGGCATCAGTACTGCCATCTGTCGCCTGCTCTATCAGTTCAGCGACAGCCACCTTGTCCTTCCTGAGTCGCGTTGGCAGAGCGAGGACGTTTTTTTTTTTTTTCCCACACGCCCCTACAGTCCTACGACCCACGAAACTCATCTCCGGGACCGTGCAAAAGAAGCAAAAATACAACGACGAGGAAACGAGTGAAGCGAACGATCGACCAAAAGGGAGCAGCTTTCACCTTCCTTCGGTACCTGGAAGACGCAAAAGTTGGGCCTCATGAATTTCGAGCGTGTCGTGGTTCCCCCCACATGTTTGTTTTAGCAGGACGCAGCCCTAGGAAGCCGGGGACCCTCCCGTCTAAACTCATTTTCACTGCACGACGAACCGCAGCGGACGCTACTAGTCGTCGTTAGCCGATCCAATGCGGCGTGAGAGTCACGTGCCCTTCGAGACGGGGATGCAGCGATGCGATGCGCGTGTTCACGTGACGCGTTGACGGCGTTGGATTGGCTGGAACGGCTCGTAACGTCCGCTGCGGTCCATCGTAAGGTGAAACTGAGTGCATAGTCGGCGGTGGCCGCCGAGCCCCTCTCCCTGCATGCGAGCAAGACGCATGGAAAACGCTCGTCTGAGTGAAGCTCCATTAATCTTGGAGCCCGCGGACAAAGATACCAGTTATCGGGCACGGATCCATTTCGATGACGAATGGTTTCTGGCTGCGGGATGCATTTTTGAGACACACGGACGGACCCCTCGGCAGCAGCTGCCGCTGAACCGAACCAAGTGGCCGTCCGTGACTGAACCCCCCCTCCCCTGAGTAAGGCGAGAGGGTGTCTGCTCGTCCTGTGGGTCGACTCGTCAGCAAAGGAGCGACTCGGAAAAAATGAAAAACGCCCCAACAATCAGCGAAAATACTCGGGTTGGGCTGGGCGAAATGTTTTGGAAACTGTGCCCACGCGTTGTGTGGGTGGCGAAGTTTAACGTTGTGTTGTTTCCAGTGAAACGTCGCAATGGCGGGACAAACGTTTCGAAAATTTGTCCCGAAAGGCTGCCTGGAAAGTAAGCGGGGAGTTGACCACACGCTGGTACACACACTCTCGACCAACTCCACTTTCTGACGTAACGTCACTGCGGTGGTGCTGCTGTCGCCACTGCGCATGCGCAGAAGCTTCACTCCTCCCAAATTCGGTTTCTGCGCAGACTGCCCACTGCCTACACCTGATGCGAGCAAAGCGGGCGCGTGAGGCGCGTGGTGGCAGAATACAAAATTTTGTTTCAAAATACAGCATACGCGCAGGGATGGACAGCAGTGATGGATCGATAGTATACGGTGATGTAAATTGAATTTTCTTTCTTTATTTTCTTCTTATGCGGTAATACAAACAAATGAGACTCATTTGTCTCTTAAACAGGAAGAAAGTTATTTAACAGGAATGTATAAATAAACTGGAACCAGGACGAGTCCGTTTTGGTTATGGCTGGTTTTCTATAGCTGATTCCAGGTTCAAACCGTACCAGTATGATGTTATGTCCTATCTATTATTTCGAATGAGGGGCGATTTTCGCGAATTACGCTACATTCAGTTTGTCTGAATATGAGAAGCACGATGGCCCGAGTCGTTCACTAAACTGCGAGTCATACCCGGCTTCTACGCGCAGCTTGTTTACGTGGCCTTACGTGACTAAACCCATGTACTCCAACGTGACACACAGCGAGGCCTGTTGCGTGAGTTCGCAGGATCGCTCGTAACGTCCTACCGAAACCTGATTAGCTCGTGCGTTGTTATCTCGCGAAAAAGTCGTTAGCATACGTTCAAGGGACTCTACACGCACTCATGAAGCGATGTTTTAAACATGCCAGTCGAGATGTTCACTTGGGGGGCAGTCAGGCGCAAGAATGATGCATATATGCGTGGCGTGTATACGGTCGAGCCACGCGTGGTCCAGCAGCTACAGGGCGTCCGTCCGGTGGCTGTGCTCCGAAATCCCGGTTATTTGCAATGGTAATAAGCAAGGAGGGGCCAGCTACCCCTCCCCCCCCCCCCCCTCCCCCCGATTCGCTTGTCTCGTGCTTGTATCTATGATGACTTCCTTCACTTTCGTTCGAGAGTATGCTAGTGTTGCTGCTGTTGACCGTAAATTACCGGGTGCAGTGCAAATATTTGTCTCAGAGGCTTTGTGAGTGAGATAGAAGCTCTTTCGTAAGAAATTGTCACGTGTGTACCCTTTGAGAATAATGAACACGCTAAGGATGTGTTCCATAGGAGCATGCCAGCTTCTCAGCCATGGGTCATCGAAGTCTGCTTAATCAACAAAACGAATGAACTATGGCTCGATATCTACTTTCAGAAGATTCAAATAAGATTATATTTGGTTGAAGGTTGTATAAATGCCGGCCAAACAAAGCGAGGTACTTTCGTTTCGCCGAGTCTAAACAATGAATTGCTACCATTTTGAGGCTCGGAATGTAGTTACTATGTTGATTGAACTCAGGTACTCGCAGGAGCGCTCTTGGTGTTAATGTTAGTCTTGCTTAAGTATATTTGACTTTTTACAAAAGGTTTAAAAGAAAAGAAAACACGATTTATATATTCTTCTAGGTATAGCAAGTGGAAGAAACATGTCTGCATTCAATAACTGGGACCGAATTCAATCACTCTTAAAGTTATGTCTCTGGATGACTCTATACATATGTAGAATGATTTTCCTATTGCGAACAAAACAACAATTAGTTCAAGTTACATACTGTCGTGATCATCACGTGTTGCTAATCCGATTTATGAACCTACAGGCACTTCTACCCAGGGTCAACTCGAATTTATCAGCCCATGAACCCACGAAAGCTTAATTTATGTTGCACGTGATGTAATTTATTTTATAATTTCTAGTAACGGTTGATATAACTGACTTAACAACTGACAGTAATGTCCAATTTAAGTTTGTTTTCTTTCAATTAGCAACCCTCTGATAGTAGTAAAAGATTTTGACACGCCCCTCAGGTAGTTAAAAATGTATTTACTTATAGTTCTGCGCATTTGGGAACAATACCACCCTTCTTTCTTTACAACATTCCGAGACAATGAAAAGAAGACGAACTCGAGATTATTTTTTCCACGCTGGAATAGAAGAAACGATTGGGATTCTCGAGTCACGCACTGCCTTTATGCTGTTTCTGCCATGCCGAATCGCACGAGGAAAGCTTTTTGCAGGCGATTCACAAAGAGGCGCTTCATATGATGCCGCGACGAAGGCACGCAACAAAAATGAACGCAACCACGATTCCTTTTTTAAACGCAGCTTTCTTTCACAAAGCGAGTCGTCTATGTGCATCATTAGACGAAGGCAGCTTTTAACCGCCTCGTTTATTCATTTGTTCGTTTAATTCTATTAAAGTCACCGTCACGAACCCTCGAATTCGTGAACCGAATTGACTGTTCCGATCTCGGAGGGGGTCTTCTCCGATGGCACGTAAACACGCAACCGGGGCATACAGATCGCGTGATCCTTCTTTGCCCGAACTCCCGGCCGTGCACGCTTGTTCCACTAAGACGATTTCCATAATCTCGGCGAATTTAAGATGGTCATCGGTTGATAAGCTCGAAGGCGATGTCGCGCGTATATAAATGCTGTGCCGGTCATTTTTTGGGCACGGCCTCTGAGATTACCGGCGCGCTAATCTCGGAGGCCATGGTCTGCCATGGGGTCTACAAAGAGTGGGCATAGTGAGTGTCTAGGAAGGATAGAGCGCAGAAAGAACATCGCAAAGAAAGCAGGCGGCGGGGAGTGTGCTGGACGACGTCCGGCGCTGCGGCGATTCGCGGTAAAAGGCGATAAGGCCGCCCCGCGAATGGCTCGTTCGTGTACACGGCTCTATGCAAAGCGGGACTATTTTTCACCGGACGACGGCGATTACTGTCTTCGCTCGGCGTCGCGACGGAAACATCGCGTGCCAAGCGTAAATGCGAGTGGACAGAGGCACTCTTGTTGCAACCGGTCGGGGGCAGGCCCGACGGCTGGCAACTCATTTGCATGTTTGCTGAGGTTTTCGTGTACGCCTGTTTGCGAATTGTATTGCGTGTTGTAGCGTCCGCGCAACTCACTATGGTGATGGGGCGTTTTTATTTTTGTTTTAATCGCTAATGACACACTCACGCAGACACACTCATAAGAAATGGCGCCGAAGACCTAAGTTTTTATGGATGAAGACCGAGTGTCAACTTATAGGTCCCTGACAACTTTAGAAACGCAGAGCCAGGGTGTCGAACCGAAATGTTTTTCGTTCCGGTTTTCGTTCCGGTTCAGAGAAAACGGTTCAGCTCCGGTTCAACTCCGGAGTAAAAAAATAAAGGTTCAAACCGGTTCGAACCGGTTCGTACTCATATGCAACAAAAACAATTGACGACTGCAAAAGATAAACTATGCGTATTTTATAAAAGTGGTACATATAAAAAGCAAAGTCTCGCATTACTATGTGGAACGAACGAACTAGTGTTGGGGCACCTCGGGACGCGGGTTAAAGGCCAGTTCAATTTCAGGCAGCTGACCGAAGAAGCAGGACGTCGTCAAGCATATCCGGGGAAAGACGACACCTGTGAGACGATAAAATGAACTTCAGTGGAGAAAGGGCTCGCTCCACGCTGACCTGGGCCGCAGGCACTCCCAGAGCTACTTGCGCCAATGCGCAGAGTTCTGGATGGTGCTCCCGTCTCTTCCCAAAACTGCAATACGTTAGCGTCCCTTGAAAACCGCGGCTCCCTGTCTAGCATTTCCAGGAGGCGTGCTATATAAACTTTTACCTCGAACGTGCACTCCAGCCTCAACCTCTTTCTCCTTGAGGAGCGCTTCCAGGGTGTCTCCGGGATCTTCTGAAGCCGCCGCAGTTTCAGAAGAAAGGGTAGGATCTGCTTGCATTGCAGAGCTGCGATCCGCCTCCAACTCTTTGTCAAGTAAAACGTGGCCCGGTACTTTTGCTCAGGGGTGAAAAGATGGCGGTAGCGGGGATCCATGTACACTGCTGCACAGAAGACGTCCATGTCAAGAAGTTGTCGCTCCCTCTTTTTCATTGACTGGACAAAGGCCTTTGCTAACGGCGACGATATCTTGGAAGTGTCCATGAAATATCTTAGCCATGCGCCGTAAAAATCTCCTACAGTGAGCTGTTCGTTCTGCAATGTCTTAGTCACCACTTCTGCCGGGCGAAGCAATACTGCGAGCATTTCGACTTCCGCCCATACGTCTTATGCCGACCTGGAGCTTTCTTCTTTTGAGAGCAACTTTCCAGTGAAGCCTCTCAGTTCAAGTAGCCTGGTGAGCATATGCAGCGTGGACATCCACCGCCTTGGACAATCAACCATTGGTTTCTTCAATCCTAGCTTCCTAATCAGGCACACACACACACATATATATATATATATATATATATATATATATATATATATATTTACATTTTTGGTTTCTTTTTTTAGGTTACATGTGTTTTTTGCCACGCACTTTTGACGCGACCTGACTCCGCGACTATGAACCGAAAACCGCATAGAAAACATATCGGTTCCGCTCCGCAGCGAAAAAAATTATTTCGTTCCGGTTCAACTCCGGTTCGAGAGAAAATAACGGTTTTTTCCGGTTTTCGGTTCATGGTTCAGGTTCGGTTCAATACCCTGCGCAGAGCACTGCGAACTCCGAGACTCATTATTGATCCCGCGCCAATGGCATCGCGGCATTAACCGATAAAAAATGGCGAACAACCAATCACGAAGGAAGAAGCGTGCACATAATTATTCGTACCCTTCACTTGCCATTGACTATATCAGTAGTGAGCCTCTATGGATAAATACCCTCTTTCACTTCTTTCGTAGGTCGCTGGCCAGTGGCAAATCAATACGATAAGAATATTCCATCGAACACTCCATGCAGTGATTGTACTTTGCATCTATTCATTTATTTATTTACCCTAAAGGCCCTGACGGGCATTACATCTGCAGTGTATTTCGTGGATCGCTCCGGTGGCGGTGATTCGAGGGCACTGGGACTTGGAGCTGAAGATTGTTTTCTTCAAGAGCACGCTCCATTGCATCGTTGATTTAGATAATTATTTGCTATTAGTCACTCAGAGGTTATGAATCTTCGTTATGGTCGTAGTGACTTTTTACGGCGCACACGTCACGCGCGAAATAAGATGTAACAAAATAAAACAACATTTTTATTAATATGCCTACGGCATTATAGGGATAGCAGTTAAAGAAAATGGGAATAGCCTTTTGGATTTTTTTTCTTTCCTTTTGCCTATTAAGATTGCATTTATCGTCTGAAGACGGTTAACGCTGAAAAGTATAGAAGTAACTTAAGCCTCCAGAACAACTAAACATGTTTAATTTGACGGTGACAGCACAGGTAAAACCACTCTCACACCAGACACTCAGGAAGACAAGCACACGCGCTGAACTTACAACTCTTGTGTATTCGATTACTTCATTTTTCTCTTCAACGTCTGGGTTGACTTTTCAGAACGTGATGCTTCTTGTACTTATCACGTTCTGAAAAGTCACCCCAGACGTTCAAGAGAAAAATGAAGTAGTCGAATACACAAGAGTTGTAAGTTCAGCGCGTGTGCTTGTCTTCCCGAGTGTCTGGTGTGAGATTGATTTTACCTGCGCTGTCACCGTCAAGTATGGTTCACCAACTCGCCCAAGCGTCCATCCTATCAATGTTTAATTTATCATGTGATACTTGTTTTTTTTAATGCGACTAATTTTGTTACCTTCATTTTATCTGGAAGTGATTGACTGGAACAATTAGCACTTGTTATTTCTCGGATGAAGCAGATTGCTAGAGAAGCCACATCCATATCACCGAGAATATGCATTTCATAAGAGATTGAATCTCTACCTTTCTGTCCTGGCACTAGCAGCAAAAAAGGCAGGACTGAGAGGCTCATACGTGCAGTAAATGACCCCCCCCCCCCCCCCCCAAAAAAAAAAAAAGCACAAAAAAAAAACTATACAGTTTAGTTTTGCGAAAAGACAAACAAACAAAACACTTTAGCTATTTTTTTTTAATTTATTTGACATACCTCTAGGCGCTCTCTTAGAAAATTGTGTAAAGCCTGATTCACGCGGTAAATTTTACTTGAGATTTCCCAGTTGCGACGCCGCTCGTGGGTCAGAAAAAAAAAGAGGGGTGGAAGCTACAATGCTCAACGTCGCAGCTAAGAAATCGCAAGCAAAAACGCACCATGTGAATTAGGTTTAAGGGGGGACAGAAATGTAACTTCAACGAAAATATATCGAATACAAAAATTCAAACACCTTCTGTACAATGCAATATAAAAGAGTACCTATGATGGGAGACGACACTCACACAGAAATCTACAAGTCGCCAAATTATCGCAAAGTAACGTCTCTGTTAAACTGGTTCTAATAATTTAATTTGTGTAGTGCGCGTGTAAGAACCTCGGAATAGCACCTTTAGGAGGATACGAATAAATAAATAAATGACAACCGTCAAGCTCAAACTATTTGCAAGCTTTAAACGAATCTTCGAACGCAGCTGGGTGGCTGTACTTTGCCAACACGTAATGAATAATGAAGTATAACTTTCAAATTATTCCCCTGCGCGTTCGCGGTCTGCTGTCCAGATTAATTACGCCTCTTCAGGGTCGGCTAACGGCTTGTCCGGTGAGCGAAGAGAAACGCTCGACCGCGCATCAAATTGAATTAGGTCGATTTGTTTTGCTCTCGAGGCTATCGCGTAGGGGAAGAATGCAATAAACAAAAACATCGAGCTAAACAAAAATAAATTGGCATTTCCCCCTCGAGACGCGAGTTGCGAGCCTTCGTTGCGCGTTGCAGCCGCCTCCCAACTCATTAGCATTCTGCGACGTTGCCCTAACTCAGGCCGGACACGAGCACTTGTCAGACCGAGCGTCCAGGAACAATTCCTTCTCGAGGCCTGAGTCCGTGAGCGAGCATCTTTACAAATAAAAGTACGCAAGTTAAGCGGGCGCTGACCCAAAACCGGAATCGCCTCGATCAACTTGCACGCTCTTGAAACAGGCAACGAAGATTCACGGTTGGGAAGACGCTCACTTCGCTTGTTGCTTTTTTGTTTGTTTGTTTCTGTTTTGCTCCAGAATATATCTGATCAATTAAAAAATTCGACACGTCAAGCCTCACCTTACGCCGCGTCTTTGTGGTAACCAACGTTACTAGAACAACTCAGTCGGGAAACTGCCAGAGCCTACTTGGAAGAAGTGGCTCCGATTCGTACTCGAGAACCGAACCAAAGGCGATCGCAATGCCGCCATTTCTCCCGCAGCGGCAATTCAGGGAACTGCACGGCTGATATAGGCTCGGGTCGAGTCGCGCAAGGGCCGGTGGCGCCATCTCGCAGTTGCGTTACGCAGTCGCTATTTGAATCAACTTTCATGTTTTGACTCGTCGCTAAAGGAGGACGCTGTTATCGTATTTAGTTCGGTCTTGGTGGACGCGAGCGGTCCGGGTTTCAAGGGTGAGTCTCCCAATCGAGTGTTTTAGTAACGTTGATGGTAGCACTTAATTATCACTCTGAATTCGCAACGTCGGGGTTGCGCCGGGCAGAAAACTCCATGATGTCATCAAATCCCGTGACAACCTTCCACCAGAAGATTGCGGGCAGGACAGCGCGCCCGGCTTAGGGGACGCCTCGCGTCTCTAACTTCATTCTTTGTATACGTTCAATTAGAGCGACACCTGCTCTGTGAAACCCTCCAAGAGTGTTGTTTTCACCGCCATGTACATCTTGCCTGGAACATCCATCTCTGACGTCAAGAATTTTACCATGGAACTAGGTTTACGTGCACATTCCGATGCAAAGGAACCCGCTAATCCTAACGGGAACTGTCTCAATTTAGTCTTAGGCAGGAGGGACTCGCGTGTGCTGTGAGTTTGCTTTCCTACATACTTCAGTGACCGCAAGGCTGTGTTCTGTGAGATCGGAAAACTAAGAAATGGGTATGCATAAAAGTGTGCTACCCAGCACAATAACAGCTATCGCTGTCACTTCGCAAACTGTGGCAAAAAAAGCTTTTATTTCCGAAATCATTACTTCCGGTGCTTCCTTTCTATTTCATAAAGAAAAAAAAAAAAAAAGGGGTTGTCTTTGCTGTTAATTGGGTCCCTGATCTCTACAATACGCGGCTTTTTTTTTTTTTTTTTTTTTTTCAGGAGTGAAAAGACGTCATTCAGCCGCTTCCGGCCGTTTCAAAACAATGTGTCCGACTCGTCAGCTGTTTGCAAAAACAACTGCAGATTTCCCAGAAAAATTGGACTCACAAAAAAAAAGGCGATTTAATGCGGAAGATTGCCTTCCGGCAAAGACGTCCGTGCACACGGCAGGAGCCGGATTCGTACACGCTTGCATGTGGGGCCATCCCTTTATTCAATAATCTTCCTGCAGATAAAACAACCAACTGTGCGGCAGGCACTGTCACGATCGCGATTGCGACGCCATCCTGTGCCTGACGCCGGAAATAATGAGGGTAATTTTTTTATTCATCCACCATCCTCCACGTAGTGTAGTTCTCACAGCTGCATCACGTCGCCGTTAGGAGCGCTTTCGGCTCAATTTGCCGGCGACCATTAATATGTCGGCACAGGTTTGTTTGCTATGCATCCGCGATGACAAATTGGCCAGGCTCTGTTGTTGTTTTCACTTTTACATTGTTTGTCTTATAATTATGGCTGTACCATCACGCTTTTCTTTTTTTTTCTTAATTGCTTGTAATCTCCGCTATGGTCGGCCCCTCGAGAAAAAAGAGCGAGAAGGGGCGACTGCGTTGCGAATGTACGAAGTAAGTTTTTCCGCTAACTAGAGACGGTGCACTCCCCGATCTGAAATGTTATATAAAGCGATGGCACTTTAAGGATTTGACGCGGAGTCGTTGATGGTGTTTTGTCGGCTTTGCACTCATGTGCATTGGTGAGCGTTACATTATTTTGTTACCATTAGCATCGACGCAAAAGTCGACAATAGGCCGACTTGCGATATGTTCAGAGCGTATTAAAAAAAAAAATTAAACAAATATTTAATGCGACATTATAGAGAGAGGAAGATAGGAAGTGTCACTATATATAAACTGATAACTCGAACAATGATATTTTGCGGTGCGGAGCTAGATGTTGCGTAGCGCCCGATACCAAAAGAAAGAAAAGAGCGGAGGGCTCCTCTAAGTACGATTGTGCTTCTCGCTCCCCGAGTCGTTAAGAGAAACGAACATTGAGCGAAAAGAGGATATTCGATGATTAATTAAGCTAGCTCCAATTTTCAGCGTAGCCGCATGATGTGAAACGTCAGGAACTCAAAAAAGAATTATCGTTGTTGTTCAAAACGCGGGAGGAACTTTTTAGTTTTTCCTCACGGAGTAAGGTTACACTCAAGGCTTTGTTGATACACAGTAGACGGAGTTACATAAAATGAAGAACGGGCCCCATTGGAGCCGCCCTTCGGCTTATATTCTACCGTTTTACAAGACTTCTAAATGCGCGGTAGAGTCGTTTTTGTTTTATATCTTCGCTTTAGACTGGGAAAGTTGACGTAATTATCGTGTGATTAATGACTCCGGATTCTCCATAGCCCCACCTGCCCTCTCCTACGGAACAGTTGTCTCACGAAATGTTTTAAAGTGCTTATTATTCCACAGGCGGCTCCAGAGATTCGCGTGAATTTCTGTTCCTCGAAGTAAGGTCGCCAGACTAATCGTATTTTATACCTTTTATTTGGATCATCGGAGCGCCTGTTATACGTTTCTTTTTGGCGTTTCGTTGCACCATATAGTACCAGGGCGGCTGGAACCTGGAGCAGGGTAGGAACAGGGATTTTACCGATGAGAATGCTTGCAGATTGTTAATAAACGCGAATAACAGAGGACCTGAAGACATGGGCCTCTCGCATGGTCGAAAGGTCAAGCGACCTACCTCTAAACCTTTTGTTTTCAAAGGTGAGGCCTACAACCACGATTGCGAGGCCGTGCGGTTACGCTCATCTTCCAATTGAATCTACATAAAAGTTATGCATCGAAAAAAAAAACGAAAAAAAAAAACGAAATTGAACAAGGAAACGAGTTTCTTAAGCTTTATGTTCAAGGAGTGCGATAAATTATCGACTAGTAATTCGTTACGTTACCTCATTCGCTAAGACCCTGCGCGAGGTTCTAGATGGTACATGCCTGGTAACAAAGACTAAGCATAATGCCAATGAAAACAGGAATATAAATCGAACTAAAAAAAAATATTAATGGACACCCGCCGACGGAAAGCAATTACAAACGCCTTTTTTTTTTTTTTTGTCTTTCTTGTTGCAATTTTTTTATTTGGTTCACGAGTACAGACCTGATTCTGTAAATTTTTCTTTTAGAGCGTTCTTTTTTGTTTGTGTATATATTATCGCTATCATTTTCAGTCCTGGAAAGCTTTCAAGCAACGTTTGCGCGGTCGTTAGAAGGACATTTGGTTTTAAACGAATAAAGTGTGTATCGGTTACTTTTTTTAATTTTTTTTTAATCTTAAGCTTTCTTTTTTAAAGATTAGATGTGTTTTGCTTACTTTACCTCCGTGAGCTTCGTAGACCTAATTGTTACGAGGCAACGCTGAAAGGAGGCGCGCTTCTTCGTTAAGCAGTGGGCGGAATCACGGGCTTAAAAGACTATGTATATTTAATTTCGTCTCGGTTAGTGTACTTTATGTTTTTGTTTGTTATCTTCGCCATGTGGAACAAGTTCTTCAACCTCTAGGCGGCTTCAGCCGCGAACAGGGATCGGGACGAATGGAATAAAAAGACACAAAGGAAAGGAAAAGGGAAATCAGGGTCCAGCTGTTCGTGGTGGTATATAAAGCCTGCCTTGGGGTGGGCGTGGGGATCATAAAGAAGGCGGATATGGGTAGTGTTTGCGTTTCCACATGGTCTGCCTGGAGTACTTTGTTTTTATTTATTTATATATTTCAACATACAATCAGTCTGACTGAACTATGATAGGAGACGGCATATACACATTCTCGAATAGTTGGAACCTAGATTTTGCTTTAATATTCACCAAGAAGGTGTAATTAAATACCAGGTGAACCCTAGTGACTCTCACAGAGTCCTGTTTTGTAGCTTCTCCCACTAATAACAATGTACCCCAAGTAAAGTTGTATTACGGATCAAATAATGAAATAAATTGATTCCTTAAAACACAAAAACAAAAACCAGGCTAGACTTTATAAAGAAGCGCTAGAAACCCAAGTTAAACTCGAATATCGATTTTGAATGTGGCTCGAATTTGTTTATCGTCGAATTGTTCTAGTAATCGAACAGCCTAACCGTGTAATTACAGTACCGGTACTGCGCGACACACATGGTCATTTGTACCTTCCGTCATGAGTTTAGGTTTGTTTGATTTCTGCTGTGAAGTGCGTGTCCGCAGTGTGACATTCATATGGGAATATCAACCCGTTCAGCAGAGTACATTTTTCTCTTTAGGATAGTTTTCTGTCTCTATTTGTAATGGTTTTATAAGAATAAACGTTCGTCTTGAGTCCGGAAATGGGTATCTCCAACCAAAATTTGAAAGGCAACCCGACGTTTCAAAACCAACACGGTTTCTTCTTCAGGGGTGACTGAAGGCACGCGGACACAGCAGAAGCTCCTAACCTCTTCGTCTTCAAAACAGAAAAGAAAGAAAGGGAAAAGGAAAAATTAAAAAAAGGAGAAGTTAGGAAATTGAAAAAAACTTGTAAAATAACTTATTAGTTATGGAGATAGTCGTCTCTTCAGCTTTTCCGTCAGGTCACGGAGGCCATGTGCGTACACAGAGGGCAGAGCGCCCAGCGACCTGTTTAGGTTTCTTGGCGTGTGCTGGATTTGCCACGATTCCAAGAAAAGTCTTCTTCGAAAATTGGGCTCTGTATCCACCACGTGCGCGTTTCCTCGTGTTCTGTATCCAGCACACGCCAGGAAACCTAAACAGGTCGCTGGGCGCTCTGCCCTCTGTGTACGCGCATGGCCTCCATGACCTGACGGAAAAGCTGAAGAGACGACCATCTCCATGACTAACAAGTTATTTTACAAGTTTTTTTCAATTTCCTAACATCTCCTTTTTTAATTTTTCCTTTTCTCTTTCTTTCTTTTCTTTCTTGAAGACGAAGAGGTTAGGAGCTGCTGCTGTGTCCGCGTGCCTTCAGTCACCCCTGAAGAAGAAACCATGTTGGTCTTGAAACGTCGGGTTGCCTTTCAAATTTTGGTTGGAGATACATTTTCGAACTTTAACTCTCACCCAACCAGGCAGATATCTGTCGAATATGTTTACTTTCAAGTTTTTACGTTCGTGTTGCCCTTACATACGCACTTCTATTTCACGCTTCAGCGTGACTGTATAGAGGTGGTCGCATTTTTGCGCGCCGCCGAGACGGCGTTTCGTTTTAGTTTATCGGTATGTTGCACTGATCCGCGGTCATTCGTTTTTGTTTTAGCGCTTGCACGTGTCTTACTTTGTTCCGTCTACTACGAGCGAAGTTGTACATCGTCCACGACAAGTCAGTGCCCAGGGTCTTGCCTCTCACTTGGGGTGTGGGTTTCCAGACAAAAATCTACGCTGGCGCTCGTGGCGTGCACCGGAGTGCTGCTCAACGGCTGGCGCGCAATTTCGTAAACTGGGCCGTGTCTTGAGCTCAAACGACTTCTTCGAAAACTTCGGGTCAGGTTCCAGTAGTTCGTGACGTTGGCTGGAGAGGCACCGGGCGCAACTGGTGTAAGGGCGCCAGCGTGGACCAGTGTTCTACGCAACGGCGTTCCAAGGAACGGCGTTCCTGGAACGCGTTCTTTTTAGGAGGAACGAAGGAACGCCGCCGTTCCATTTTGCATCGCTGGAACTGGAACGGGAACGCGTTACATTTTTACTGGAACGGAAAGAGTAACGGCATTCCTTTTCTCGTCCAGTGGGGTAATTTTTATTTTGTTTCTAACAGGGAAAGGATGAAAGTACAAAAACAATATCTTTACAAAGTGCAGGATCTCTTTAACTTTTTGGCTACTAATCTTATGGATTATTTTGTGTGGTCCTCGCTTGCTAACAGTTTCGGGTGCAGGAGAGCTGGTGGGCATTGATACTTTTTTTGAGTGCCCGAAACTGTGGTACAAAAAGCAAAACTTTTAGTCGTAGGAAAAGACAAAGAAAGAGGGTTGTTTCAAACTCAGCTACTTTCTTTGGTTCCACGAATCCTCATACACAAAAAATATTATTCCGACTACAGCCATTTTTGAACTTCAATAACGAGACTTACAATTACAACAAGATCACAGATTGCCAGATATCGGACTCACCCTTGTATTCCGAACATTATTCACTTAAAAGATACACACACAAAAAAAAAAAAAAAAACTTTAATCCTTCTCTTGTCCCCCACCTTCAAACTGAACAACAAATCCAACCTTCACAACGAAATATTTGTAGCTTTCAAGACTGACTTTCCAAAAGCCCTACCCTCTCCTTCACTTGCTCGTCTTGCGGACAGCAACATCGAGAAGCAACTGTTGTTAAAGGCCGACGACCAGTTCGCGCTTTCCACTTTTCCCTCTTCTCTCCCCTTCTGCCCTGTCCACCGCTGCCTGTTTCCTCCTCGCCCATGGTGAGGAGGATCTTCTGCCTTGCAGAATCGCGAGTCTGGTCGTCGGCCTTTAAAGGGCAACTCCGCTCAATTCCGAAGATTTCGGGATAATGAGTGATTTCGAATTAAAAAGCCCAATTAAAAGACACTACGTCGTTTGCTTCGCGAAAAATGGGATATATATTTTTAAATCTAATTTTAAACACGAGCGGAAATCGAAACCGAAACTCCGGCTCCGTCCGGCAACATTGGCCTCGGGCCGCCAAGTACATGGCCATCACGTGGTACGAGATGTCATGTGATCCTCGGCCCAACGACGGGCGGTATGGGAGCGGGCGGGCGTGCGGCAGGCGCGAGTGTCGTCTGCACCCCACTCTTCGGTACGTTTTGGTGTCTACGACATTCGACGACGTCTGCACAACTGCGGCATAAGTCTGCGACTCTGCGCACGTGGTGTCCATAGTGTGGACGAAACTCCGAGAGGCAATAATCACAAACGGTGAGACGACGACGGTGGTTGTGACGCGGAAGACGGCGGTAACGGCGGGACCACGACGGGCGGTTGGTCTGCTCCCAAGAAGCGCGCTGCGCAGGCGCGTACGCCAATCACGTGGACACCGCTGAGCGCCGAGAGGCAACGTTGCTGACGTCATGCGCTACGCTCGCCCGGAGAAGTGTAAACAAGCAAAAGGGGGCCATGTAGATGGCGTTTAGCTCAATGTTGTCTCCGCCCATGCCGTAGTCTTGACTGCGCTGTTGGTTGCGCCTGAATTCGCCCGCTCGAGTCAGCCGATTTCGGCAACTTGGCGAGTTGCAAAGTTTGCCGGACCGTTTAAGAAACATTTAGACAGAACTGCGTCGTAATATTTGACGTGTGGTCTTCCTAGGCGATACTGAAGAGGACTGCATTGTTTTTTCAAAACCAAAAATGAAGCGGAGTTGCCCTTTAAGTTCTAACACGGGACTCTGTTGAATTGAAACGTGGGAGGTTGTTGTGAAACGCTCGTGCAATCTTGGGTAAAAGTGCATTTGGCTCGTCTGAATTATCCACTACAAACATGGACATGGTTAATAGCTGAGAGTTTTAACATGAACATATCAACAAATGAAACCCTGCTTCCGCGTGTTTTCTTCTCCTGGTGCCCTTCCATCACGACATACAAACTCGTATGCTGACTCTTAATGGGATAGGTAAAAAAAAAAAAAAAAACTCTGCTTGATTTAACTAAATATGGTAATTAGCAAAAAAATACAAATGTAACGTGTATGTAACGATACGTTCCATTTTTTAAACTGTAACGGGAACGAGTTCCTTTTTCACATATGGAACTTGTAACGGGAACGCGTTCCGAAAATCAGAAGGAACGAGGAACGAGCTTTCGTTCCGTTTTTTGAGGAACGTGTACAACACTGGCGTGGACCCAGCATCGTGGGATACTCGGCGAAACGGATTCCCCGGACGCCTAAATGTGTCTGGCGCGCCTTTTCGCCCGAGAATGAGTATATCTTCCCTGGAACATAAATATGTCGGAGGTTTAGGCTCCCAACCGCACGGCCCGACCCCCTCGGCAACAGCAATGACCTCTCGTGCGTCGGGGCCTGTACCAATGGGATCCTAACTAGAACCTGATTGGATGGGACAGGTTTCGGCGCACCGTCATAATTCCCGACCGGACGGAACGATTTAATAAACGTATTATCAATCAGTCGTATTATCAATAAAATCGTCAAGTTCCAACGGGTCTGAGCGGCCCGCTAGTTCTCTCCCGCGGTTCGCCAAGTTACATCTGTCGTGCGCGACAGCCCCTGCTCCGCGGCTCAGCCGCCGTCCTCATCGGAGGACACTTGACGCCGAAGCATCCGTTTTTGTAACTGCCTAACTACGTAATCCGTGCGCGACAGTTAGTTACAGCTTTTAATATTTGTACGGTCTTGGTGTAATCGTTTTACGCAGCAGTAAAGTTTATTTTTGTTGTATTTACTGCAACTCATCCTCTTGTATTATTATTTCTGTTAGAAGTATACCCATATACAAACTCGCTCCTTGTGAATATAATGAAAGAAAGTTAATAAAGCTAAACAAATATAAGCGTAACGGGCATATTTTTATCATGGTTAAAGGGACGATGCAGCAATTTTGGTACTTTCAGTCAGTGTGGGAAATAATTATTTCTTAAAAAAAATCATATTTATTTGATTTATACTCTATTCATTTGAAAACAAAAAACCTCAATTTAAACCACCGTAGCTAGAAAATAATTACTCGTCATCACTACATGTATTTTTAAACATGGCAGATTGATTTATCAATCCGTCCGATCACCGATAACAATGCGGAAGAATTAATGTACGTTTAAACTACTGCTAATTTACAACTTTTATTGACGTAACCTCCGCCCCCCCCCCCCCCCCCCTTTTTCACTAGATTAAAAACAGCTCAATCTTTGTAGTTAGCTATTTTGCAATCTGATTTGCTCACGACAGGACGTTGCGTAACTATAACGAGCGGAATGGAAGGTACATAGATAGGTCAATGCTCCAATTTGCTCAGAAAAGCACTTCTTTGCTCGTGTTCAGCCGGATATAAATCCTTCTTGCTTGACGCCTCTTTGATTACAGTACAAAACAAATGCACAAAGAAAGCATCAATTGAGGTTTGATTTAGATCGTCATAGCAAGACTGGTATCAACTCAATAACGATTTAATCATGGCTTAAATGAAATATTTCCGTCGTCTTGACTTTTATTTCCCACCCTGCTTTCAGTAAATACTGCATTAAATTAGTTCTTGACATTATTAACCTATGAAAACGGTGGAAGAAACACAAATATGTTTCTTCCACTGTGTATGAAACTCGCCTTATTTTTTATTTATTTTTTCTCCACGCCATGACAGTCGCTGACAGATGCTAGGAAAACGAGTAGGGTTCAACCATTCGCAGCCAGAATAAGCGATCACGTGATCTGGAGTCGATTATAAGCCGAGAAACGGAGGGAGGAGAGGAGACGAGAGCTCACGGGAACTTCAGAACGCTGAGCTCTGGTTAGAACGGTTAGTGGGTGGTAGTCCTAAAGCTAGCTGCCTTTGTCTCCACTGCACTCGTCGGACCTTAGAACGCGAGAGCCAAACGCCCGACGCCTGTGTTCCGAGTTCTAACGGGTTCGACCAGGGCAGTGGAGCCAACGGCAGCTAGCTTTAGGCCTACTCACTAATCATTCTAGAGCTCAGCTGTCGTCTCCATCTGTCCCTCAGTTTATCGGCGCACAAGAGTATACTCACTAACGGACATAACTGAGTGCGTAGCTGCTCAGCGCGGGCTCCCGGCAAGCGTCCACAGATTTTTTACAACATACATTCCGCACCATCAAGATTGCCGGTTCTGTGAAGTTCGTAAGTTTGAGCTCGTTCTGGGCACGCCCAGTGAACAGAGCACATAAATATGGCTTACGTTTGCTTGATATACTTCAATTTTAGGGCCTCCGCAGTGCTCTACATCGAATTTACTCCTTGTGTTCTAAATGCTTAGAGTACGTCAGCAACATTGAGAATATACGTCTGGTAGAAGTTCTAGACGGCATAGTATTGTCAGACAGTAAATGTAGCATGAAAGCCATCCCTGAACATGATAGTCCCTGTTCAGTCTTTCAGCTTGAACTAGCTACACAACATTGTTTGATCAAAGTGTTCTAGTTAATTTTGTAGCTTTCGTCAGTGATGCTATTGGAATCCGGCCCAAGTGTCGGAACAGTATTGTGCAAATGACCTTGCTGTTGGCGTGTCACATTCCCCAAAGACTGCAACCCCCACCATTCTAAAATTCCCACACGTCTGCAGTCGTCGAGCCTGTTGGGACTGGCACTTTCTGCCACTTGACGATTTTACCAAGAGTGCGTGCACTCTGACAGACTGCTGTGGTGTAGCAGTGGCGACAGCACCAGCCAGTAGAGCTGCCGTTTGTCACGCAAGAAATAAATGAGGGTATATCAATGCTGGATATTGTTTTATTACAAAGTGGTTGTTAATTTTTTTGCTTTGCTTGCAAGTAGCTTGCCTCTCCAAGGATCAGGTGAAAGTTTTTTTTTATTTCGCTCCTATCACATAGTGGAGCACCTAAGTTCATCAAATATGTGCACTTTGATGTGAATAGCCTGAAAAGATTGGTGGACCAACACAGTGTGAAGCTCCACACGGCCCATGGATGATGACCACCAACTGGAGCTTGAATATCTGGTTTATGACAAACCTTTTATGTCTCCTTGTCACGCTGTCTGGGCAATCAGGCAGGTTGAAATGACTGTAAGACATAGGAATTATTGACTTACACAGTGCAGAGAAATTAAACTTGTTTGATTATGTTTAAGGCAACAGATATGACCATGTGTACATCCCTGATGGAGTAGTCAACATGTTATACCAACACTGAATGGAGCTTCACACAGCTCGTTCTAGCAAACCTAATATACTGTAATTAGTCTTAATACAAGGTGACTCAAATGTGTGTGGAAAATGTAGCAATGTCATCAACCCTTTGACGGCCGTCGCCGTTCATGAACTCTAGTGATTACATATATGAAAGTTCCTGCCAAAACGCTAAGGTGCGGATACCTAGGGGGTGTTGTTATTTGTTATGTCTTTGGTGAACTATAAATATTATATTCGCATGTTGTTTCGCATTGCTGAGTTATTTATAGTTTTCAAATTAGACGCTCCGCGCACGGGATCACTTTGCATACCGGCTGCTCTGGTGGTAGTGCCAATAGAGCAGTAGTGGCTATTCCAATTTAAACTTTCAACCCGGAATTACATTTAAAGGACGCGGGAGCTCATCACCCGACGGGGAAGTTTTTTAAAGTACCTCCGATTAGGAATCTGAAGACGCTGGAATGGTGCGGAAAGGGATCCGTCAAAATAAAAACAAACGGATGAAGGTGATAACTCTTCGGCTTCAATATTTTCATTGGATGCTTCTAAACCTAAGCCTGCAAGCACTGTACCTAAACAGCCTGTAGATTGACCCCTTCTTTATACTATTTCTTTGCAAACAAAACCGGACCCACTAGGAATCCTCTTTTTTGGGAAAAAAAAACAAAAAAACACGACCGTCAAAGGCTTAATAGTTACTGTGTAAGCAAACAATGCTTCCGTGAAGAGTTTCTGGGAGGCGCAATGTCCATGGAGTTCTTGCGTAAGGCGCATGCTTTGCAAAATTGCGAACACATACTCGATGAACCGTGGAAGTTGCCTGCTGGGTTATAGAACCGTAAAGCCGGAGCCACACTGCTCGTACTTTATATAAAAGACAGGGTGTTTGCTGCGGACATGATGACATAATTATTTGCGGACACGTATCTTCGAAGCATGTTGGCTTCATTCGTTTTTGAACCTGTCTGCAGACAGTTGTTGTATGCCCAGTATGACGTCATACAAGGAAGGCCTCAGTGTATGCAGACTGCCTTTTCTGTGATGTATTATCTGCATGAGCGCGACCTAAACCTTGTAAGAGTATATAAGCCGTGAAACGTGCTGGCGCGAGCGTACCTTTGCTATAGGTTGGCTTCATGTCACACATAGGCGCTCATGTCCCTCGAAAAGCAAGAGGATCGTGGTCATAACTTTTGCTCACCATAGCTTGCGCAAATGCGATTTTAAGCAAGCTCACCCTTCCGCGCTAGCGAATTTGTTTGTGTTTGATAATGCAGCAAAGACAAACTTGTGTTTGCTGCGTTACTTGAAAGGCAATAGGCAGTCCCACCAAGTACCGTGCGATCGCAGGCGTATACTGTTCTTCGTTGTTTCCTTTTTCTTGTAGGTAGAGACGTAGTTAGTCTTCGCTCGTAGAGTTCGAGGAAAGCGATTGCCATATACCTTTAGGCGCTTCGCCACATTCTTCTGGCAAAGTCGGGGCTCGGGAAGCCGTAAATGCGGCCCCAATAGTCGCTGAGTTCTTGATTTAGATCGGTGAAGTAGCTTTAATAGGTACGGGGGTGTCACAACAACATTACGTTACGTCCACGACTCCGCAGAAGTGTTTTTGGCCGTTTTCTATCGAGAATCCGCCATGTTCAGAGACAGCTGATGCAGAGACTCGCAGCTTCGGAGCGTCCTTCGCAATAAATTTAGCCCGACACTTAAATTTTTATTTATATAGCGCTCTATCTTGAATTACGATAATTATCACGTGACGAGGAACTTTTTTTATGTTAGAAGCTTATTTTACAATACGACGCGACTGTCGAGCTCGCTCAAGATTGGCTGCCGTTGTTCTGCTAAAAAGCGAAAAAACCCCTCCGGTTTTCCGAGAAGCGGACGCGCCCGGAGGGAGTAGGTTCCAGGTAGGTACGGCTGGGAAAGCGTTGGTACGGGAGGGGGACAGCGACGGCGTAGCTCATTGCGCTCTCCGGAGGTCCAGGCCGTCCGAAAAAGTCAGTAAACACTTCGAAGTGAACAGCATATGGTGGAGCAAACCAGGTACAACTACTAATTGAAAATACAAAACAAAACAGTCTCTTAACAAAATTTATATACGTTCTGAAACATTGATATCGATTTCAACCGCTAGCGCTACATTCGGATGGAAAATAAACCAGTGATCTCTCTCCCCCCCCCCCCCCCCCCCCCCCCCGTCTACTGGGGTGTAAACCCCCAATTGTTTTTCTGAAGGCATCCCCTTAATTCCCTACGACTCCTATATTCTCGATGGATTCCCCCCCCCCCCAACTACCCCCCTCCCCCTAAAAATTTAGACCCCCCGTAATTTGAATTCCTATGGAAACTCTGGAATAAACAGTGAAAAATGCGTATTTCATTTTGTTTTTACATTGAGAGAAACACAGTTAAGAGTTGAGCTTGCTGGTATATACCAGTCTTGGACAAAATACTCGATAAAAGTATTTAAGTTATTAAATACCTGCTTCATAAAGTATTTAAGATACTACTCAAGTTACTTTCACTGTAGAGTATCTTGAGTAGAGTACAAATACTTAGAAATGTAATTCAATTACTTTTGAAGATACGTCCGCATTGCGTAATTTGTATCGACGTCAGTGACAACAACAATTATACAGCTGCGCAAATCTGGGTTACCAGAATGGCTTTTTAGCACGCAACAACACAAAACGGAAAAAGAAAAAAAAGTATCGTAGGGTTATTTTATGCAGTCAACCTATTAGGAGCAGGATATTGTCACGAATGTTAAATGATGAGGCGGCGAATAACTGAAGAAACTAAATGTTTACTGGGGCGAACTTGTGCCCAAAATGAAATAGAGAAAGGCTAGTGTCGCAGGCGTCGATGTCGGTGAAACAGCAGCATCGAGCGCTGGCACGAGACTGACTCTGGACCGCCACTCGGAGCACCTTTTGTACCCGGGTGGGTTTCTGGAACATTCGTCGGCATAAAAGTTCGGCGCGTAGAACATTGGTAACTCGATCAGACCACAAGGTTCTCGAATTTACGAGAATGTCAAGTTGAAATATAAATAAAAGAAAAGTCCGCTCCCTGGCATCGAACCCGGAGCCTCCGCGCGAGAGCCAAGCGCGGTAACCGTTCGGCCACGCGCTCCCTCGGCAACGCGCGTGGCAATATCATAGATGTCTCAAAACATTTCTGGGACAACAAGAAAGAAATTGCTTCAGATTTTGGGGAGGAGATCAGACCGTGGCGCCCCAAGCGGTTAACTTTAGAACAACATGGATGGGGACAACGAATACAATGACTCAGCGCTCGGCCGACTTCACCGAACGCGGCGTCAGCGTTCGACTGGAGTTCGTGCTCTCCGGTGAGGGGAAGGGGGGCTCTTTTGTTACCACACCGGCTTGCGTGAACAATGCAGCATGCACGGTTCCCACCTCAGCATAAAAGCCCAAGTGGGTCAAGCTCGCACTCTCTGACGACTGCTTTCGGGAAAGATCCGGCACTTAAGGTCACTTCACTAATTGTTGGTATTTTTACATTACACTGTGCCCCGCGCTCTATTAAAGAAGATGACATGAACTTGCCCACGAGGGCTGTGGACATGTGCACAGGCCTTGTGTTGGGTAAACACCTAGGTGTGGGGGTGACAAACGGCGCCTCGCCAATAGTGACATCGCTGAATACCACGTCCTGTGGCGCACATTAGACGCATCGTTTAACTACAATCCATATTCCCTATATGGGGAGTTCACTATAAACGAACTTGGGATGTGAATATGAGTGAATGGATAACGAAGAAAACCCACACAATAGTCACGGCAGTGGTCGCACCTTCTTCAGTAGGTTGCGTTCAGAATGGCACTCAATGTTGGGGGACGCTTTGTTGGGAGTTTGAAAAGTCATCCACCTTTTAGTTCGTTTCCTGTCCTGTTCTCTACTTATCAATGTTCGCTTACAGATAGTATCCGCGAGAGCAATAAGTGACAGACTGACGACAAAAGAAAAATAAACAAAAGAGAACCTCGACGTTTTGCCATAGCGCGGTTAAATATAAAACAAGTAAAACAAAAAAAAAAGTATTTTTATTTTTATTTTTGTGCATTCACTTCTCATTTTTTTTTATTTGTTATTTTCTTGACACTTAAGTCTGCATTGTTGTCGTAGGTCGTTTCCCGGTCTGCGCTGGGCCTCAGGGTGGCATCTTTACTTCCGTAAAACGACACCTTTTGTTTGAGGATATTTTGGGGGGAAACTCTATGGAAACAAAATGCGCCTTCGGGAAGGTGAGGGGAAAACCTTCATTGTACGAACTTTGGGTTCTAATATGAGTCCCAGTCGGCAAAAAAGCTATGCTTTCACGAGCTCATTCGAAGTCGCCGTAGCTAATCGGAGATTCGGAGCTAGCGACAGTATTTGGTTGCTCGAAAGAATGTTCACGTTTGCTCGTGCTACGCCCACGCCACATCCTACCGAAAAACTCGGAAAATGGCGGAATCTCAAAAAAAAAAAAAAAAATCAAATACTCTCGATCAAAAGTATTGGCAATATACCAAGATACTTCAAAAAGTATTTGAAATACAGTTTCTTCAGTAGAGTATTTGAGATAGGCACAAGTCTGGTACATACTTGTAAACATATCAGCTTGAACTTTAGAATGAAACTAGAACACGAAGAAAAAAGGACAGGATAGGACACAGCTGACTACCAACGATGTTTTAGTGTAATATATATAATAGGTTTATCGTGCTCTACTTAGGACTCTAAATGAAAGAGCAAACGCGCAAGGAAGAAGTTCATCCTTCTTCAAATGTAAACTCGTCGTACTTCTACAAGTACGACGAGCTCCCTTCTGATCGCGCATGACGAGACAAGACGCTGGCGCCACCTACCGGGAAGACCTGGAACACCTCCGTTTTGCCTATTTTTCGCAAATTTATTTTACGCATCATTCTTTTATTACGGGCCTTAAAAAAAAAAGAAAAAAAGAAACATTTGACAATGCTTTAAGCGATCTTTTCTGGTAGATAGTAGGTACGCACGTTTGGTCTCGCAAATAGTTATTGTTGTTTATTTAGGGACCGAGGGAAAGGAAGCCAAGGGGACGTGGTAATATTGTGAAACCTTCGCTTTATTGTTATACGAAGTTCCAGAGCCACCGCATAGACGGCGCCAGCGGGCCATGTATTTTCTCGTTGTAAGCGATCATAAGGGAGCATAATGCAATCGGTCAAACTCAAACGCAAGCGTGTGAGCCAGTCTTTAAGTGAAAGCGTGGCATGAAAAGTCCCAAGCCTCCTATGATCGCTCCGCAGCTAATTCGATTGCCCAATTAGTTCATAAAAGCTCTAAAGAACAAAATGAGAACGTAAGAAGCTTGAAGACAATAGCCGCACCCTGCGTGTTTCTTAGACTGTCACTGACTCTAGGCATTATCGCTCGGAAGCTCACTATAGGGGCGTGTCCCGTTCAGCTTCAGCCCAAGGAGGCGGTCTTCGCTCACACCGGGAGTCGCCCTTCTTGTTTACACGCACACCCAGTTCCCTCGCACACACACACGCGTACACGCATGCAAAATCTATTTCCGAAGTCGGCAAAGAGACGTACCGCTGAGTTCGAGATCGAATCTTGGGACCTGCGACGCTGGACAGCAGAACCTATAGCTGGCAGCGGCTTGAAACAGAGAAAGGGCAGTGAGACCAGGGCAGGCAGGTAAGGCGAACGCAAAACGCCGGTTCCGAAAAAGCAAGAAAAAACAGAAAGAGGCGGTCGCGTATAATAGGTTTCCCGCGGTGAGAAACCAATATGGTTGCCGCCGCGTCTCCTCTTCGAAGAGGAAGGCACCCCTGGGTTTTCGGTGCGACCCGTGCACTTGCCTCGTGTGTCGGCGGCGGCGATGCGCGTATCTATCACCGCAGACAGCGGTGGGCGACCCGAACATGCGCCGACGCCGGGCTCGTTCCATCAATGTCGAGGTCGTCCCCCCCCTGGTTGGGGAGAGGGGCCGCAGTCGGTGACACCGAGGCAACCCGCAGTGTCCCGCGCCAAGCTGTAGCGATGAGTACTAGCAGTTTCAGAAACAGAATTTCTAGGAATAGGATCCATTTCCGGTGGGACTCCGAGCTCCCAGTTCGAAGTGTCGGAGTTTTCGTGAATGCCGATATGGCTAGAGGTTGAATTTTTTTATTCCTCTTCGAAAGAGGGGAAGAGGGCTGTAATATAGCGCCCTGTGGGAGAGATGGAACAATGCAAACCAAATAGTATGATTTTTCTTGTATTTTCCTGCCGAAGAAGAGGCCATTTGGGTTTGGATTTATTTAACGCAAAGTGTACAGTAGACTAGAGCAAGACACTTGACGTTCGTTATAACTTTTTAGCCAATGCTAGATGCTCCTCCTACTTCTTAGAAAGAAACGTGCCGAGTTCATTTTAAAGTACTCCGCTAAGAACGAACAAGATGCTTCGATCTCACCGGAAGTTCTTTGAGTACTCGGTGTGCGGACTAACGTAAGGCAGGCTCAAATGTCATTACATTTTACTCGAACAAAAGTCGCATTATAGTGACGCCGACATTTCTGCGTCCTTGAAGAGTTGATAAATGAAATCGACCGAATAAGCCTAGTGTACAACGAGACGACACCGTCGATTATCTATTGGTTACCTCCAGTAGAATCTGAGCTGGATTCTGATCATGTAAAAAAGGAACTTACCCATTTAACCAACATGAATGTTTAATGCACAATACTACACAAGGATGCTTCTCCGCGTGCTCTGCAAAAAATTAGACACAAGGGCTTTGTCCTTGAAGGAGCAAAAATGTATTAACCTCATCTGTCTCGCGTGAAAGTAAATTAATTATTTCGTATATCTCCACCTTAAGCACTCTCCTAGGAAATCACTCACATCCAATTAATGAAAGGCAAAAGGATCGCAGCGGAGATAAATCTAAGAAAGTCATACACATCCAAAAAATAAATCCAGGTGCTGAAAAAATTCCATATATGGTCACAGCTTCATAAGTCTAACCGTTCGTTCAAGGCCTTATATAGAGAGTACAGTGGGAACAGTTAGAGCGATTGCTTTAAGTGACAGCCGCAACAGCAGCAGGATGCGAAGCAATAATGTTCAGTGGATTTTTTCTTTCTATGGAAAAGCAAATTTTGATCGAAAAAATTGCCAACTTTCTAGGACATTCCGAGGAAGAGAGTGTTTTCAAAGAATCAAAATTTGAATTGATTTGCCTTCTATGATACCCAGGAAATTACAGTCTTCAGGGACATTACAATATCTTGGCAATAAAGGCAGAAATTGCGAATTTTGTAAAAGTAATACTTAGGATTCGACGAAAACAAAAATTGTAGAGCCGCGGAATAAAGCTATACGCGTCCAAAAGTTAAATTATTACTCATTGATATTTTATTACTGTCATCTAAAATATTTGTGGGGAACATTGAGATGTTCTGTTGTTGTTCAGTTGAAATTCCCATTCTAGTTCATGCGCCGAGGCGTTGATGTACAATAAAGTTGAGGATGTGTTATATTTTTGTTCCATTCATTACTAAGAAGAAACCGGAGCCGGAGAGCTGTTGGAAGTTGTGGAAACCCTTTTTGAAATTGCAATTACAAAATGAAATGAAAAACACACAAAAAAAACGAAGCAGTGAAGTGCAGGAGCAAAAGTGTTCTAGAATATTTTAGACACACGCCACTATGACTCAAGTCAAGCGAAAAAGAGCGAATGCCAGGACACTTTCTGCCCCCCCCCCCCCCCCCCCCAAATGTTCTATACATTTTCCCCTGGGCGCCGTCTTTTGTCAACTAATGTCAATAGAATTAATTTTAGAAAAGACAACACGTGTGCTTGGCCAGGGGAAAACGAACCAGACAAACAGTTCCTTTTCAGGGAATTATGTGTTCGGCACTTGCTAATCGTATTTAATTATTGATATCTAACCAAGATGGGCAGCATATCGAGTACAATCATTTGAAATGCGCTGAGGAAATGCTGAGCACTTTTATTTGTATTGAACCGCACATTACAGACTGGGCCGACCGTACATTCCAATTGTACATAAATACAAAACAAAAATTGTATTTAAAATATAAATGGAATTAAATAATTTTTGGGCTGCCTTTCTTGCTGTCCAGAGTACGGTTTCAGCGCAATAGGCATATTACACACACACAAAAAGGGAAAAGAACCGCTGGCAGACCTATTGACTTTTTGTTTGGAATTTTGTTATCTCCTCAAAATTGCTCGTGGTCTGTTGTTAAGGTTTGGCTAACGTGGCAAGCGACCACGAATTATTGTTTCGGAACCTTAGTACATAAGCTTGCACTCAACTTGCATGGTGAAGATGTCTTTCCGATGTTGTACCTGCCTATCAAATAAATTATATTGCTAAGGTTTAGGGCTGGGGACTGGATCAATTAACCTACCTAATAACCGATTATTGCTTTAATCGCAATTAATTTTTTTTAAACTGCCTAATCGGTTAAATATTGACAAACAAAAGAAAAGCTAAAAAAATGTAACGCTTTTACCTCGCAGACATGGACGAGGACACGCGGATGAAGGCAAACTTTAGGTCCCATTTTGACCGAAAGTAAACTATAGGGGCGAGATCTCCAACGCTGAACAAGTGAAGAAAGTTTTACGTTTCCCGGCCAGTTCGACGCCGTGTGAGAGTCCGTTTAGAGCAGCAGGGACTATTGTGAACAATCACAGTAGTACGATATATCCGCAGAATATCAACGGGCCTCTTTGCCTCTGCGGCTGAAGTGATAACTTGCCATTGTGAGTGATTTTTGACTGTTCTCAAATACACTTGGAGGTAGATTGAAGATCCGGAATTGTACATTGCGCCGTTTGTCGCATATTCAGCCAAGGCAAACAATTTCATTTGGACTTTTAAAACTCTTATGCATGGCAATCAACGACACCAATTAATCGATTAAAGGGCGGCAATTAATCGGGTTATTTTTTTTTAATCGACGCCCAGCCAAGTTGAGGCTTTGTTTCAGAAACTTGATTGTTGTGAGATATGTCGGCTTCAATTTTTAAGAGGGTACGAGACCATTCGTTTGAACTCAAGGGTTAAAAGGCCGCAAATATGAAACTACGGGAACCAAATGTATTTCTAAAGGTATACATGAATGATATCCAATACCTCTCGTTATGCTCGTATTTATTTAAATACTTAATTGAAAATTATAGGAGCATTTGTAATCATATACATTTTTATGGGACTATTGTTTTCTCTTTTTTCACACATACAAACGCGCGATGCGTCTGCACCATTTCGCTCCCAAGAATTTTTTCTAGCGACGCAATCAGGCTACACGAAGCCCGCCATGTTCGCCGTCGTCTGCAAAACGCTTTCTCTTCGGGCGTCCAGATGTCGCTGTCTGCGTCAACCATCCGCCATTGTTTTCCGGCAGCCGCAGACGCTGTCCCGGGGACTATAAACACATCAGCGGTGACACCGGGGGAGTCGGCGCGTGCGTGTGCTGCCGCCGCTGCCGTGGCAAAACGTGTCCGCCGCTCTAGTTTCTGCCCCATCAGCCCGCGGCAGGGACCCGAATGAGCGCTTGTTTATCGGTCGCAGTATATTACCCGAACATCGCCCATTGTTTCACGCTCTTCAACGACGCACTCGTGTTCTCGCTATAAAACTCGCCTGTCTCCGTGTAAGTTTTCTTTATAATCCTTTTTTTATTTTTATTTCTCATATATACAGTAAACAGCCTTGCCTGGCAGCAGCCGGCTGTTTTTCATCGCAGTTTGAAAGAGATGGCGGTTTTGATTTGTTTTTTCTAACGTTTAGCGCGGCGCTCACTGTGCATTATACGTTTTGTTTATTTTTAGTTTACGATGATTCGGTCACGCAACTTATTCGGCTCAAGTTGTCGGCGGTGAAACCCCTGAGTTTTGCCAGGCGCACTTCTCTGCTATCCTGTCAGGTATTAGAACAGTGTATCGAATAAGATAGCGAGAAGCAGCAAATAAAGGAAAAGACGCCGATGAAAGCGACAAAAAAATTATCGCCGCTGATGCTCAGTTTCACCTGTAACGAAACGCAATTTTCTGGTTGCTAGATTAGCGTTCTGTGAGCGGAGGTTCGTGCACGAACGAGTATGCAGGTTGAGTTGAAGGCCCTTCTTTGCTGCGCATCGGTATCTTAATGAAAGCGGACAGATTTGCTGGGGTATTCTTATCTATGACGACAAAAGCAAAGATGCTACAGATATTTCACGTTATACACGGCCCCATCCATTACCGGTAGATCAATATCATATTACAACAGAACGTAATGAAGACAACGTAACGGTAATATACCACAATATACAGTTGTACATTGAGACAAAGAAGCTTCATTCGGACCCCCGTAAGTTTTACCTATAGCGCCGAGATGCTCCCTAGTTCAAAAACTATCGGCCATGAGATTAGAGCGTGGCGCAAGTGGTGGTGACGGTCTGACGTGCGCCCTGCTTCACTTTTTGGAATAGAGCGAAGACGGTGGGTTCGAGACTTGGAGGCTAAAATTATGGACTGCGCGAATCCAGCGTGCTGCAGTAAGTCGGGCATGACAAGCAACTTCCACAGTTGCTCCTTTCGTATTTCCTTCACGTGAAACGTGCTTTGTCTCGTCAAGGGGGTCGGAGGGAGTCTTGAAATTTGTGTAGCCGAAAGTGAAGCTGCCGATTAACTCGATGCTGATTGCTTGAGCCAAGTCATTACATCACACACCTTATTTCGGACACCGCTACCATTTAGGGCGGAAGGAAAAAAAGGCCATCGCATTTAAAAAAACAAAAACAAAAAACGTTTGCGTCAGGCGGGAATGGAACCCAGGCAACTAAGGTTATTAAGCGAGTGTCTTTCCAGCAAGTCACGACATTTTTTTCTTTCTTAATTGGCATATTACGAAACATGGCAGTCAGTTGAGGTGCTATTTAGCGGGAGTGCCCTGCGTGGTATCCGGTTTGCGTCCGGCGGAGAGCAACTTGACACCCCGTCATAAGTTTTTAAAACGAGGGTTAGCGCCGGTATCTCAATTCAAGAAATTGCTATTGAGTGTACGCGTTATGCGTTAAGCCAGTCGCTAAACTAACCGACGAAGAGCGCTGGATGCGTAGACGCCACATGTTAAATTGTTTGATTTGAATATTGTAAGAAATATTTAGGATTGTTTAAATATGATTGTGTTCCCTGTACATGCAAGGGCACCGGACCCAGTCAAGCTAGCTTCTGTTAGCTTTTTGTCCGGTGTCCTCGGCATAATGTTGCTGAAATAAAGTTCGAAGTTCAAAGTTCAAGTTTCACGTGCAACCAAATTGCCCATCAACTTGGTAAGCATTCTTCAAATTTTGGTTTTTCACGGAAGCCGGCCTGCAGGGGCATAATTAAATAAAATTTGAAACACAAACTGATCGTTTTTTTAATGTTTTCTTTTTAAAATACCGGCTTATTTTTTTCTTGCTGGGTGACATAACATTAAAGACTTGAAAAGTCAGTTTCCTGCTATCATGCAGGAATAAAACACAGGTCGGTAAACCTCTTTGTAGCTTAAACGTCAATTTACACACACACAAAAATACTGACACATACTCCTCTTAATATTACGCCGCAAAGAATCAGGGTGTTAAATACGAAACTCCGTGAATCAAGCGCATTGGTGGAATGGCGTGAAGACGTTATCCAAGGGGTCGTTCCGCAGAGCTCCTAAAACTCCCGCATGACGAACATATACAACGTTTGAACTAGAATCATCGTTTTGACAACCCCGGATAGAGTCGAATGCATCTCTGCTCAGGTATACCTAACGTTGTGTAGATTACGTTTTGGCTCGCAGCTTTGTCACCCCTGCGTTAAGTGTCTTTTTACGCATCGCGGATTTGTCTTCTCGAAATGACACTTTCGGCGGTTACATTGAAATGAACAGAAAAACCTTAGAAACTAGTTATTTTGTGCGCCATCGCAAAGCACTCACACACACACAAAAAATCAAAAGCTAAAGTTTGGCAAGTGAAACAACCACCCCCGTGGCGAGCACTCCGCAACCCCCATGCTGGGCACGAAGCTGCCGACCCTCTAAGAAAAAGAAAACTGCAGCAATCCTGCAGGACAGAATGTAAATACAAAACCGGTTTTGTATACAGGGTTTTGAGCGGCAGAGAACTGGAAGTTTGGTGGGAGGAGGGGAGTATCTTTGGGCTGTCAGGTAATTAATAAACGTTTGAATAAAGAACACATTTAGCCGGAGAAGGAGCGTTGGCCAGCCGAGCGAGCGGCGCTTGTTTGCTGTTCGGAGGACGTCGCCGACATTCCTTGTTTGTATTACCTGTCAGAGCCCCACTGTACCTCAAATGCACGCTTTCTCTTTTCTTTCTTTTTTTCTTTTGCTGCGTGTAACGAGAGAGGACCACCTCGTACGGGAATCTCTCCTCTTTCGCTGACTCGTCGGATTGCTTCTTGCGCGCTGCTTCAACGTGCGTGTACGGCCCCGAAAAAGAAAACAGCAGGCTAATTGCTTTTCGTTGGTTGCCCCGGCTCCCGGAGTGATTCAGTGTGTGTCTTGGTTGGATCGAGCAGTCCCGGAATATCGCTTTCCTCCTGTATGCTTGTTCCTGGTGTACGCTACCAGCTATAGCGAGCGATGGTTCACGTTTTAATTACGGCTGGAGGAGTTCTCGTGAGTGTTCGAAGAAGACGCGTGTTGCTCCCTCATACCCGGAGCTTTGCTTTGAAAAGACATGTTGGTGCGCACGTTCTGGTACCCACTGAAACGTCATCATAGAATGATACTGCAACAAGCGAAAACAAATTAATAAGAGTAATAATCAACATCTCTCGTATTTCGAAGGAGAAAAATTAAGAGAGCTAATAGAAAAGCGAAAATGTTATTCCGGACGTATTCAGTCCTTCTAGTGATAGGGTGTCACACCCGCAGGTGTGAGTCGCGAGTGTAATGGAACACGACAGAGCTTCTTGGTTCGACAAAAATAAAATAATAAAGATGTAATATGATTTACAAATTAAACTACTGCAAAAAAAAAAAAAGGGAAAAGGTAAAGGTGACACTTGAATGAAAAACAATTCAACACGAGACAGAATGTTCATCTTAGACTCCGTCGAAGGAGACGCGGGGCAGTTTGGTGTTGGGTGGATTCGGCGTGGTAAGTCGCGCTGCCGGGTGCGTTCTTTCACTTACGGTCCCGAACCCCGAAGTGGTTGGCGATAGCTTCTTGGTCTTGGTGGGTTGAGGACTTCGCGTATAGCTGCGGGTCGTCTCCAGTTCCCGTCCACTTCTCCTTTTTCTACTTCTACTTCGCGTTCCATTTCGAGCCACCCGCCAACTTCGTCGTCGTCTTCATTGTGATGGTTTTTCCAAAGTAGGAAACCTAAACAGTGGACACTCACGTAGGTCCCAGCGGTCCAGATAGGGGAAGGAAAGTAAGACCCCTAGAAATGGACAGAGGCCCTAAATTTGTTTCGCTTTTTATTAACGTTAGTTTCGGTTCCGTATTTTCAGCATTTGCTTGACCTCGCTTGCGAGTTTTTAAAAAAATGTTTTAGATGCTTGTTTACTTTTTAGTTATTCTGAAGTCCCTTTTTAAAGCTAATGGCGGTCTTTTAACCCTGTCACATTTATTGTTAGAACGCTGTTTTTCTGCGAACACATTATATTTACCAAAAATGAGAACAGCTAGGGGCCGTATTTTCCAACGATCGTTTTCGCCTTCCAGTAGGAAACAAGACCCAGTTCAAAACAAGAATCTCTTCAACTTTCATAACAAAAAGTACTTGATTGCCCATGTGTCTTGTTGGGAGTAGCTGTGTACGCCAGCTCATGAAATAACTGCAACAGCAAGAACTGATCCAAATATAGTTTATTGGACGCAAATCACATACGGGCTCCAAAGCAGCATGTTGTGTAGCTACAAATACCCGCAGAAGCAGGAGAAAGCTTGCGTATTTTTACGTGATAATTTAAGGGTGTGGCGACAGTAGAAATAGGCTGAAAAGTTTGTATCAAGAGAACTAAGAACGGTTAAGAAAATTGACCTCTAACACTGGACATTTCTTTATTATCAAAACATTAGAGTAGTCGTAAATCGGTTTAGGGTTTATTTAGACAGCTCGATGCTGACCTGCCCTCAAAAGCGGCAGCCCGTCTGCTAGCCTAGGGTCTTTAAAAACAAAATGTGAGAGAACTAAAGAAGGGTGAAAAAGAATAGCAAAGAACAATTTATGTTTTCCAAAATGATTCGCTCCCATCCTGTATGCAAGTACATGAAAGTGCACTTAGCCTGCCCTTACTTAATTAAGCAACACGTAACGGAAAAATTGCTACAAGGTCACGACAGCTATACCCACTCAGTAACTGACATTGCTTGCAATCTACACTCTGACATGTACATATTTTTGTTTACGAAAAAGACAACCATGAACTGTTTTGCACAAGATAATCTGTTTCAAGACAAAACTTAAATACAGAAAAGCATTACCCTACTGTAGCACCTTAATACAACTGAAGGACATGAACAGCAATACTTGAAGCATAATTAGAGCCTTGTGTTGCAAAACGAAGTATCGCGCCATTAAAAAAAGAAAGTGACAAAGCAATTCTTGCCTAAATGCCAACAAACCTTCAATATTATTTACTCTTCTCGCAATAGCACCCACACATCTTAAGTATATATCGTCTACGGTTGATGTCATAAAACAAAAAAATAGGGAGCCGTGGAAGTCACGTCTGTCGCGTACCTTGAGTCACTTGGAAAATGAAAAAAAAAAGTTCGCGCCTTGCTTCCTGCGCGTTTTTGCCGTTGTTGGGGCACGTAGCCACGCAGCTATAGTTGCCGTAGGGCATCGTGCAGTCACCTGAAAGCGCACTAGAATGATTACTATATTTCTCAAGTCAGTTGATAACTAATAAATAAATACATTACAGAAATAAACAAAATATAATACAACAGACAAAAAAAAAATAACGTAGTGCTTTGCGCCAAAAAAAATGAGGGAGAGGAGGTACGTACTTGAGAGCGTGAGGCCATCAGAACGCCTATCTCTGGCTGGACTGATTATTGGGTAGACGCAGAGCTAGCTGCCTTTGTCTCCACTGCACTCGTCGAACCAAACAACCTTACCGCTGAAAGTGAAAAACACCACAATGTAATATTTACATGCCTCAACCTCAAGAACGACGCCAAAATCAAATACTTTACCAGGGAGAATACATCCTTCTCCCCAACAATACAATGGCCTCGGCACGGACAGGTTTGGCGCAGTAGGGATGACTAAAGGACTGAGCAAACTTCGGTTTTTCCCCCCTGAATCGGGGGTGGTGGGAGGCGCCACCTATTGGCACTGAAGTTGCGGTTATCAGACATTTGCCGTTGGCGAAGGGCGCGGCGCAGGTCGTTCGGTGGATGCAAGTGTTTGCTCAATATTAGTCGGAGCTTGTTCTCCAAATATTTTTAGTACAAAAATTTGCTTGGGGTGGTGTGGTGTCAAACTTTATTGGGGGAAATTATTATATTTAAAGCGTCGTCATAACAACTGTTTATATAAAATAGCAAAAGTTGATGAGATCTCATAAAATTTTTAAATTTATGGACACACAAAAACCTCTAAATGTAATGTAACCTGGGGAGCCTTTATGAGCACGCCATGTGACCAGTAGATGCTGATGAGCTATGTAACTTTAAAAAAGTAATAGTCTGGTAGTGTTTTCTTCACAGTACGAGTATCTACAGAAAAACGCGGTAAGACTGAAAAATAATGTTATCAGGTGTCCCCACAATAATTTTAAGGTAAAAAATGGACAACGTAGATGAGTGACTTCGCGTTTAAAAAGGAAACTTTAATTTGGTCTTTGACTGGTCACATTATCGCATTAAATTTTCAACCACGCAAAAAATAACATGCAAGGCTGTCTTGTTCCATAGTCAGTTCATTTCTTTTTCTAATCGGAGTAGAGACTTGCAATTTCATTGCGCGAATGTGACCAGTAATACACGTCCTACTTGATGTCTAAGGTCTGTGATGTTGGCGGACCATTCTATTGTGGATCATAAGTTTTATTTTGGGACACCCGGTAGATGAAAATGGACAGTTTTACCCAAACACTGACAATGCTTGATTTTTCAACCAACTCAATCTTTACATGCTTACTTCTTTGCTCACTTTTTTTTTTTTTTTTTTGTGCCACAGGTTACTTTTTTTCATGATTCCTACCCTGTTTTGCAGGTCCGTTGGCCAAGTTCCTCGACAGCTTGCTGTTTTGCTTCAGCCCTGCGGTGTACAATACACTATTTTTGAAAATCGCGGAATCGGAAGGTATTGATTGTCAGGGTGCGCGCATACCGCGAACGCCAACACAAGCATCTTGCTTGAAAACTTGTTATTATGGTTGTTAATTAGCTTATGGAACGCAAGCACGTTTTCATAACAAGAGCTCTGCATCTATAAATTTCTGCGACGTGGAAAGCTGCTCCCTAGCAGAAAAATGTTTTTTTTTGGTGAAAAACTGGACAATTTGAACTAACCCGAATGATTTGATTATCGATATTGTAGGAACATGGACTATAAAGAGCGACATAGTACAAAGCCATCTCGAGGAAGAGAGCTCGCGCTTTATATCTCTTCAAGCTCTAACAAACTCCGAGATGTATATATGTAAATGAACTGTAAATATGTAAATGACCTCAATATAATCTCGCAGTTACTCATTCCTGACCCTTCAAATTCCGGTTGCTAGAGTCTTCCTCGTAAAAATGTTGAAGGATCAGGCTCAGTCTTATCTGGCCCACGGTCTTAGGAAACGGCGTCAAAATCTGCAGACCTGCAACGAACTGCCCATTCCCAGCGGCTGAAATGATATACCCCATCATTTAGTTGAGAGGCATCAATCGAGAACAGGAGCGGGATATCATAAATGGCGTCTACTCACATATGCGTGGGTACCGAGAAAAACGAAAAGAAGGACAGGTCCTTTCCCTGCGGTCCACGGTTCTTGCAGCTGTTCACATAGCACAGAGTCCCCACCACTGGCACATCGGCGATTAAATCCACCTTACAATCGCCCGAGCAAAGCGGCTCGGGCGGCGCGCAGGCGTACTCTAATCACCGGCTTAGCTATACTTCTAAACCGCCAGTGGAGAAATTGCCGCATTATGCGCGCCGCCTAGTGCAAAGGAGCGGAGTACGGTGTATTCCCCCCTAATAAAGTATATGCCAAAATGTTGTCGAGCTCGAGCCGCGCCGCTCACCCCAACATGCACCAACCAAACGGTGATGTCCGTGGGGCTGGGGCTGCCGATACGACGAGACGAATGATGCAACATCGAATAATTTAGGTGGTTCTAATATTTCTGCAAATAATCTTACACTACGTTTAGAATGAAAATATTTGCTGGACAAATTATTAGGAAGAATCTCAACATTATATTTCGTTTTTCACGGCAGCGATGTCTAGCGGTCGCAGAGGCGACACTACAAGTAATTGAGCAGCTTGCTACGTTGTATACAACTCCATCAAACACTTATCGCGGCTGTAAAGCGCCCCCAATGTCCACTTTTCACATTTACTATATTACTCTATGGTTGCGTTGTCGATGTCAGTGCCACCGCAGTCCAATTTTATGAAAATGACCACCACAGTCCTATAGCAGGTTACTTCAAGCCAGGAATAGAAAAATCCATAATATAGAAAAAAAACGCAGCAAAAAAATATTTCAGGGATGACAATGCTAATGACTACTGTATTACGGTGTTGGAACCGATTTTATCTTGGAGCCATTCTGTGTAAGACAAAGTGATGAGTTCAAACCCGTGTAAGCAATGCGATATTTCTGAGAAAACCTGCAAAATCCTGGAAAGTCATGGCAGTATTTGCTTCTGAAGACCAAGATTCATGTACCTCTTTCTAATGCTCGATTGTTTAACATAGCCAGCGTGTCTTTCAGAACGGTCCAGTCGACCTCGAAGGACGAAAGTTCGAGCTAGACGTGTTAGATCACTTTTGTGGTTATTACAAATTGCGTATGCCTTTGTGCCTTTGACAACTCTTGCGTTTGCTAAACATCAGTGCTGTTAAAATATCAAGATTCATGCAAATTTTAGTTCCTTTCATTGCCCCGATTGGCGCCTTTCTTTTTCCCCCCGGCAGCATCTCAATATTTGAAATGACAATCAAATCTAAAATTCATCAAAACAACGGGGTTGTCGAAAGACCAAAATTAAGTTCGTTCAACCACATATTTTTAGCCGAGGGAACTAAAGTTAACTGACCATTATTATGTCAAACACACGTCCCAGCCGTGCCCGGCTGGAGCCCACACTACCTCGCGCACCTCGAATTCGAAAGAAAACACACTCCGCTTCACCTTACGATAGACCGCAGCGGCCGCTACCAGCCAACGGAGCCAATCCAACGACGTGTGAGTGTCACATGACTCTCGGGAGGGACGCAGCCACCCGCGGGATCTGTAGTCGTGTGGTGCATTCGCCGCTCTGGATTGGCTGGGATGGCTCACAGCATCCGGTGCGGTCCATTGTAGGGTGAAAGGGAGTATAGTCCACATATTCTCGGAGGTTCGGGTTGACCTGGACAAACAGGACGCCTCCCTCGATACGTAGGCGTTTAATTCGGTGCTCGCTAATAAATCAGCGATTATCGGACACGACCTCACCCTTTGGCGTCTCCGTGTTTGGAAAAGAATTATAGCCAAGATGAGGGCTCTGATTCTTGCTTGAGGCAAAGAAGCGCCGTCGTTCTCGGTAGCCACAATCACGGATCGAATAGGTTCACATTACTGCTGATTCGCTAGCCCCAAGGCAGCACTAGAGGCGTTATGCCGCCCTGCTAGCAACATATAAACGAAAGTGCAGAAAGGTTTTGTTATTTTTTGTTTGTTTTCTTTTTTTTTTTTGGGGGGGGGGGGGGGGAGCTGAAATGGCCGATCCTGATCTGGTTTTGCGGAAATTAAGTCACGCGAACTTTGTGGAGGGGAAAACAAACATGGGGCGTGTGCAGTCACCTTTTGAAAGCGAGGAAGCAGTTTGTCTGACGTGTCACAGTTAAGCTGTCGATTTCCTGCTGTTCCTTGATAGAGCATGTCGACAAGAAGACGTTGGGTCAGAAGGTGGTGCAAGCACATATGTGCATCAGAAGCTTTCTCGTATTGCCATCGACACTTCGAAATGGTGCTCTGCCACGCAGGAGCTTGTAACCATTAGGATGGCACTCCCTACGACACAGAAGAGACTAACTTTGGTCTCGGCGTATGCAAGACCTGACAGGGCTTAGGACAACACATGGATCTATCTCGCATCTTAGGAAGGAGCATCCGAAGGACTACATGGTCCTGGGTCGGGGATATGAACACGCACTTTGAAGATTGGGCTTCGAGCAGGCAGCCGAAGAGAAGGGCAAACCTCGTCGCCGCCATGAATGCGGCAGGGGTAGCGTTGCTTAAGGGGTATTCACGCGAGGGAGAAATCCCTGGGATTTCTCCCCGGCACGAACATCCCACGACGAAAACGTCAGGCTTTGCGATGTGCAAAAGCTTCGCGTTTTCACCTCGTGATGCGCGCGTGCCGGGGAGAAATCCCCGGGATTTCTCCCTCGCGTGAATACCCCTTTAAAGGGGCGATGCAACAATTTTTGTACTTTGCGCAAATACCGCTTAGAACAGATCCCTGACGTTAATGACCCATGAAACACGCGTTCGTTTTTCACTTCACGCAATAGAAGTCCCAGAAAAAAAAATAAAGAAAAACGAGCAGCGTTCACTCCCTCAACTCGCAGCCAGAACAAGCGACCACGCGATCTGGAGCCGATTATATGCCGCCAATTTTGATCATAGCCACGCGCTGGGGTTGGCAAAGCACAGGACACGCGCTGAGTTCCAGACATTGTTATGGCTCGGCTGTTGTCGTCGTTGCAGCGATTGGACGCGGGCGACTACCCGAATGCTTCTCGAGCTAGTAATTATTACGAGCCCAAATCGAGTGCCCACGCAGGGCTCGGGTCCAATCTATGAACCGCATTCAAATATCGTCACTTGGGTGTTCTGCGATCCCCACGTTACGTCATCAGATTTTGCAAAGGAGAGATTGAACGAAAATAATTGCTTTTGTCCATTAAATTTCACCGCAACAAAGGAGTTTCTTGGCCAGTGACGTTGCGTGCAAGTATCCTTGAGTCCCACTAGTACCAGTAAGCTCGTGTATAGTGAAAAATATTCCAACTGAATATCGTTGCACAACTCCTTTAAAGGGCCTCTGACACGCCAAAAAATTTTTTTTTCATGCTAGGTGTTGAAATGGCATGTCAGGACATTACAAAAAAATGTTTCACTACAGAGTTGCGTAGTTTTTTTATAAAAAATGAAAAATACGAGGCCCTATTCAAAGTTCCCGCCAGTGCACTGTGACGTAACAGTGTACCGCAAAGTGTCGGGGCGGTCAGAAGGGAGGCATCGACCTACGTCACTAAAAGTGGGTTCGCAGGAAGTCACGTGAGTTTCACTCCTCGTGCTCTCCGCGACCGTGCCTGAGTCTTTTTTTTTTTTTATTTTTTTTGCTCTTTGTACGAGCGTTTGTAGAAAACGAAGTTTCAGTTCCACTAGCTCTTTATCGCTGCGCCGTTGGTTAGTTTGCGTGCTGTAAAAGTTGAGGACGAAGAGGCAGTGGATCGACGTGATGAAGGGTCAATGATGAAAGCGTTACGAGTACAAGCCAGTGTACGAGCGCATGCCGTCAGTCCGATGATACCATCAAGTTTTGAAAAAAAAAAATTAGAACGCTCGCAGAAATTAGGATTGCTTTGCTGAAGGTGCGGACACCGAGGTCGTCGAATCATCGTATACTCTCCAGGCTGAAGATGCTTGCCGTCTTTCGGAAATGCATGCAGTGTGATCTCTTCTTCAGTTGCTGAAATAACGGGACAGTCCCTCACACAGCACCTTCTAGGCATTGTAGTTGATCACGTCAATTCACTGACTCCTCTTCTTCTACCTTTACAGCAGCATTAAGCGATAAAAAGCAAATAAAAGAAACCTTGTCTGCTTGGATCGCTCGTGGAGGTGCGGAGAATAACAAAAATATTTAAAAAAATATTACACGCGCTCGCGGTAAGCAAGAGGAGGGATACAACTCCGTCCCCCTCGAGTCATTTCGTGGTGTCTGGCGAATCAAGATGGACTTCACTGTGCAAGTACGACCCGGTAAGGGAGACCCACAGGGCTTATGAAGAATAGAAAAAAATGCTACTGCAAGCTGCAAACGTGACGAATAACCGCCGAATATCCGATCCCTGAACGCCGCACCCTTTCAAGCGCAAGTAGATGGTACTTTTCCGCGAAATCCGATCCGAAGGAGCGGTCACGCCGTGGTCTAAGTACATGGTAGACTTAGCTATATTCGAACGATTGGAACCCTTCTCCCTCCTCTAGACCCTAGATGCCAGAGGTGCAAGGAAGAGTGGACCGTCCCAAAATTTCACCACATCCTGTGGGAGTGAAATGCTCTGGCTAGTCAAAGAGGAGATGATTAGGAGTCTTTTCGGGAAGTTGAAAGACCCCCGAGCCTCATGGATTGGACGCGTCCGGCTGGGGACTCCCAACGAAGGACTAATGTTCTCAGGTCGCTCTGGGCTTAAGTTGCAGGAGGTGGCCTGGAACACTCCATATGAGAAACTTTACCTCCTCAACCATCATCTCCTTCTCACACATAAACGAATATTCCAGGCTCGGTGGCCATCACATAATTAGGGTGAAGACATCTCTGTTTTGATCTCCTGTAATTTATGTTTAATAAACATTCCTTCGAACTCGAACTCGATTGGTGTCCTTTTGAATGCACATATTTATGTCTAATATTGGCAATTACCAGCCCGTCTGTATTTTGCTCTGAAAGCAATAAAGCTCGAGGTCTTCTATCTTCACGGAGTGTATCACATAAAAAACAACACTTCGCTGGCGAAAAAAAAAAAAAAAGAAAACACGTTTGCGGGGAGGGAGGGAAAGTGGGGGGGAATCGATTACTTTTCCCCCTTCCCCCTCCCCCATCTAATGTTGTTTGTTTTTGTGCTATAAGTGTGATGTTGGTTGGTTGGTTGGTTGGTTGGTTGGTTGTATTGTTTGCAAGACGTGACATTTGCCTCACTCACGGTGGGCACGTTTCACGGGCCTGGGTTATTGTAGGTTGCTGAGAGTGAATGCGGGGAAAGGGAAGGGAAAATATGGTGATGAAAGGGGTCCGAGGATGACGAGGGAAGCGTTAGCAAAATAATGACTAAACACGTTTCGCGGGCGAAAATAAACAAAAAATGATTAGGGCCGTTAAGACGAACTGTGACATATGTTCAAACAACGCTGTACACGACAAAACCCCATAGCGCGCACCAGCAAGCACAAAATAAATAATGAGAGTACTTATATCGACCTAACTATACTTCGTTTCACCCCACGTGCGAGCGAAGGCAAAGCTGGAAGCGCGAGCACGAAAGCTCCGCGCGCTCAGGCTTTGCTCGAGCACGCGAGCTGGGGAGAAGCACTAAAAGCGCTGGTCTCGCGCTCTCAGCCCCGGCCCCGCCCGCAGATAAGGCGAAACGAAATATAGGCTACCGTTCTAAAGTTTCTTACACGTCACAGTCACAGTCTTGAGAGTAGTTCGCACGCGCCCAAAAAACAAAACACAAATTTTCTCAGCCGTATGCACGTGGAAGTTGGTCCCTTCGGAAATAATGTAGCTTCGAGCGTGAAAGGAATGTCCAGCCCTCTCAGGCAGTTCAAGAATTCAATTCGTTCGGATGCGTAGTGTTCGCACTTAAAAAAAAATGTGTTCAATTGTCTCTTGTTGGTCACAGTATTGGCAATTAGGGCTGGCCGCTTTTCCAATCCGGTACAAGTTAACGTTTGTATAAGCGGAATCTGATCTAAGACGGTGAAGAAGGGAAGCAAACTTGCGTGTTAAGCCCCGCGTACATGCCAGGGGAGGCGGGTCATGCGCTGCAATTCTTGAAACCGAATGTCTATGCTGTATCCAGGATTGGATTACTATTTTTGAGTCAGTCTGGGTAGGAAGCTGTAAAGTAGCAGTAGGTAGGAGCAGAGCGTTGGAAGCCAGTTGGTCCGCCTTTTCATTGCCAAGAATGCCGACATGTGAAGGTACCCATTGCACTCGAATGTTGCAGCCTCGGAAAACAAGTAGACGTCCCAAGCTAAATATCTCACGAATCATGTTGGCATTAACGCCTCGGCCACTTCGAATGCTTCGCACTGCACACTGGGAGTCCGTTGCGAGCAGCCAGTTTTCTGGTGGCCTTTTCAAGATATAAAGAAGAGCTGCGTGAATTCCACAAAGCTCGGCCGTAGTCGATGAAACAGCGTGATCAAGCCGTCCTGACCAAGAATGGTGTTCTGATGGGATATGGTATGCCGCAGACGCGGAATCGTTAATGAGATTAACAGAGCCATCAGTGAATATGATCTTAAATGAAGCGTGGCGGGACGCCAGGACGTCTTCCGTCAAGGCGCGGCTGACCAGCGAGGAATGCTGTGATTTTCCATGGAAGCCAGGGATGTCATCATATACGGTGAATGGATGCTCACTCCACGGTGAATCGGCTGGAGAACGCTGAACAGCTGGTGTAGATCCGAGCGCCTCTATCAAAGTGTTGCAGTGTCTCCCATAATGAGAACAATGCCGCCGTTGGATATCCTCGTAAAGAGAACCACCGCTGCTCGACTGGGCGAGTCGAACCAGATGGCGAAGAGCCCGTTCCTTAGCGTGCAAAGATACTGGCATTTCCTGGGCCTCAATCCACGTTGCCTCTATTCGAGGGTAAGAGGGGAGTCCTAGGGCCGTCCTTAGTCTAGCGCGATGACGTCGTTCCAGCTGATCCCATAGAGAGCGAGTAGGGGGCAAGTACGGCGCAACATAAAGACTCCGAGACAGGTTCAGCGCTCGATGCACGTGAGTTAGGGCTCGAGGAGTTGGTCCCCAATCAAGGCCACGAAGCCTACGAATGAGGGAGGTTGTCATCGTGCTCTGCCGTACAAGAGTAGTTACGTGGCGACGCCAGCAGAGCCGCGAGTCGAGATCAACGCCCAGATAACGGTAGTTTCGCACACGTGGCAATCGGATCCCAGATAAAGTTAAACGTGGAAACCCGTGGCGAAGAGGACGGCGGGAACATGCGAGCACAGCCGTCTTTTCTGCCGCGTGATGGAGAGGCCGAGGTCTTCCAGCATGTTTGCAACTCGTTTAAGGCAGGTTTGCATAAAAGGGCGAAGTATACGGCGATCGGAATGGGAAGCCCACATACAAATGTCGTCAGCATAAATTATCATACCACTAGGATGAGGTGATGAGTCCATGCACAGTGGTAGCGTTGCCATTACGATGTTGAAGAGTGTCGGGCTTAGACAGCTACCTTGAGGTAGTCCCCGCAGCAGTGGGCGAGCAGCACCTTGAAACGTTCCCAGGCGGACACTGATAGTTCTGCCGTTCAGGAAGTCTTCGAAATATCTTAACATCCTTCCCGTTACGCCAAGATGTCTCAAGCACGCAAGAACTACATCATGGGGAACAGAGTCAAACGCGCGTTCTACGTCTAAAAATACTGCCAAGCCTGTATGTCCCTGGGAACGGGCGTCTTCCAATGCTGACGTGAGAGTCGCAATGCAGTAAGCGGTGCAACGTTCGCTTCTGAATCCTGCGAGCTCAGGGGGAAGAGCTTCAGTATCGTCGAGGAACCACTGAAGGCGTGTAAGGACCAGACGCTCTAAAAGCTTGCCAACGCATGATGTCAAAGATATCGGGCGATAGGATGACAACTCCGAGGAGGGCTTGCCGCGTTTTAAAAGGGGTGTTATTAATGCGTGTTTCCATTCTTGAGGGATCACACCCGAAGACCAAACTGAATTTAGACGTTCGAGTAAGGAGCTGCGTGACTGATAGCTGAGATTTCGTAATGCTTGATATGTTATGTGATCAGGCCCGGGAGCGCTGTGACGCTTGCATCTTCGAAGAGCAGCTTCCAGTTCTGACATGGTGAGGGGGTGGTCCAGATTCTGCGGACTTCACGATGGGCCAGTCAGCGACAGGGGTCGCGATGACTTTACAGAGCGTGGAGCAACGACAAAGCGTATCGCAAATTCATCGGCAAGTTGACATAACGCCAAGCCAGTCTTTAAACTAAGAGCAACGAACACGTCTCGAGGTGTCGGAGATCCACTCATACCTCTGAGCACTTTACAGATCTTCGGCTTCGGTGTACATGGGGTCAGCGACGAGCAGAACTGGCGAAATTGTCTGCGACGAAGTACTCGAGTGTGCCGGCGTAAGGCTGACGTTATACGGCGACACTCCACCCAATCGGCGATCTCGCCAGAGCGGAGCGCACGGCGCTGGGCACGACGGCGAGCTGCCCGAAGACGAAGAAATTTCAAGTCCGGGCTAGGTTGCGATACTCTGAGTGTGATTTTTGTTGTAGATTGGACGAGGCAGCTTGGAATGGCTTTTAGGATATCCGCTGACGGATCGAGAGACAGAAGACTTTTCCGGAACAGGTTCCAATTGGTTACATGGTACAGACGACGCGGCAAGCGGCCCACCCTGGGTATACTCATCAAAACTGGGAGATGATCGCTTCCGCGCGTGTCCACGTCCAGCGACCAAATACGTCAAGATCGGGCGAGGCGAAACTAAGGTCGAGGACGCTAGGCTTCCCGCGATGGCCGAAAAATGTTGGAGAGCCATCATTTAAGAGCACCAAGTCTGTAGATTCAATGGCGTCTGCAAGGGATGTGCCCCGCGGCGTCGTGCGTTCACTACCCCACAAAGGGTGATGCGCGTTAAAGTCTCCACATAAAAGCAGAGAACCGGGAAACTGTCGACGTAAAATTTGAATGCTCTTCGCATCAAAGCGACCCGCAGGAGATATATACACGGATACAATAGTCAACCTAAAAGAACCAAATATGACAGTGCAAGCCGCGAACTCTGCTGTTTCGGTACACAGATGTGACACATCTTCTGCAGCTTGTTGAATGGTGGAGTGAACAAAAACCGATGCTCGCGACAGGCTGTTTGGGTAAGATACGGCACTTCCATAATGAACATATGGCTGAATTCGAGATCCAGGTGGGAGCCGGCCTTCCGAGATTGCAAGTATAGGCACTGGCGTAGAGGCAAGATAATATTGCAACTAAGGTAGTTTAGAGGCGATGCTGCTGGCGTTCCATTGTAAAATAGAGGGACAAACTGCCATATAGATAATGCTAAGCATGATAAGGACCTTCATCGCAGGAAGCTTTCGATTAAAGGTTCTATCAGTCCAATGAAATGCAGTAACTTGTCTGCCCATGAGTACTTTATGAATGGTAAAAATTCTCGTACTGCAATGAATATCTGGCGAACGATGTTAGAGAACGAAGAGGAGCCGGAGAAGATTTGAGGCGGACGTGAATCTGCGGTTTTCGGTGCGGTGTCTGGGAGTTCCTGTGCAGGCTTTGGTGAAGGCCGCATTAGCACCTGAAGAGCCGACGTTCTAGAGCTGCTGTACAGTACGTCCTTGAAGCTTCGTTTCTCGTTTTCGTTGACGGTGGACACGGGGACCGACGTGGTACCTGGTTCGATGTTTACTGCACTTGATGCCTCGGGGAGAGGTGAAGAGGTCGATTTATCAGCGCAATTTTGTTGCGCCTGGCGGCGTCGCGAATGTCTTCGCCTTCGTGGGTGTTCCGGGAAAGAGCCGACGACTTCTGGTGCAGGTTGTGCTTCCGGCACAGCCTGCGCATCAGTAGGCTTGTCAAATGCGGCTCGTGCTTGCGCAAACGGCACGTTGTTCTCGCAGCGATAGCGGCACACGGTGCGCTCGGCTTGCCAGGACGGGCATATGTGAGACGTTGCTTCATGCGACTTGTTGCAGTTTACGCAGTGGAGGTCAGAGGCGTCACACTGCGCAGTTGCGTGGGGCTGCGCACAGCGGAGGCAAGCCAACTTCCTCTTGCAGCCAGCCGCAACGTGACCGAAGAGCCCGCATCGGTGGCATTGCAGAGGGTTGTTAACGTACAGGTCGACTTCATGCCGGACCAAGCCAACGTAGATGTGTTGGGGAAGTGCGGCGGATCCAAACTCAATGCGAACTGTGCTTGATTTTCCAAGCCGACGAACACAACGGATGCTTACACTTGACCGTAGCGCTCCGACGATCTCAGTGTCTGAGAGAGCGATGTCAACGTTATGCACGATGCCTACACTGGAAACTTTTCCACGGGGCACAAACGCTCGAACTTTCATGCCGCAAAGCGTGGTCAAGCCTAGAAGCACCCGCGTTGTCTGGCCATTCCGGGTGTCAACCGCGAGAAGATTTTTTCGCCTGTTGAATCGAGCCTCGATGACGCATGAGGGCACCAGCGTCTCCAGGGTGTTAGAGACGCGGACCGAATCAATGGAGTCGATGCTCACGTCTGGATCCAGTGGCGTGAACAGAACCACCAGACCAACTGTCGGCTCTGGGAGGGTGAGGATGGTCGCGTCGCTGGAGCCAGAGTTGTGGCTGCTGCAGCGTCTCTTCTTTCTGGATGTCACTTCCTGGAAGGCACCTTCAGTGTCTTCAATCAGCGAGTCGGACAGGCTTACGGCGTCATCCTGCGCGGTCGGGTCGGATGTTTCATCCATGGCAGTTGGAGGAGCGGTCGTGGTGTCCATACCTCGCCGGTTTAAAACCGGATCGAAGGGTCAGAAGGCCTTGGAGGGGACTATAGGGACCTCCCGATGACGTTGTGAAGCAACTTGCTGATATAAAGTCGACGTAAGCAAAATATTCAATGAAAATAGAGGAGACTAGAACACACGTCCGATGCGTAGCTTTGTCTTCGTCTTCTTCCAAGTGTGATGGTGAAAAAAACATTATGTGTATGTACATGCTGTCCTCTTTCACTGCTGTGGGGAGGCATATACTCGTCAAGAAACAACTGAGTTGATTTTTTCTTTGTCTCCTCTCTCCAAACGGAAAGAAATAAAGTGTTTGAGTTGAGTTTGAGTTGAATGCTGTCGCACTATTGTTCGTGGTGGTATATTTGCCCATTTCCTTTCCGAGGGCTTGAGAATTAAGAGCTCGCACCGGTTTTCTTTTCTGACGCTGCACTTTTTGGTTTTGCAAACATTAAAATCACCGGGAAACATACGCACGTGTTCAAATGAGGGCATCTCCACGTTTAAATCGATGCTTATAGATTCCCGTCTCACCATTAAATGGGTGATAAAAAAAGATTTTTGCGTGTGTGTGCGTTTTTTTACTACAAAATTAAACTACGCATTGCGGAACGCTAAATATCCACTTAAATGTAGCGCTTGCGGTTCAAACCAGAGGTCAAAGCTTCAAAGCTTGGAGTTTTTTTAATTCAAAAGTCACCAGCGACTTTCAAAATTTCAATAGGAAAATGGGGGCCGATTCCTGCGCCCGATGTCATTCATTTGAACGCACTTGTGGGCTTTGTCAGCTGCCACTTTCTTATTCGAAATTTCCAAAAATCGCACATAACTTTTTATTTTAGTCCGAGAAACACAAGATTTCAAAAACTTCGGCGTCTGATCCGGACCGCTAGCGCTACATTTGGGTGGGGACTGAGCTTTCGGTTATGCGTATAATTAATTTTCGCAATAAGAAAAAAATTAATATTTTGTAGATGCATTTTGTACATGATGTAATTTTTTTAGGAACTTTCGTGTGGTGATTACGGGTTGATACAGCGTTGACCAGTATAGATACACAATCGACTATATTTCCTTAAAGTTAGCTACGAAAAAAAAAAAGTTAATCAGAAAATAGCACAACGTTCCAATATCGAGCCAATGCATGGATGTTCTATTACGCGATGCACGGAACAGTGGTGTCCAATGATGCAAGCGCGAAGGACGTCAACAAAAAACCCCACGCACGCTCTTAATTCGTGTGTGGCGCGGCGCTAAGTGGTCTCCGTTTAGAAAAGCGTCTGTCTCGCTGCCGAGTGAAACCCTCGGCAGCGTACGCCGTCCACTTAAAAACGACGGCGCAGTTGCCAAGAAGAGCGCGCCGAAGAATGGCCGAAGTCGAGATTGGGTGGAGAGGGGCAACTATATCACTGCGGCTAATAGAACATCTCTTTCTCGCTCTCCGTTGAATCGTAGACAGTAAGCGCGGTGGCATAACACTCCCACAAAAAATAAGTGGACGAGGATGGTGCTATTGTCACAAAGAAGCACCGGGCGTTGCGAGCCTCCGGTATCTTATGATCTTTTCGCAGCCTATGAGATTGCGCTATCGTCCGCTAAGAACGCCGACGGGCGAATCACAAAGCAGAAAGAAGCGGGAACACATTGAGCCCCGCCCCGCGTTTCTTAAAGCTGTCAGTGAGTATATACACTAGCATTTTGAAACGATTGAACGTACTATTGCGCATGTTTCAATCGTCATCTTTCAATTCAACCGAACCGAGGTAACACGCATGGTGACGGACCAGTGGCGATGAGCTTTACGAAGCATCGCCCGCAACCACAATGCGTTTTAGTTTCAACCGCCAACATACGCAGTTTTCGTATACAGGTTGTCCGTAGCAGTTACCCTGTATTGTGCGAGATCAAATTGCGTAATAGGCTCACATAGAGCAACGAAAAGAGGTAGGTAAGCTATAGGAAGCTCTGGGGGCATTGTTTCGCTCTGTCGTAATCTGTTTTAACATTTATGGAACATGGGAAAAGCGTTTCCTGGGATTTCAGAATAAAGCTTCAGATAACTGCCAACCATGATTCTAAGCACCAAGGGCTAGATCCAGCGCCCTAGTGGAGATCCCCCGATTCAAAGGGGTTAGCCCTAAATTCAAAAATAAATAAAAAAAAAAAAAGCGTAGCTTATTTAGTGGCTCTATAGGCCCACAGAGACACCGTAGCATGCTACGGGTGTGACTATAGAGTCACTATACTACAAGCTACGCTCAAAGTATCGGCATTCCATTGCCCGATTACCTTGCGATCGCCGCTATTTTGCTGCTTAGCGTAGAGCGGGTGCAACATACCCTTTTCAAAAGTCCGCGCTGTCGCCTGTCCGTCATTGCTTGATCACGTGCACTCCGAGTGAGCACGTATTGGACACGAGGGCTGCGTCAGCGTTCGGCGTGAACTCGGATCCAATCACGGGCTTCATGTCCAAGCAATATGGCGACCGTCAATGTCGCTCGATGGACTTAGGAAAGGGTCTGTTGGCGGCAAGTACACAATTCGAAAATGCGACTTCGTGGGCTCCAGGTACGGTGTTCTAAAGCACGGGCGATATTATTTCGCCCAGTCGTGGACTGTTCTAGCATCTCTGGAGGACGGCGAAAAGTTTTCCGTGATTTCAGATAAAGCTGGAAACAATGATCTTAAGCAGCAAGATTTCTGAAGCGTCGTTACCCTGAAACGAGGCTATAAGTTTAGTGGCTCGAGCTGTGACGACGGACACCGGTGTATACACATACTCATCTCTGTTACGTCACGGCACGGTGGTGGCGCGTCGGGTGCATTTCCTGTCTGGGGCTGTGGGCAGAAGTCCCCATGCAAGACGTGTATTTCTGCGTTGTTTTGAAAGGAACCAGACAAAAACCTCCCTTCTCGTCAAAACCCTGCGACTGGGGCTTTACGGAAAGAGTCGGGAAAGGTTTGAAGGTCAGTTTTCATGCGTTTTCTCCCTGCTCGTTCGTCCGAGAACGTGAACAGGGGCCGTCAAAGAGTAAAAACAGACGCCGTCGGACCACGATTTCTTGGGCGGGAAGCACTTTGGATTGAATTTACGGATACTTGTGGTCGTCAGATTCATTCGTTTTGTTCCAACATGAACGCGGGAAAACCGTCAAGTTGCACGGACCACCTGCGGACTACGTTCAGTGCGTCATCACGTTCAAACGGCCGCCTCATCGTTCGAGCTGTCGTCTGCTCGTTCAAACGGCAGCGGCCCGTAGGCCAAACGTTGACCCGGTAATTGCGATAAGAAGGGCAGACCTCAAAAGGCGTTTAATTTTGAAGGTTGCTTCGGGTAAGTAGGCTCGGTGTAAAAAGTAGGTATAAGGAGATGTTGATAATTGTAACCAGTGGCCATCACCGACTTGTTGTGCCTGATTCACTTGGTCCGATTCTGCTTGCGATTTCAGTATCGACGTCGACATCTCAGCTACGGTTCAGGCTTTTGCAGCCCGAGCGACATCATGACTGAAAATAGCGAGCAAAACCTCACCATGTTTTAAATCAGGCTTTAATGTCTATTCTGCGCCGTCCTCGTTTACCTGAAATGAATCGCCGCATGTTACATTATTCACGCGAAGTTTTGTGGTGTAACGAGCCTCGTCAATTTCGCTGAGACCGCTCAAGTAGTCATACATTGCCATGAAGACGTAGAATCAACAATTCCAACGCGAAAAAGGGCAGGGGAACTCACACAGACGCCGATAACATCGCATTTCAATGGTTTGTTTATGGGCGACGGCGAGCTTCTTGCACACGCCCCCATCGCGCATGCGCGGTTCCGGTGGCCTCCGCTTGGGGCGCTCCGGTTTGTTTGTAAACATGAGTTCGTGAACCAACCTCACCAACCCACGGAAGCGTGTGGGCGTAGGGCGTCTGCGTTCTTCTCGTTTCACGGCGACAAAAACACGATTGTACTATAAGCTTATAGCGAGTTCGTTTCACGGCACTCGTGCCCACGCGTGCCCACTCGCAGCGTGGAACGGGCTCGTTTCGGCCGGCCCTCCACGAGTGGTTGCACTTTCCGAGTTCGTTTCAGCGCTGACACCCCACGCGTGCATGCACTCGCTGCACCGAGAAAATCGGGAGTGCGCCAAAATGCAATCCCGTCATGCCTCGCTCCGGCGGGGCCGGCGAGAAGCGGGAGCAGACGAAGGGGGTTCGTCTGCTACGATGTGTCGCGGAACCGAACGGAACAAAAAGTAGATTTTCTGATAGAAATCGCGTCCCGCGGGCCACGAAATCAAACGCGAGTTTGAATTGTGAGCGTCTGCTATTTCCCGAAGAAAGCAATTGACAACCCGTGATTTATTTGCAGGTTTTAAATCGCTCTGTTGCCGTACAAACGCTGAAATATACCAGTGTGTAAAGGAATGCTCAGAACAAACGTAACAACGGCCCCCGAGATATCTATCACCATCCGTGTGCGGGTGAAAAATTTAACATTTGTCGACAAAACTCCCCCGGCAGAAACCTCCGACTGCCCAATAAGCATCAGAGAAAGCTAAAGATGGTAACTTTACCCGAGGCTTGGGCAACATCATCATGTTTAACATTTACCTACGTCAGCTAACTTGCCCCGTCGTATTTTGTTCGAGAATGCTCTCGTTCTCGACGCCCTCACCAAGGCTAATATGTGATCCACCTATAATGACGATCCAGATCGAAGGTCCCAGTTTTGCTGGATATTCCAACAGGCTAGTTTTAAGCCGCACCCTTTCAGTGGTTCACGCATAATACCATGTTCAAACGGATCATGCTTGTGCTCGGACAGCATCATCAGTTTTCTTCAGTGTAAACGGTTCTAAGAATTGAAAGATCGCAACCAGCTGCTTTGTGGACAGCTGGTTGCGGAAATTTACGCCGTCTGTAACTATCTCTACGGCAGCCGAGCTGCTTGAAGTCATCGCAACTATAAACTACAGGTTGCAGCGACCAACGTTTCTAGATAAACGTTGGTAGCCGACTGCATTCTCGCATTCCCACGCATCACTCCGATCAGAAAGGCGCTAGTTTCGGTTTGAAGTCGTTACCTTTTCTACAACATAGATGGCGGCAGCATCAGTCTTCTGCAGTCGGTGCATTTGGCGAGTTCGTTTCAGTCCAGTTTTCCGTGCAACACTCTGAGAGTGCGATGCATTCTGGGAGAGAACTCGAACGGTGCCAGTGCGTGTGAAACGAACTCGCTATTAGATAGCACGTGCAGTGCAACTTTTTTGTGATTACCGACGGCGACCGCTGGTGTTTTTCCATACGCTACACTTCGGAGCAACGACATTTGAGCCGCCTAAAATAACCGTTGCGAGCGATCTGCAGCGATATCTAAAATTGCGGGAAACATTTTTTCTTCCTTCAGAAGTACTTGAAGACTACGAGACAGAGCAAAACAATATCGCCTGAGCTTCCTGACACCTCCGTGAAGTTTTGGGTGGCGCTCCCTGATGGTTTTCGCTCCCGACGTCACGACGAGGATCTGGGCAGGCATTATCAGTGTTCATAAAGATATAATTTGGCCAATCGCGAACTTCGACTGTACAGCGACGCTTTTGGTGGCGCACGTCGCTAATAAGGTTCTGGAAGGCTTACTTGCAATTCGTAACGATCGTCATTAGCGCCCACTCGGCCCTAAGCACCAATAGCGATCGATCTTTAGAATAGCGTAGCCAAAAGCTTTGCGTACGCAAAGAAATACCACCATCGCCATGCGCCAATACAAAAAAAGCGGCTAGGCCTCGGCGCATGTGCACTGGCGGCAGCGCTTTTGGGTATGCAAAGCTCAGATACGCTTGACCGAAAAAAAGAGAGCTTGAGCATGGGAGACGTTCTTTCGCATGCTTTAGAGCGAGAAAGAGAATGGTCACAAAACTTCCTGCTATATTGTGTCGGCGCGTCATGATCTAAGATTTTTAAATGCAACGCGTTGTTTTTCGGCTCTTGGGGTCCGTGAGAGAACTCGTTCCAGAGGTAGGGGTGAGCGAACAAAAGGAGCTTTCATGCTTTCGAGGAATGTCTACGATGAGCGCCGCATATATTATATCGCCGAACGCACGTCTATTGTTCAATCGGAACGAAAACTCTAAGATAACTTTCAAAGATGGAAGTGTTTTTTTCTTTCTTCTTTTAATCTTTGGAATACGAGCATTTTAGCTAGCCAACGGTTTTTTGAGGAGGACAACTCGAGAGAAGACAATGTTCGCGATAGGAGCGGCACTGATGAGTCGGCACAAGCCCTCACCGAGATCGCAAAGATGAAATGTCGCACTTTTTGGACGAAGATACTGCTTTAGTCGACAAAGTCCGTCCCACTGACATCGCACTCGAAATCGAAGTGCCGCCTTCCTTTGATAGCGGCTCCCGCGGAGAGACCGAATCAGACACAAAGTCGAGGCCGCCTCTTTGATCTCCTTTCGGCGAGGTTTGGGATTCCTCATTTGTTACCGCCACTGAAGAGTTGTAAGAACGCGAACTCGCGGGAATGTGCCCCAGGGTATTCAAAATTCGAAGCAATATCGTCGATTCAAGTCAATAACCCTGATAGTTTCAAGAATCCCCCTTAGAGACAAACACCAGCGACGCGTTTCTGCTTTGCGTCCTCTAATTGGGAAATAAAAGATGCTTCCTTCTGAGCTGTCAGTTTACATAGCCAGAAGACTGAATATTTCTTACAATTGCATCTCCGACCCAAGCACAGCCGAGTTGGATTTGCATATGTGGGCGATAAAAGGCTTAGGTATACAACTCGAGAGCGTGTGTTTCAGGAGCTCTTACGTGTCTGAGTCACCTGCCCAAACCCAACCCTGAGAGCGCGTTCCTCTATAACGGGTAGTGTAAACATTTTCGTACTTTCATTAAGCACCACCCCATGACGTTTATAACCTACACAATGCGAGTCAGGTTTTTTTGTTGTTTTTTTCTGTACGCAATGCCAGTCGCAAAAGATTACCGAAAATTGGCTGCAGAAACCACTATTGTTGGTCGTGTATGAATTGCGATATCATTCCATATGTGTACCTCCTTCTTTTGCTACGAGGATATGGGCGACGTCGAGAACGACGTTAAAAACGAAGTCTAGGACGCACAAGGACGACGTCTGGAACGACCTCAAGGACAACCTATAGGACAAAATTTAGGACAACCTCTAGGGCCTAGAGCCCTAGAGGCCATCCTAGAGGTCGTCCTAGATGTGACGTCAGGTCACGTGACCAAACAATTTCCACTAAACCTAGAGGGGAAACTGAATAGGTGTATAGGTCATGAGATGTCAATTTTTCCGCTACAATTAGCGGGGAAACTCAATATTTGTAGAGGTCTCGTGACGTCAATTGTTCCGCTAAATTTAGCGGGGAAACTTAACTGGTTTGTAGGTCTCGTGACTTTAGGTCACGCTGCATCACATTTCCCGCTAAATTTAGCTGGCAAACTGAACTCACGTGACTTCAATTGTTCCGCTAAACTTAGTGGGGAAACTGAATTTGTTTGTAGGTCCCGTGAAGTCAGGTCACGTGACATCAAATTTGCCGCTACATTTAGCAGGGAAACTGAATTGGTCTATAGGTCATGTGACGTCAATTGTTCCGTTAAATTTAGAGGGGAACCTGCGCATGAAGAGGCTACAAAGGTCCACAAAATTGGGGAGGGAGGGGTGGGGAAGTTAGCTAAATAATGCTACCGCTTTAAAACGAGCGGTATTCACCCCCTCAACTCACAGCCAGAACAAGAGGCGAACGCGATCTTCCGTCACGCTAAGGCTATCAAAGCCCAGGGCATGCGCTGAAGCCTGATTTACCGGCTTCAGTGCATGCTGGTTGGAGCACGGTATTACCGTTAATGCAGACACTGGACTCGAGTCACTGGCTGCGTTTAACTTTACATGGATGCGACCGTAGCGCATCGGATCGAGATTTGACTATTTTCATTGGTCGCAGATGGGTAGAAAGGAAGAAGTAGGAAAAGAGGCTGCGTGAGACTGGTCCCTGCTCGATTCGGTGCGCTACGATCGCCGTCGTGTAAACGTAGCCATAATCCGAATGCTTGTCGAGGCATTGATTGTCACGAGCCCTAGCCGAGTGTTCACGCAGTGCTCGTGTCCAATCTAGAAGCTGCATTCTACTATAGTCACCACGGGTACCCACACGCCAACAATGGAACTCAAGACTTCATCAAGTATTGCGAAGGAATGAACGAAGAGGGAAGTCCGCTTCTACAGCGATAGGTATTGGGGAACTGTAGTAGACCGTTCCCGCAGCCCGCTAAGCACCCGGATAGCGCTCCGTAATCCGCCACAAGACCTTGAACTATGCAGACAATGCTAGCGGGGCAGCGGCGCGCATGCGCAGCTGCCCCGTTTTCTTCGGGGATACCGTAGCGGAGGAGAAAAACGATCTACTACAATCAGACATGTACAAATTACTCAAAAAAGGTAGTTAAGTTAAGTTACTGAGTATCGACGCCAAAAGTAATTGGAGTAGAGTAGAAATTACGCATTAGTAATAGTAATTGAGTAAACTACTAACTACTTTAAAAAGTAGCGAGTTAAGGCCCGTTCACACTCTTGCGACCTCTTAAACCTGGGTTCCTTAAAACTTCTTAAACCAGAAAACACACTGGCGCCATCTATTGGGAAGCAGTGTAAACTCGGCGGTCCGGCATATTTTTTTTATTTCTGGAGCATTATCCTTTCTTTCTTGGCTCGAAAAACTTTTGACAATGTTATAAACGAGCCTTTCTATGGGTATTACGCACATCTGACCTCAAAAATCCCGCAAAACCTTCGCTCTTGTGAAATGCAGTTCCAGGGTCACCGCATAGATGGCGCCACAATGTCAGTGTGTTCCCTCATTCTAAAAACATTTAAGAAGTTGTAAGAGATCTCGTCTCTCTCAGTCGTACTCGGTCGCAAGAGTGTGAACGGGCCTTTACTTTCAAGTTACTTTCGAAGTTGTTTTTTTATATTTTTGTGGTAGCAAAATGAACAGCAGTTTTGATCAATGAAAAACCCTGCGAGCCTAAAATAAATGCACTCTATTTATAGCTTGCGTTTTTGCCAAAATAGTTTATTCGCTCGCAGAAGCAATTGACTTTAAAGTTCTTGATAGGAGAGTTTTCCCCTTTTGCTTTTAAAGGCGTCCCCAGCCAAGCTAAATAGACGTTCCACCGTGGCACTGAATGGAACGGCAGCGTTGAATTTGAGAAACAGGCTGTGCAGGGTCGAGTAAGCGAGTGTCGGCATCTTAGGTGTCCATGACGAAACATGTGAGGTTTGCCTCGGGTAGAGGATCTTTTATAACAAACTTTCCTCCTTTTTTTCTTTTTTCTTCGTCAAGTTGGGATTGTTATGACTGGCCCCTCTTTATTCCGACGTCGTTCTGAGAGTACGCTGAGCGAGTGCACCAGACCGTCAAGGGTTCAAGTCTCGCGCCTCGACGATGAGATCATCTGGACGACTGCGCGTCCCGTTGTAGTGCTATTGCTACGCTACTGAAAAAAGAAATGTTTTGGTCTAACAGAAGATGAACCGAAGTATACTTCGCCGCTGACGCCGGGTCCAACGAAAGGATCTCCCAAGGGTAACTCGCAATTCTCGCCGGCGACTACAATATTCTGACGCGCCTGACACGCCTGACAAGTAAATCGTTTTTAACAAAGAGGAGGTCTCCCTGGCGTGGATGGTCGGAAGGACACGAAGGATTACGTGAACAAGCATCGTCGCTCGTATACAGTTGCAGCTGGAAGCGGGAACGTGCTTCCATGAACGAATTATCCGTGCCAGGGTTTGTGCGCGGGGGAGTACGGCTTTGCAAAGGCGTATGCGCTGACGACAAGGCGACCATGGGAACAGGCGCCCAGCTGCGAGGTCATTCCAGTGGCGCCTCCCGTGGAACCTACCGCTTGAGTCAGAACTCTCTAAAGACAGACAACAACTCTCGGAGTGTCCCCGTCTTTCACGGTTGCAGCTGGAAACGCGGCGCCTGCTTGCATTACCGGATTAGGTCAATACACAACCAAGGCTTGTTAAGCATCTCTTCCTGCATTCGTGCGTGCCGGTGTTATGTTTTGGCTGCTCGTCGCCACCTTGACCCAAGGACGCCTTCCCGAACAAGGGGGCCCCATGTTAGGGAATGCCTCTTCATCTGCCGGCGTCTTATTCATTTCTGCGCTCAAACTTTCGTGATGGGTAAAATTAGCACTATATAATTTCGAAAGTAGTTAGTAATTTGAGTAGAAGTTACCTGAAAAAAGTAGTTAAATTAAACTACTAATTATCCAAATCAAATTGTAATTGAAAGTTACCAAGTTACTAAAAAAAGTAGTTAAACTACAGTAGTTTGAGTAGAGTAGTTGAACTACGTCCAAGTCTGACTACAATTCCCTATTATACGGACTCGTCCCCTCCGGTTTTCCGGTGGCGTGAGCGTAAACGAATTTAGTTTCCTCAGTAAATTTAGCAGAAAAATTGACGTCACGTGAATCATGCACCAATTCAGTTTACTTTTTAAATTTGGCGGGAAAACCGATGTCACGTAACCTGACGTCAAGGGATCTACACGCGAATTCAGGTTCTCCGCTAAATTTAGCAGAGAATGTATGTCACATGACCTATGCAGCACTTCAGTTTCCCTGCTAAAATTGGTAGGAAAATTTACGTCACATGACGTGTGGATCAGTTCAGTTTCCCCACTAAATTTGGCGGGAAAATTGGTGTCACGCAACCTCACGTCACGGGACCTACACACGAAATCAGGTTCCCCGCTAAATTTAGCAGAAAAATTTATGTCACGTGACCTATCTACCAATTTACCAACCCGAACAATTTGGCGATGATGTGACGGTCGTCATCATCATATCGTCGAATAAGCTGCACAGCTATAACGCTGTCTAAACCGTCACCCCGCATGATCGTCCACCAATCTTTTTAAATAATGTTGTGTGTATGTTTATACAGCCGGAAGCTAGTCAGCCTGAGTGGGCGTGTGTCTCAGCTATAGACGCAAAATTTAGCCAGTGGAATGCAACTGCTAGCCTGGTGCTTTTGAGGTGCACCACGCAGTGGTGATACACGACTGCACGCCGGTACGATGCTCTTCCAGAACGAAACGGGCGGGGGTGGGGATCGAACCCAGGATTCCATGGGCTCTGCAGCGCGAGCTTTCGCTCCACGTGCTCCGAGCTCCGAGCATCAAGGCAGAACAAGCGTCATCGTACATAGTCATAAGCAGAAAGACTAAAGCATAACTTATTTATTGCAAATGGGTCTATAATAAGTGGCCTTCAATTTGTTTTGAACCGCTACATGCATAAGGCGTTACTGGTCCATTGTTACTGCGCAGTCCTTGCCGTCTCTCTTCGTTTTCCGGACTTCCTTCATTCGTTTGGTACGTATGTCCTCCATGCTGAAAAGCGCCGACGACGTGTTCGCGCTGTGTCCGACAGTGCACATAAATGCATACATGAAGCTGTTTTAGCACAGTGTTTAATGCCATGCATCTGTAGGAAAAACGCCATAATTGACAAATTACTTCGTCTCCGTGACTGAGAAATGTTCTAATCTACGTAGTACGTGCGAATTATTCGTGATATTTGCTCTTATAATTAACTGCAGAGAGAAAATGCACTCGCTTTTTCCCATAAAAATGCATTACCGGAAGTCGATTTCCGACTTGTCGTTGTCTGCTTCAATTTGCAACAGCACACAAGCGCCATGGGAACCTCTAGCTTACATTATAATAACGTTATGGTTTTAAGCGTAAACATTCGTAGCAAGTAACAGTTAAAGCCCCCCCCCCCCCCACCTCTCAGTTTACTTGAGGGCAGACATGTACAAATTACTCAAAAAAGGTAGTTAAAATAAGTTACTGAGTAGTGACGCCAAAAATAATTTGAGTAGAGTAGAAATTACGCATTTGTAATAGTAATTGAGTAAACTACTAACTACTGTAAAAAGTAGTGAGTTACTTTGAAGTTACTTTCGAAGTTACTTCTTGTATTTTTGTGGTAGCCTGACACGCCTGGCAAGAAAATCGTTTTCAACAAAGAGGAGGTTTTCCCCTGCGTAGAAGGTCGGAAGGACGTGAAGGATTAAGTGAACAAGCATCGTCGCCCGTACAGCTGTAGCTTGAAGCGGGAAGGTGCTCCCATGAACGGATTATCCGTGTCTGCGTATGTGGGCGGGGGAGTCCGGCTTTGGGCAAGGGAGTATGCGCTGTCTACGAGGCGACCATGGTAACAGGCGCCAAGCTGCGAGGTCATTCCAGTGGCCCCTACCTGTGGAACCCCAAACCGCTCACTAAAGGCAGACAACATGAAAACAACAACAACACTCGGAGTGTCCCCGACTTTTACGGTTGCAGTTGGAAGCGCGGCGCTTATGTGCATTACCGGATTAGGTCAATACCCGACCAAGGCATGTTAAGCATCTGTTCTTGCGTTCGTGCGCGCCAGTGTTATGTTTTGGCTGCTTGTCGCCACCTTGGCCCAAGGACGCCTGTGGGAACGGAATGTGTGTGTGGGGGGGGGGGGGGGGGGGGGGGGGGGGGGGGGCTTTGCTTGTCACTTCATCTGTCGGCGTTTTATTTATTTCTGAACTCAAACTTTTTGTGGTGAGCAAAATTAGCAGTAGATTTTGAAAGTAGTTGGTAATGTGAGTAGAAGTTACCTAAAAAATGTAGTTAAGTTAAACTACTAATTATTCAAATAAAGTTGTAATTGAAAGTTACCAAGTTACCCGGAAAAGTAGTTAAACAACAGTAGTTTGAGGTAGAGTAGTTGAGCTACGTCCAAGTCTGCTTGAGGGTTGTCCAAACGGCCCAAATTGTGCCGCCCCCCCCCCCCCCCCCCCTGCCCTCAAGAAAAAAAAACATGAACATTTTTTAAAACAATTTTTGATCCGGCACGCGTTTATGATTCCAGCGCAGGCATCACCCACGCTGCGGAGCGCGAAACAGTATACGGTTGATGTCCTCACTAAAATTGTACACTCGCGCCGAATCAGATGCGAGTTTTTCAAATAGTGCACTATTTTTCGTCGCGCGCGGAAGGTCCTTGCTTTTACACCCGGCTGAGAACGGTCGAACCTGCTAGGAGCGATGTTCTTCCTTCGTCGGAAAGTGCGTCAAAGGTGAGTATTGTTTTGCCTACGTGCTTGGAACCGACCCGGTGTTATCGAGGTCCCAAACCCACGGCGGCATGTGTGCGCTGGATTGGCGTTGGCCGATAAGAACTCGTCACCCTAATCTGCGATTCAGGGCCCAGCGCTCCCTCGCACTCGCGGCGTCTCTCGCCGCAGCAATCTGCGCAAAGAAAACTGCGGCCCCTGCTGGAGTGGCGTCTGCTTACGTTCTCCTCTTCTTATCTGGGACGCCAGAAAAGGCGCGCTGTTTTTTTCAAGGGAAGTGGCCCGTTAGAGATCAGTCTTCAAAGAGCGCGACTCAGGCGACACTGGCCAGAGTTCGGGAAACGAAGTTTACGTTACAAGTTCATGATCTGTTGTGTGGTCATGGGCGTCTGAATTTCAAGCACTCTGTTATCAACGAGAAAGAGGATATTTCGCGTCGGGCTGGATTTCGTTATTCGTTCCCAGCGCGACGCCGCATATGCGCCGAAAAACCGGGAGAGGAGAAGACGTGAGCGCGCGAGGACGTTAGAACGCCGAGCTCTGGTTAGAGCGATTAGTGGATAGACCTAAAGCTAGATGCCTTTGTTTCCACTGCACTTATCTAACGCGATTGAATGCGAGAGCCAAACGCCGGTCGCCGGCGTTCCGCGTTCTAAAGGCCGGTTCAGACACTTGCGTTTGAGTGCGTTTGACTGTGTTGCGTCGAGAACCGAAAGCGAATCACCGGCACATCTGTGCTTCGTATGAAGCGTGGAATCCAATTCAAGGAATCATCTTGGCACGCGATATAAGCAGCAGGGATGTCCTGGTTTCTCGCTGCTGCAACGAAGTCAAACGCAGTCAAACGCAACTGTCTGAACCAGGCTTTAGGCTTTCGACGAGTGCAGTGGAAAGGCAGCTAGCTTTAGGTCTACCCACTAATCCTTCGAATCAGAACGCGGCGTTCTGACGTCCTCGCGCGCTCTCGTCTCCTCCTCTCCCTCACTTTCTCGGCGCATAGGGTGCTTCCACATCAGATCGTGCAATAAAGTTGCGGGTCATCATTTTTATATTTATGTGAGAAATATATGTGGAAAGCCACGTTTTTGGAAGGAGCATGCCGTTATACGTAAACGTTGTAGCTAATTTTTTGGTTCGGAGATACATGACACTTTCAAGTTCGAAGCGTGAAGATTGCCAAGGTTTCACCATGGTACTTTACATAGCCGTCAATTTCACACCGAGCCATGGAAGTAGTAATACTTTTTTCTACATATTTTTTGAAAGGTTTAGAAAATATACATAGAACATTAAAAATTACGATTAAAAACTTCCATCCTTTCCACTCTGGTGAAGAAGGAAAACCAGCGAAGCTGTACTATGGGGGGAATGAAGTTATGGCCGGCCGCAAGTCGGCAAGCCAGAGCGAAAAGACTCGAAAGGTAGCCGCCGTCGCTCATAGATGGCGGTAGCTGTCCAAAGTTTTGTGTCATCAGGGCATTTGAGGACGGACACGATCCTGGGGAAACTAGCCCTAACAGCTCCGCTGTAAAATTTCAGTGTAAAAAAACTACGAAACACGCAAACACGTTTTAGAGAAACATTCACACATTATTTACCAACAAACTAATTCATATAAAAGGGAGCAAAATATTAAAATGAACACCATTAAATTAATTTTACGACTATATAAAATCTATGCTTAGCCTTTATTTTAGTTGCGGTAATAATGCAGAACCGCAGCAAATGAAAAAGTGCGCGTCAATTAAAACAAATCCTATGTTAATTTTTTTATATCTCTCTATAATCGTATGCAGTGTCTATAACTAACTTGCAATGGAAATACATTGAGTAACGTATTATCTACAAAAGAGAAAAGCGACGGCAGACCTCCACTCAAATTGAGCTAGCTGTCTTCGTTATAGGGGCTTTGCTGGACGATGTCGGCTCCAAAGAGGGATTTTCTAGAACCGACTCAGGCTGAACAGCGGTGCTGCTTTATCGTATTGTGTAGAAAGTCACGCTCTCCCTAGCTTTGTTTTATAATTGTGTTTCATTGCGTTGCCGCCTAAGACCTACGCGACATCGATGCCACGTCTGGGTTGCTCCTGGATATCGACGGACTATGCAAACCGACCAGGGTAACTTATCAAAATGCTGCACGTCCGGATAACCCTACAGGTGTGACGTCAACGTTCATAATGTGCGTGCAGAAACTTTAGACTTCGAATTGTAGTTCACAGAGCGGGCTGACCGGAAGTATCAAGATGAGAAAAACTCCTTCACCTTATGTTGTCCTGTACAGAGATGAGAACGTTTTCTCCAATTATCACATCCCCATTCAGATACTGCTCGTCATATCAGTTCTTATCGCTGGATTTGAGAGGGCGTTCTGCAAGTTGGAATTGTTGACATGGTAATCCAGCTAGGTGCTGGAGAAAAAATAAAGGACGGGCAGCTTTGTATCAGTCCCGTCTCAATACTGACGTGGTAACCCCGTTCCTCGGGTTACCACGTCAGTATTAAACCCGTTTGCACTCTTGCTTTAGTTGAAATTATTACTTTTGTATTTGCGAGCTTCCATGAGACGGGACAGTCTTTGGGATCTTGCTCTGCTGAGTATAGAAAAAGAAGAAACTGAGTGAACTGATTTTGATGATGGTGTAATAAACCCTTCCCGAAATTCAGTGCCATCTGGTGGCTATAACGGCAGTTTAACTTTTGCCGTTCTAATGGCGGCAATGAAAATGTAGTCTGCCATATTTTATTGGGCGCCGTCACTTTGGCAAGTCAACGTCAAACCACAGTGTGCGCTTCACTGCACATTTCCTTCTCGATCTCTTTCAGTGACGATAGAAACAAAGATGCAACCAGTCAGAACGAAGCGTCAACCCACGTACACGGCTTGATAAAGTTCTACAAATCAAGGGGCTTTGGAGCACCTTGGTGCTACCAACAGATTGACTGGGCCCGAGCTAGCAATAAACGCTTACGCAGATCTTGCTTTCAATTCCTGCTTCGTGTCGAGTTAACGTCACGGATGTATAAGCCTCGAATTATCTTTTAAGGAGCATCTTCAACTTCTTCCTTCATCAGCAAACAAAAGGCCGCCATTAGTACGGCACATATGCCTTTTTTCAGATGATGAAAGTGATCAAAGTGGCCAGACTGAATTTCGGAAAGGGACTATTTAGTTCGCTTCAGCGAAACAGCGAAAGCAGGAAAAGTTATTTTGTAGTTTTTATGCAGTGCCATGGACATATTAATTTCTGTTTTATACTTGTTCTGCGAATAATCAAAGGTGGCAAATAAAATGTAAGAATCCTAAGCAGCGCCTTTTTGCTGATTCTATGTCTATGGGGGGATCGGTGGCCGAGTGGGCTAAAGCGCACACCCTGCTCGACGCACGTGGGGCGAAAGCTCGCGATGCAGAACCCACCCCTGCCCCACCCCTGCCCGTTTCGAGCTGGATGAGCATCGTACCGGCGTGCGGTCGTGTATCACTACTGCGTGATGCACGTTAAAGACCCCAGGCTAGCGGTTGTACTGCACTGGCTAAATTGCTCATCTACAGCGTGTGACTCGTCACAATTTTAATGGCTGACCAACTACACGCTGTATAAACATCCCCACAACCCAATTAATTATTATTACTATGTCTATAACTTCATCTATGCGCATTTCCGATTCAGCACTGTAAAACATGCCCACTTCGTTTTTCTCTTCGTTGTGATACAAGGTTATTTAGAAGCAATACAGTTTTTAAATGTCGTCTTCTTTCTTCCACAAAACATGGGGGCCGCGAGGATTAGGGGGTGGTTTGACGGGAGTTTATCTTGTTTGGCGTCCCCATCCCTTGTCTGTTCAGTACATTGCAATGGAATCGATGTTCTGAGACAGAGCTAGTCCGCTTTCGTGGACACGTGGGAGTTTACACATCATCATCATCATCATCATCATCACCAGGGGCGCGAATAATCTCTTTGCCATGGGTGCCATCACCTCCAAGATACACCACCATACTTTGTTCTCCCTTAAAGGGAAGTGGTTCCTGAAAAGTACGAGTTAGAGGTGAATTTTTGGAGTAGTTTGATCCCGTGAATCTGATAATAACGTTCGTTTTCCTCGAAGATGTAATTAAACGCGAGAAAACACGAAAAACCTCTGACCAATCGTTACGTCATAAAAAAAAAAAAAATTTCAGCTCGGAGCGCGTGTCGCTCGTGTGGGCAACGCGTGAAATTGCAAGCTTGCCAGGTATGTTCCCGCGCACTGACACCAGTCGTGACGTCCTTTTCTAACCTTTTTGAAAATAGCAAGACTGCGCGTGCATAGCTTTGATAGGCACTGAAGATGCGTGAGAGCGGAGAGTCCTAGAACTCCTTTTATAACGCTATTCCCCGGGAAGGAAGGGCTTCAGCGGAACTTTGAAAATCATTTTCTGCAGCCTCCGTGCACCAAATTGAAAAATAATTTCGATATCCCTTATCCTGGAGGCCAAATGAAGACTATTTAAGTATTTTTATTCAAATGCATAACCGCGTAAGTTTACATTTAAGCTGAGACTGCAGCCAAAGGTACAGGCGCGAGCGAGCCCGTGTTCCTGGCTTTGAGACGCGCATTTCCAGCGCGAGTGCTCATTCGGCGGAAGGACGCTTCAAAGGAGCGACCAAGAGCTCTCGTGCTTGTGGCATTGGCTGTGGTCTCAGCTGAAGGGCGAACGGAGTATATATGCTACACCTTGCTATTTCACTGACTAAAGCACTAAACACTATTGAGGTTCGCTATTTCTAAGATTTCCGCGTGCAGTGCCATGTTATAGTATAATGGGTCGCATTCACTGCATAGAAAAAGTGAGAAAACGTTGAAATATGTTTCTTGCTAGTTTTTTATATTCATCTTAATTAACTGGATTTGTTTATAAATTGATCCACGTAATTTAGAGGAAATAAATAAAATTGAACTAGACTGCGCGAAATGTCTAGCGCCGACACGACGTTGGTACTTTTTCGCATTTTACTTATGCTATTGAAAATCATCAAACTTTACCAGACTAGTGTCCCCGAATGGTCACTTTGAAGCAAACCGTAGTTTTAATGAAATATTTTTTTATTCTGGGATAAGAAAAAGAATAAAACCCCCGGCGACTGTTCTTTCGCGTTATCTGTGTCGTAGGCATCACCATTATATACTTTAAGAAAAACATTTGTCTTTATGTTCGAAGGAAATTTGTAACATATACTTAAACGGCAGATGGACATCAGGCAATCATTATAATGCCACGAAGCCAGCATTTACTAATTTTTTTCGAGTGTGCTCTTTCGGAAGCTGTGGCCGGCTTACAAATTCCAACGCTCGCACGATACCACGCCTCTTAGCTAGACTGAAAACACGCATTCAACCGTTTGGCAATCTTTTTTCTTTTTTTTCCTTCTGTTGTCTTCGAAAATACCAGTGACCCGCAAAAGTCTTTCGTCGTCTAGATCCTTGGAGTCTATAATGGGTCGTATACACGATATGCATCGATTACTAGGGCGGCCATTGCTTTTATATCAGCCACTCACGCGTTCATAGTATACCAGAAGAGATGATTCTGCAATTCTGTGTGCGTCTGTATATATATAGACACACACACACTATATGCATTTATATTCATATATCTTAGAAAGAAATGACAGGGTCTAAGTCGCCGGCAGATTAGTTCCTGTTCTAGCTTCCCGTCGATCGGAAAACAGGGCCAGTGCACTTCTGAAAGATCGGTCGGTGGTTCGGAGGAAAGGCGTGCTGCTGGCGACGTCGCCGCCACGATGAGATTCGCTGGGAACCTCGATCTACTAAATGTTGCTATATTTATGCCCTTGTCAGTTTGATGGAGCGTCGTCGATACGCGTACTCTTCTTCCCCCACAGCCACGACTCAGTGGCGGACAATATACACTATATACACACGTATGTACTCCACCGCTGTCGTATCTCTCTCTCTCTCTCTCTCTCTCTCTATATATATATATATATATATATATGTGACAAAACGGGAGGCGGGTGAATTAGACGGGATATTTCTCATTGCGAAGCAGCTGCGACCCTTCGGGTCGGTGATACGTCCTATCACTCAGCAGGACGGTTGGGGCAACCTCGTGCGACCGGTTTTTGAGGAAATATATATCTCCCCCGGAATGGGCATGAAAATGAAGCCGACGCATTTTTAGACCGGATTCGGGTCCTCGGCAGTTTGTTGATTCAGTTCCGAATATAAAGCAGATAAGTTCGAGCGAGTGAACGCCGCGGGAAGCACGTGACGCTGATTCCGGAGGTCCATTTAGCTTTCAGAAATCATTCGTTTGCGCAGTGGGCTTTATCTTTCAATTTATTCGCTCTTGGCATTAGTTCGGGATATTAGCAGTTAGGGAAATTCGTTAGGAAGCGAATGGCGTCTTTGTATTCGCCTAAGTGATGGGAATAGAAGTGAGTTTATTTATTTGAGCTTTTTTTTTATGCTGCGATTGTAATGCGTTGATTATTTTAGGAAAGCATTAAGTGACGACAAGACGATAAGACTTTGTCTCATGGCGCTATCGGAAACGCCGATAGCTCTCTCTCTTAAGAGTATGCACAGTGGTTTCCCTGAAGGTCCACAATCCCTAGGCGATTATAATGAGCCTTCATAAGTGGTAGTTGTTCAAGAAACACAGGGCGTAGTTCTTAGCATCGCTTCACGCTGCGTGATTTATTCCTCGGCGTTCATTTCGGCTGATGGTGCATTCTTATGGGCTGCGGAGCTACCGATGGTTGGGATTCGACACGCCCCGATGTTTCTTATGCTTTCAGTTACTCTAGCGACCTATATTCCCGCCTTTTATTTTTAAAGTGAGACATGTCTTCTCACTTTGTCCTAAGCAGAAAATTAATATGACGTATTTGTCTAACCAAGCATTACAGGAGGACGCTTAAGCTCCGCCTTTAATGCTGCATTCACGCTGGCGTTTGAATCGCAGCCGCGAAACGAATCTGCTCGTTTTCATCATCAAATGCGCGTGAATTTGTACTGCTGCTTTAAGCAACCAAGTTTGCAACCGCTTTGCGAATGCGGTTCAGCTGCCAGTGTGAATGCGGCGTAATGGCGCGTTCAGACTACAAGCGGATCCGCAAACGCGAAGCGGATCCGCGCGTTCTCAACCGCAAAGCGGCTAAGATCGAGTGGTTGGAGCGCGTTTTTGCCAACCGCTTCGGAACCGACTTCTCCCAACCGCTTTCATGAACCGCAAAGCGGCAACCAATCACAAGGCGACGCTGACGTGACGTCAGTGACTTTCGAAACATCATGGCACCTATCTCTGGTGAGGCGTCCAAGTCCTAGCGTTACAGCAGACGAATCAACGGAGAAACGTAATGTTCACGTCCGTCACTTCAATCCGCCGCGAAAAGAATTGACTCGTAATCTTAACGGGATCACCGGTGATTTGGCTCGGGTAAGAGTTTGTTTATTATTCCGGGTGCCACAGCCTGAAGCTCGCTGCCCTATTAAGGCCCGTTCACACTCTTGCGACCTCTTAAACCTGGGTTCCTTAAAACTTCTTAAACCAGAGAACACACTGGCGTCACCTATTGGGAAACAGTGTAAACTCGGCGGTCCGGCATATATTTTTTTTTTATTTCTCGCGCATTATCCTTTTTTTCTTGGCTTGAAAAACTTTTGTCAATGTTATAAACGAGCCTTTTTATGGGTATTACGCACATTTGACCTCGGAAATCCCGCAAAACCTTCGCTCTTGTGAAATGCAGTTCCAGAGTCACCGCATAGATGGCGCCACAATGCCAATGTGTTCCCTCATTCTAAAAACATTTAAGAAGTTTTAAGAGATCTCGTCTCTCTCAGTCGTACTCGGTCGCAAGAGTGTGAACGGACCTTTAGTCTCTGCCCGTAGAACGTTGGAACCCGCCCCTGATCAGCCGAAATGTCGGCTTTTCTACCCACTAAGATAATCACGTGAACTATTGAAAGCTTTCAACACCTTGTATGACCACCACGAAGGCCATCGTGAGCCTGATTGCGTAGCCAACGCACTTCCGTGGAGCGGGCAGAGTGCCTGCGTAGCTCGACCTGTAACGTTTACTACTAACAAAAGAACTAAAAGGAACACACTCAAGCTATACTCAAACATACTGAAGCCAAACCAGACGATGCAGAGGTAATCCATTGGGCGTTTATTTGAGCATAATGCCAAACAAACAGTCGACAGGATCGATGTGCGAGTGTCGAGAGGAGAGTCCGCCACCAACGAAGCCACGACCGGCTAGCACTGAACACATTCCCCCGCACCACGGTCCACCAGTGCCGCTCACAACTCCGAAAATGATTAGAACGAACAACGAGGGGAGAAGACTGGCCCTCTTTCCCGACAACAAGGTCAGCTATTCGTGCGGGAAGGGTCCACTTCGAAGAAAAGGTTGAAGGCATCCTGTTCTGACTCCTGAGTCAGTAAGGCGGGCCTAGATGGGCTTTGTAAAATAGTTTGTTGTTGGGCGAGTTGGTGAACGTTTGGATTCATGGTTTTGCGCAGAAAAGACGGACACAAGAGAGAGAGTGGAGGGAATCACAGGCGAGTTTTGCGGGTCCATGCCTCGTTTTTCGCTGCCTGAAGTCATCCCGACTTCAGGCAGCAGGTGAACATTCCGAGGAAAAATTCTTTAGAGTACCAAAATAGCAATCTTCTGGCTTTGGATTGCCAGGGTGGGCTATTAATAGCCAAATTGGGCTACCTTGTCATGCATTTGGCGTCGAAATTTGGCGGTTGACTATGTGGCTATTTTTGGGCTACTTCAAATCCTAACGTGGCACTTTTTTTTTTGCTTGGTTTAGAGTAGATGTACAAAAGACATTTGAGCATAAACACAAAGCGACAGTCCACCCTTTCTGGATTCCTGCTCTCAGGGATTTTCTGCCTGAAGATTAGTGGGCGTAATGTCAGAACCTATTAGCGCAAGTGAGCTACCTTGACCTAGGTTCAGCTCCGACGACATCGCTTTTGTATTAATTGTGGCGTATTTTATGCTCCCAAGTTCTTTCTAATTCCTACTGGCGTCTCTTATTTCCTCGAGTTTCCCACCATCCTCCTACAGGACGCACCTCATCCGAGGAAAATTGATACTAAAGGCAACTCAACACATCCTGCAGAATTTGATGTCACCCGATCACACTTGCTGTACCGGATTTAACAAAAGGAGGCTTTTTCGCGAAACATGGAAGTTTCTTAAAGCACAGTGAGCCACAACAAAAGACAACAGATTTAGGACAATGAATATTTCGAACAAGGCCAAGATCAATGCGCAGGAGCAGCCCTGTTTCCGTTGCTACCCGAGCTTGCCATCGCGCTCCCGACGCTGCCCATATTGAATGCCGCCGTGGAGAGAGTATTCAGCCACGTGTCCCTCACAAAGTCAGGCCTAAGGAAGAACGTGTCCCTTCCAACTCTTGAAAACATCCTCTATGTAAGGTTTGCTTTCCTTGGGAAGAACGAGTTCTGTAAGGAGATCAACCGTACTGAAGAAGTTTTTGCCCGTTTTAACACGGAAATCATGAACGAGGCGAGTAAGCCGGGCACGAGCGAGTGCTTCATAGCTATGTGACTGAAAAAACGCGCGTGGAAAGTTTTTTACACTTTTGTGTTTGAAATAAAACATTCAATACATATCAAGCTGTCGTAGATCTTGCAAGCTGCTCCTAAACCATAGATATGCAGACGCAGTGCCTTCGAATTGAGCTCGCACATTCGAGCGCACAATTTTTTGGGCTCTGTAGAATATGGCTACTTTTGGGCTATATAAATATCTTGCATTTGACTATTTTTGGACTACACCGTCTGGCTTTTGGCGGTTTGAAGTAGAAAGTACCTTGCAACCTGAAGATTGTTTCTTCGAGACGTTCGCACGCATCACGGGTTGAGGCAGCGAAAGAAGAGGCATGGACCAGCAAAACTCGTCTGTGACTTGGCCCACAAGGAAATCCCAGCTAGGCGCGGCTTGCTGACTCAAAACAGGATGTCCCCGACTTTTTCTTCGAAGTGGACCCTTCCCGCATGAATAGCTGACCTTGTTTTCGGGATAGAGGACCAGTTTTTCTGCCTCGTTGTTCGCTTTTATGATTTTCAAAGTTGAGAGCGGTAGGGTGAACCGTGGTGCGGTAAATGTGTTCGGTGCTAGACGGTCGTGGCTTCGTTGGCGGCGGACACTCCTCTCGTCACTCGCACATCGATCGAGTCTGCTGTTTGTTTGACATTAAGCTCAAATAAACGCCGCATGGATTACCTCTGCATCGTCTGGTACGTACACATTATTCCTCGAGTATGTTCCCTTTATTTTTTTGTTAGTAGTAAACGTTACAGGTCGAGCTAGCGCAGGTAGCCTAGCGACCCGCTCCGCGGTAGTGCGTTGGCTGCGAAATCAGGCTCACGACGTCTCTATCGGCCTTCGTGGTGGTCATGCACGGTGTCGAAAGCTTTCAAAAGTTCAGGCGACTATCTTTGTGGGTACAAAAGCTGACATTTCGGTCGATCTTGGGCGGGTTCCGATGTTCTACGGGCAGAGACTAACAAGGCAGCGAGCTTCGGGCTGTGGCACCCGGAATAATAAACAAACTCTTACTAAACAAAATCACCGGTGCGAAGCCCATCGTGATTACGAGTCGATTCTTTTCGCGGCGGATTCCAGGGAAGGACGTGAACATCACGTTTCTCCGTTGATTTGTCATCTGTAACGCTAGGACTACAGCGCCTTGGACGCCTCACCAGAGATAGGTGCCATCATGTTTCGAAAGTCACTGACGTCACGTCAGCGTCGCCTTGTGATTGGTTGCCATTTCGCGGTTCGCGAAAGTGGTTGGGGCAGATCGGTCCAGAAGCGGTTGGCAAAAACGCGCTCCAACCGCTCGATTCCAGCCGCTTTGCGGTTGAGAACGAGCGGATCCGCTTAGCGTTTACGGATCCGCTTCCGGTGTGATCCGCTTCCGGTGTGAACGCTCCGTAAAGGCCCGTTCATATTAGCGAGTTTTAGTAGACCGTGTTTCCCGCTCCGCTAAGCCCCTCCGCTATCCGGAACTCTACAGCCAAGGCCATCGGCGCGCAGGCGCAGTGGCGGTTTCTTCGTAGGGGAGGGCTAGCGGAGCGGGAAACACGGTCTACTAAAACTCCCTACTCTTGCAACCGAGTACGACCGAGAGAGACGAGACCTGTTTATACCTCTTAAAAGGATGCTGAAACGAAATCTGGATGCCCCAAAACTCGCGGCAAAGGCGTGAAACGGGATGCTACAAACACCAAAACGTCACTCATACAGCGATATCTCGAACGGATGACCGTATTTTTTTTTTGAAAAAGAGGCGCATTTGGCAGGAATGTTGACGTCATGTTTTTTCGAGAAAGAGGGGAAACGGCCTCGCGTCTTCTCCGCCTCGCAGCCTTGAGGGAGCGAAGTGAAGAGAGGAGGAAGCTAGGTATCTTGACGGTCACGCGCCTCGTCGGCCTGGTTTAATCTCAACTTCGTTTTCCAGAAATACGGCCGTCCATACGAGATATCGCCTTACGAGTAGTGTTGTAGGGATTGTAGAGTCCCGCCTACATCTCCAGCATTGTATTTTTTGAAATCCAAATTTCGGATCACCATCCCTTTAAAGTTTCTTAGGACGAGGGACCACACTGGCATTCTGGCGCCATCTATGCGATGACCCTGGAACTACATTTCACAATAGCGAAGGTTTTGCGGGATTTCTGAGGTGATATGTGCTTAATACCTTTAAGAAAGACTCGTTAACACAAGTTTTTCGAGCCAAGAGAGAAAGGATAATGCACGAGAGAAATAGAAAATATGCCGGACCGCCAAGTTTCCACTGCTACCCAATAGATGGCGCCAGGGTGTCCTCTGTTTTAAGAAGTTTCAAGGGGTCACGAGGGAGATCGTGCAGCGCGATGGCCGACGCAGGTCGCAGGTAGAAGAGCGCTCCACTAGGCCTAACTTTCTACCCCAGCCAGCATTCGTTCGGCTGAAATCCGAACCCCACGGGGTTCCACCCCGGACCCCATCGTCAACCCTGGACGACGCCGTAGACGGGTATCCCGCTTCACCAGCGGACGCTGAGGACCAGGCCTCCCTGAACCCGAACTGCACCCCGAGAAGTGCATTCAATGGCAAGATCCGCGTCCTCACAAGGACGCAGGTAATGAACCAGGCAGCCAGGAATCCATACCCGGCACCCTCAACTGAAAACATCGCAGCGATGCAAAGCTCAGCGCAATCACCACTGAGCGTGGACCCAGCAGAATGGAAGATGTACCTTGAATTTCAGCAATTGCGAGAAACCTTCAACGCGTTTTTGCAGAACCAAGAAGAGGTAGCAGAATTCATGTCTCTCAGGCAAGAGCTAAAAGAGTACATGGCTCACAAGCAAGAAATTCAAACATTTCTTCAAAGCAAATCGAGCACGTCTTCCGAAGGCGAAGCAGCGGCAAATCCTCCCGAGAAAGACGACGACGTTGAAAACAATATGACACCAATGGATGAAGACAAAGGCAACGACGGTGAATGGCAGCCCTCTCGTAGGCGCAAGCACCGCAGCTCAGACAATGCGCAGAATACTACATCACACGCTGCACCCACGCAGACAGTTGTGCCCAAGCCAACCTGTAAGGCCGAAGTATATAGGTTTACCGGGAGAGACATCTGTGCCGCTATTGAGAAGACCGGCGTGCGCAACAAAGATGGCTTCTCGGTACATATGAGCGAGAAATCCAACACGATTTCAATAACCACAAAGAATCCACTCATCACAAGTAAGCTGCTCTCTATCGGAGAAATAAAAAAGGATGACAAGACGTATGAGGTCACACCTTACATGGCTATAACTAGCAATCAAGTCAAGGGAGTGATCTATCTGCACGGCTCTGACAATCAGGAAACGCCCGAAACTCTCATCCAAGACCTCATGTGTCGAACAAATAAGATTGTTGCGGCCAGAGTGATAGGCAGATCCGGCAGGACCGTCCTTATCACATTTGAAGGCAAGTCCATTCCAAAATACGTACGTTTCTTATACGAATCCTACCCAGTATCGTCGTACAGACTACGACCCGTAGTCTGCTTCAACTGTCACGAAATCGGACATAAGTCAGATGTCTGTCCCAATAAAACTAGCCGTTGCGACAAGTGTGGACACGACCACAGCAAGGACAGCGACTGCGAGCTACAGCCCAAATGCCACAACTGCGGAGGCTCTCATGTGGCCACCAGCAATGATTGTCCCAAGCGCAGGATTCCGCCGAAGAGGCGAACGACGCACACAGCCACGCCTCCACAAGAGAACAAAACAAACAAAAGAAGCCCCGGGCCCGTCCCCAGTGATACCAACCACACCAAGTAGGGGAGCATGGAGCACTCCCTTATGTTTCACCGATACTGGCGCACCGGTGGTACTTGGCATGCCATCCAACAAAGAGGCAGAAACACCCTCAGCAACCGTAGAGCTCGCCATCTGGCAAAGCAAGGTAGAGGCAAGAATGACCTCCGTAGAAACTTTGATAAAAGAAATGAAGCAAATGTTAGGGACCTTATTGAGCAAGCTCAATGTGTAATCAGTCCCATCAGAAGACACGCAATCACACCGACAAAAAGAAATATATGCCTTGGATCATGCAATGGAACTGCAGAGGATTTCAAACCAAAGCTGCGGAACTTAAACTTCGATTTCAAGACAAGAGAGTAGAAAAACCAGCAATGATTCTCTTGCAAGAGGCGGATTGTGAGAACATAACACTTCCGGGCTATGTCACATTCACAACGCCCACCATAACAAGGCACAAAGGAGCCACGCCCCGTTCTTATGGTATAGCTGCAACACTGGTTCATAAAGGAGTACACCACGCAAAAATCGACACGTCAAATATCAGCGATAATAATAAAGAGGTGATCGGCATCAAGATCAAGATCGGTAGCAAGACCCTGAATGTCTTTAATGTCTATATCAGGCCAACTATAACGGAAGACAAAGACTGCAAATAGCTCGACCAACTTTTAACGGACAAAACACCAACGATCCTTTGTGGCGATTTTAACGCCAGACACACGATGTGGGGATACAAAACGACGAACAGGAGAGGCAGGTTCATCAAGAAGTTGTGCGAGACTCATAATATCGTACTTCTTAACGACAAAGACACGCCGACAAGGATATCCCAAAACCCTTCGCAGGCCGACACGTCGCCGGACCTAACATGGGCCTCCAAGGGGCTCTGAATGTCCTGGCACGCCTCGCCAGACTCCATCGGCAGCGACCACGTTCCGATTCACATCGAACTAGACAACCAGACATCACCGCGGAGGAAGACCCACTTCGTTAAATGGGACAACTTTCGAAAAGTCATCGCTAACCTCCCCGGCCAAGACTTAGCCCAAAAGATCCAGACGGCACTCGAGCAAACCATGGAAACTTATAACATAAAAGGCGACGCCCCAACCCCGGACCTCCATCTCCCAAACCTATGGGCAAGTCGGCTTCAAGCCCTACAACGCTACCGGAAGAAGAAGAGCTCTAAAAAAGCTACGAATCAAGCTTAACCTAGCCACAGCCAGAGCCAGACGCTACACACTTGAGCTACGCCGGCATAGATGGAGGTCACACTGCAACTCATTCAACGAGAAAATGGGCCTGAAGAAAGTATGGCGCATGTACAAATGCATGGCGGGTAAAATTAGATCTGTAGGTACCAGCGGCAACCTAGCCCTCAGTCTAGGACTCACGGAAGAAGAGGTAGCAGAACTCGCCGGAGACATATTCTTTCCGCAGCCAACAACGGCACCCCCAGCGGACTGCTATGAGCCTAGCAAGATCGAAGTACCGACCGACGAGGATCTCCCATTCACCATGGGAGAGCTGCAGGCAGCTCTCGCCAAAGCAAAGGCGAACACGGCACCTGGGCCAGACCGAGTTACGGTTGCGGCGCTGCGAAACCTGCCTGAGAAGGACACCGCCGACCTTCCAGACTGGATCAACAGGATCTGGGAAGAGGGCATCATTCCGACAGAATGGAAGACATCCACTGTCCTTCCGATCACAAAACCAGGCAAAATTCCATCCGACCTCCGGAATCTCCGCCCTATTTCTCTCACTTCGAACTTCTGCAAGCTTATGGAAAGAATGGTCCTAGCTCGAATCACATGGATCCTCGAAACACACCGGAAACTGCACCCTATGCAGACGGGGTTTCGTCCCAACCTCTTGACTCAAGACAGCCTGGCGCTTATACACAAGGACATGACCGAAAACCCTGCCAATGCAAAGCCCAGAACGATGGTCGCCATCGACATAAAAAAGGCTTTTGACACAATACCTCACGACACAGTAATCCGCGCAGCGGAAAGAAGAGGACTACATGGACGCATACTCAACTTCATCAAGGCATTCCTGAAAGACAGGCAGTTTCATGTAATCATAGGTCGCACCAAAGGAACCCCCAAACCTAACCACATCAAGGTCCCCCAAGGGGCGGTAATATCCCCCACTTTATTTAACATGGCTATGACGGACCTGGCCTTCGAACTCCAAGAGATCGATGACCTAGGATTTACTATATATGCTGATGATGTCACATTATGGACTATTAAAGGAACCGCCTCGAAACAACAGGCCATACTTCAAGAAGCCTTAAACGTCACCGACAAATTCATGAAAAAAACGGGACTGCAGATATCTACCGAAAAGACTGCCTATATGACCATAACTAGCAAACGAGCCCGAGGCAAGCATAACATCCAGCTATTCCTTAACGGTGCTCCCATACAACCACAACCCAGAATCAAGATTTTAGGCCTAACTTTCGACGAAGACGGTAGAGCTACAAGCTGGCAGAAGCAAATTAAGGCTCAGTGGAAGGACGGACTCAACCTCCTCAAACGGATTACCAGCAAATCATGGGGATGTCAGGAGGATTTGCTCCGAAGATTAGTCCGAGCACTGCTCGTCTCCAGAGCAGTGTACGGAATAAACTATCTTAGGCTCACTGCGACGCAAAGAGAGAAACTCGAGGTTCTCAACAGGTCCGCAATGAGGGTAATCACAGGCCTGCCAAAAATTACACCCATCAAGGAACTGCACAAAGCAGCTCAGGTCAACACCATCGAAGAGATCGCACAAGAAATGAAGATCAGTCAGTACAACAGGCTGGAGAAGACATGGCACGGACGCATCATACTAGAAAAACTAGGCAGAAGAACGTGATGCATTCCAAGCAACCAACCATCACAGCCTCCGTGGGAGGACGAATCTGTCGTCTCCCTCAAACTTATACCCATGAATCAAGGTGAAGGACACAGGAAACGTCGCGCAGCTGCAGCAAAAAAACACCTCGAAGATCTCGGAAGACTTAGGGAACAGGAAGACGTCGAAATCCTATATACGGACGCAGCTAGAGACAATGACGGGAGAACGGCCGTAGCCTGGTTAGCAGAGAGCTCCTCCAAGAAAGAGAGTAAGCTCGCACCAATAACACCCAGCACGAAAACAGCAGAACTGCTCGCCATCCAGTTAGCAATTGAAGCTCATGTAGAAAGCACCAACAAACACCTGTACCTATTCACCGACTCGAAGGAAGCGGTTAAAGAATGCCTTCACATAGGTAGGTAGGTAGGAACGTTTATTTCACTTTTTTGCATTAAGAAATGCTGCGGTGAAAGGGTTTAGGGTACAGGAGCGGGGGACAGGGAGCTTCCATTCTTCTCTGTTGGCCCGGTTGGTGCGACGGCGTCAGAGAATAGATGTGCAGTAGGTTCAGGCCTGGTGTTTTGCCTGGGCTCAGTGGTGGAGAGCTGAATGCCTTGAAGCCGCGTGCCGACAGGGGGAGCTGCAGGGTCCTGGATGTATGCGAGCAGCGATCGCCAGAGTTCGATAGCGATCACTTTGGGGAAGGAGGGGTCCGGGCAGACCCAGGCATGCAGCGAGGTAGGCCTGAATCTCTGCTGGATGGTAGCCAAGGTGCGGGTTCGGGGCTCCGAGTATAGCGGGCAGTCCCAGAGCAGGTGCTCCAGATCAGCGTTTTTGTGGCACAATGAGCATGCACCAGGAAGGTTGGTGGTAGCAGCACAACTGCCCTTTTCGCGGTAGGCAGCAAGAACAATATTACACGAAAAATCAAGAATTTAGCAAAAACACTACGTCTTAAAGGAAGGCGGCTCGAACTGTCATGGATTCCGGGACACATGGAAATTCCAGGAAACGAAGAGGCGAACGAGGCCGCGAGGGCTAGACTACAAGATGACGTACCCTCACAAGGACTCGCCTCCTCTTCGGTCAAAGAGAAACCCGTGGCACCGGACCCAGAGGAACAGAGAGAGATGGAGCGGATAGCCAGGAAACAACGACTGGCATCCCTGCTGCCCATGGACGACTGCCCCATCCCACCAGGCTTTACCAGATGGGAGAGGGTATGCGTCCGAAGGCTCCAGACATGCACAGCCCTGACCCCAGTATGGCGTGCTCGATTTTATAAGCCTACTTCACCGAACGATCCCGGCCCAGACCCGCTCTGTAAAACTTGCAGCGTACCTGCTACCTGCCAGCACCTTATATGGGACTGTCAGGCCACCAGCAAGGAAAGACAAGCTGCCATACACGAGCTGCCCGCGGAAGCCAGACCCACAAACTACCGAGAATGGACAAGACCGTCCAGTGACAACGTCAATAGAAAACAAATATTAACCTCTCTGTTGGGCTACGTATGCTCGGCGGGCCTTCCTCAAATCATTTAACTTCCTCCCATTCCCCTACCCTCATCACCCTATTCCCTACCCCATCAAGGCTAGATGATATTTATCAAGAAGCCTTGACATAACTCTTTCATCAATAAAAAAAAAACGTTTAACCACCACCAAGTTTCAAGGCACCCAGTTTTAAGAAGTCGCAAGAGTGCGAACGGGCCTTAAGAGTGAAACGCGATAGCTAAATATAAACCCCACTCGTTCCCAAGCCGTGCAAGCGTGTCTAGCGTGTCTGGCTTGCAATCGAAGGGTCGTGGGTGCGATCCCGCTCCGCCCAAAGTTCGAATTTTGTTTCTTTAAAGGGGTGGTGTAACGATATCCGATTGGAACATTTTTCACTTTACAAGAGCTTACTGGCACTAGTGGGACTCAAGGATACTCGCACGCGACGCCACTAGCCAAGAGACTCCTTTGTTGCGGTGTAATTTTAAGGACAAAAGCGAGCGTTTTAATTCAACCTCTCCTTCGCGAAACTTCGCGGGGATCGCAATATCCTCCAGTGACGATATTTGAAAGTAGCTCGATTAGGGCTCGTTATAATTACTTGCTCGAGAAGCATTTGGGCAGTGGCTCGTGTCCAACCACTGCAATGACGACAATAGACGAACTATTAAATGTCTGGAACTCAGCGCGTGTCGTCTGCCCTGCCAACTCTAGCGCGTGGCTATGATCCACATTGGCGGCATATAATCCGCTCTAGATCATGACCTCGCTTGTGGCTGCGAGTAGAGGGGGTGAAGGGGGATCGGGTGTCCGAGTGGGCTAGCGCACGCTGCGCACGCCAGCTTGGAGCACGTGGAGCGAAAGCTTGCGCTGCAGATTTCAGGATCCTAGGTGCAATCCCCACCAGGGGTGGATGCAGGAATTTCCTGAGGGGGGGGGGGGGGGGGTCAGGTGTTGGTCAGCGTACTATATGTTGAGAAAGCCCCTCCCCCTCTCCTACGTTTTACGCCCTAAAATTTACACAAGCAGAAATCAAGAGGGGGGTGAGGACATCCGGACTCCCCCTCTAAATCCGCCCCTGATCCCCACCCCTGACCGTTTCGATCTGGATGAGCGTCATGCCGGCGTGCGGTCGTGTGTCCCTACTGCGTGATGCACGTTAAAGACCTCAGGCTAGCGATTTTACTGCACTGGCTAAATCTCTCATCTACAGTTGGGAGACTCGTCACCCGTTGGGGCAGACCAAGTTCAAGGTTGTATAAACGTACACGAAACCCCCATTTTTCTTTTTTTTGAGAAAGTAAACGTTGCTTGTTTTTTTTTTCTTGTTTTTTTTTTTGTCATTTCTATTGCAGTGGATGAAAAACAAACGGGTGTTTCACTGGCCATTAACGTCAGAGATCCGCTCTAAGCGGTATTTGCACACAGTACAAACATCGTTGCATCATCCTTTTAAGGCAAATGAATTAGTTTTCAGCCGAAGCAGGACTTTCTGGTCCCACCGACGCCGACGCCGGCTTTTCTGCGACACGAGCTCCTTAAAGCTACCGCTTTATGGCACGTTTACACTTGCAGATCCGCCAGCGAATCCGCCCAGCTTTTGCCGCTGGGGCGAAACGCTGGGCGGAAAACGCGGCGGCGAGTCGTATAGGTCTGGACCTATTTCTGCCTCCGAACGAGGCGTTTCGCTGACCGGAAGTGACATTCTTGCGCAGCGCGACGCTGCCTACGTCATGAGTAGGCGTTTTTCCAGGAGCAGCAACGCCCGGGAGAGACAGCCGAGGAAGGAACTCTCGCGCCTTCTCGTCATATTTGACGGGATGTTATGAGAACAGCTGCCGCAGCCGCCGCCGCCGCCGCCGCTCGAAGGAAATAGATGTAAACAACACAGCCCGCTGCTCGCCGCCGCCGCCGGAAGCGAATCCGCTACCGCGGCAGCAGATTTCTTCTCTGGTGTATACGTACCATTCTATTATGAAGGAAACGAGCCACGAGGCGCTAAAGACATGTAAATGCGTATATTTTGTGTTTTTCCGTCCCTTATCGTCCCAGTCTCGGTGTTTTTAGTCAAATGTTTAACCACCACCGGCTAATTTGAGACCAAACCTTTTGTCACTAATATGGGAACCAAATATTATTGGGCAGTGCTTCCCTTCTTCATCTTTCAGACAGAGGAAACTTTTCACCACATCTTGCAGTTCCGTTTTTATTATATATTCACCCTCACCCATGTCATTATTCTGATATTTTTGTTTGATATAGTCAGAACGGTTCGAGTTACGCGTGTGATCTTAATGTGGTAACAATCACTGAAGGGCAGCAGGCAGACGTTTGTCCAAAACTTGCAGAAAATATTCAACGCGCGTGAATCCTCGAAACTTTGGTGCCATCATATTTAAATGCTGCAACATATCTTGATTAGAAGTTGGAACAGACAACGAGAGATGAGTTTGCTCGAAGTAGTACAGATATACTGCTTTCTTACTTTTGAATTTGAGGGTGCATGTTCACGACAGAAACCGTACCGCCGTTTGTAACCCCAGGGCCGGTTTGCTGCTGAATATGGGTGTCTCTCCCGGTTGTTAAAATAGCAGAAGGATTTTAAGGTCACGTGACCGGCTACGTGGGGACAAGATACTAACGGTACCAAGCGTTCCAGGCAAGCGCTGCTCTGAACCCGTCCTCGCTTCGATCATTCAAGCTCGATTTTGCGTACAGAAAGAGGGTGACCAGGCTCTAAGTGTACGTAAAATGAACCCCATTCGTGTGCTTATGGAGCGCCATCTAAAGTTATTTCTGGGGTAGGTCGTGTTCAGCAATAATTAACGAAAACGACAGGCGAGGCAAGGCTTGCGTCTGATCAGTGGAATTCGCTGGAACTCTAGGTAGTCTCTCGCCACGGAGCAGGTCACCTGATCTCAAAATCCCTCCCGTGGCTTTTTTAACCGCCGGAAGAGATATCCGTACTTAGCAGCAAACCGATAACTGTTTGGCAGTCTTTGTAGGACGTTGCCAACGACTATATTATAGTAATTTTTGTTTAGACTCCTTGAGTCGCTAATGGGATGGGGAAAGGGGCAAACTGTAGACAAATTTTACCTGATAAGGCCCTTCCACTCATGCACACTGCTCAGTAAAGAAGAGAGAGTTATACTAATAAAATTAACGCACGAACAATCTCATCAGTCAATATAGCTCAGTTAGTAATGAACCGCGAGTCTTATGTTCATGAAATTAAAACCATATAGAAACATAACATTAAAGCAGATGACGAACAATTATCTTTTACATAAGGAGCAAACCCATAGAAACAACTAAGTTAACGTACTATAGAAATTGCTAGACTCTTAACATTCCTGGAAATGTAGGTATATAAAAAGAAAACATGAATATATCCAGTCGCAAGAGACAATGAACTGTTCTAAGCATTGTTGCAGATTACAACCAATATACAATTAAACAAGTACTTACAGAATACTAATATTATAATTAGAGAAGGTAGCTTTTTATGGTACACTTGAAGCCCGAAATAGTATTTTTATTAGATCACAAATAACAGGCTATTCGTTTAAGTACTCGGGGATTTTATGGGCTAGCACTTGTGAACTGCAAGCTCAAAATTCAATATACTTAAAGTTCTTGATCATACCACTAATGGACGTGTGGCACCAGAATGCTTGCGTGAGAATATGTGACGGATAATTTTCAGTAACGTACGTCTACACGCCAACGCCAACAACGAATCAACAATGTGAGCTGCGTAGTTTGAAGGCAAGGTGCGCGTTACGTGGCTAGATTTCGGTGCGCTTCGAGAGCCTCATGTAAGAGTGTGTTCAACTCTAACCATGTAGAGCGTTTGCAATTTAATGGCGGCGTTGAAGATGGCGGATTATACACTTTTTCGCGTTTAAGAAATACTTATCTTATTGGAACGAAAATGGTGTCTAAAGAAAAGTGCTAATTTATTCTTCACGTAAAATATTCAAGCATCTCCAGTGCTGTTTGTAACCGGAGTTACGTTGAAAAACACACCTGTAGCACCATAGACCCGCAGCATAATTTTGTAATTGAATGGCACCCAAAAACACGTAACCCCGGGCCAGCAGCTGAACACACTCTTAGTTGAGGATCGTGCCCTTTAGGATGGTGGTGCCATCTAGAAGCAAGCGCGCAAACTAACCAGTGGACAATAACTGTGGCCTCGGGGCACCCCTCCTTTCCCAAATGATCCGTGGGCGGGGGGAGAGATCTGTTTGACAAATAAATTTTCTTTCATTAAAATGACCTAAAAGACAAACCTCAAACCGAATTTAGACATTAGAGAAACCTTCTATGTGGTTAGGAGGAGCTGTAGGCCCTATTTGTTTAAACACACAAAAAAAAAACTAAAAAAAAAACATTTGTTTCTAAACAAAAAGCAAAAAAAAAAAGAAAAGAAAAAGAGGATGATACAGAATTTAGTGGGATGGCAGGCTCAGTTTAGTCTAAACTCGAGGATACAGAATGCAGAAGATGAGCTGCAGACACGGGAAAACGCATCTTCTTCAGCCTTTAAAGTTCATACACGACACATTGATCCTTGCGTTGTTCCAAGCAGTGTCCAGTGTTTCCAAGCAACACCACCTAGAATAACGAAAGCCTGTGCACTTGAATTTTTGATGCTATCACAGCGAGATCGAGCGAAGACACCAATTGGACACGAGGGCTGCTTCGGCGTTCGCCTGGCCTTCGTGTCCAATGAACTCGTTGGAGGGCGCTCGGCATCGGGATCGGGTCCTAATTGCTCAGCTGATGCCACCCGACTGTTCCAAGGAGGGGGATGATGATTTTCGCAGTCCTTGGTTGTTCTAGGTTGTCTTGGTGCCAACCCAGGCAAAATGTGTACCAATATCGTGAACTCACCGGATCATGTGCGGCGCACATTATTCAGCGTGGCCGAAAAGGTACCGCTATGAAACACTTGGAGTAAGCGCTTCCCAAGTCGTTTGTGTTAGCGTGAGCTCTGCGCCGGCCTTCCGAGGCCCGGACATACTCGTGAAAATATTTATACGAAACGCCGATGTACTTACTCAACAAACTCTGTTTCTTTTTTTCTTTTTAAGGGGGGGGGGGGGGGGGGGGGGCGGGAGTTCAAGCAACTGTTCCAGTGTTTCTGGCTGGAGTAACGAGAACGTGTTCTGATAGTTTTCGCGGCACATTCTAATATCCAGGTAAATATACCGTTCCTCATGTCTTCGCAGTGTTGCCCCATCTTGTAGGCGAAATATCTATCGCCCCTCCAGCATTAGGCAGTCTGACGACCCGACCTTGGACAAAATAACATAAAGGAAATTTCATTTGGTTATGGTCTTTGTTAATTAATTACGCTGTTGGTACGTTGAAACGGGGACAAGAAGGACACACGTATCACGGAGTTGTTGTTTTCGTGGCCTCGGAAAAAGTTATAAATGAAGGAGTTTGTTGAACAAGAGTTTTCAGTAGATGAAAGTGGCCTAACTCTTTCTTTTCTGTCTCCGGATTTCGCCGGCTTCGTGGCTTAGCGGTGCCTTCTCCAATAACACAAGTACCGTCAGCACGAAAGACCCAATAAAGTTGCGCATGCGCGAGAGGCCTTTTGCAGCATCAAACATCGTTATCGGGTTATAAGCTCCCTCTCAGAAGTTCCTACTCTCTTCTCTGTTTTAGTGCATAAAACAAGTTTGAGAAGACCAGAGGTTTGGGAGAACGCATAGATTTAGCTGTTTCTATCTTGCCAGCCGTTTACGAGCTAATTTAGATATGAACTATGAAGTCTAGGGAAATTTAACCAACATATCTCCTACTCCTACAAGTGACCAAGGGGGCACTTTTACATAACACCCAGGAAAAATAAGATGGTACCTAGACAAAGCAAACAAAATGCCATAGCAAATATCCCTTCTAATATGACTGTCGTCGGAGAACCACTGATGTAAGAAGCAGTATCATAGCGAAACTGGACAGTCATCCGTTCTACCCTCTACAACGTAAACACCGACGCATCAACCAACTGCGAGGAACGAGACGGTCGGTGGAACAAAAACAAGCCAGTGGCGTCCGCGCATCATCAAACGGTCGGCCTCAAGAAAGACGCGGCCATCTCAAGTTCTTCCGATTTCCGATAAACGAAGCATCACACTCGCGCGATAAGACGCCCCTTTGAAAACGCATGCAACAGCGCCTCCCAACCGTCGCTGAATCGGACGTTCTTCGCCGCATTGCTACAGAATAATCCAGAAGCCCCTTATCGCCGTCAAGAAGAGCTGCTGCTGTCGGCCATGCTTTGATTCCTTCTAGCCCGCCTCCACATAGAAGAACCGCTGCAGCAGAAGACAAGGCAGGCCGGTCCACTTGAGTCTCCATGTGGAGGTTGCGCGGGGCTCGAGCTCGCTGTGTTTGTTCTCGCGATTAGGGTGGCGGCGGGGGCGCGTTATCGGCCCCAAAGGAAACGGCCCGCCCGATAAAACGCAGAGTTAGAGTGCTTCTGAAGGGAGCGTGAGGACACGGGCGAAGATGCGCGGCTTCTGTGCCAGCAGCAAACACAAACATAAAATCGTCTCGGCGCACCGTTTCTCTTCTGTATGCTAATGCTGCCCCCGCTCGCGCGCGAAAACTTGGCGGCGTCGAGACCGGGGGCGCCGAGAGCTCCTGTTGCGGTTCGCAACGGAAATGATAACGGACGACGACGGAGAGACTCCGAGAGAGGTGCCTCGTTTCCTTCCTCCCACGACAGCCTCGATCTTTCCGAAAAAAAAAAAAGAACAACCTACAACGAAGAACGGGTTCTTCTGTCACAGTTGCGCGAATCTTTTATTAATTTAAATTTTAACGCCACCATTGTTATTCTCTTTATCAGAAACAGTTTACTTCATTTTGATAAATGACGCTCCACAAAATCCCACTCCTTCATTATACATACACGGTAAATGTCATAGCTTAATTCTCGCCAAGATGCGTGACGGTGGCACGACGTCTTCTGGAAATTTCTATACGGTAGCAAAAAAGAACTGATTATGTTTTTTATTGGACTTATCAGGTGCCGTTCTGAATTACGTGACGCAGACGAGGAGGATTGAAGCATGCAACAATTTTCACGGCCGCTGTATGCATAACATAGGGATACACAGACATGCACACGTTACCCCCCAAAAAGTAACGAAATACCGTTACTCGTTATTCACTCGAAATGTAACAAAATACTTTACTCGTTAGAGATTCTATAAAAGAACACTTTACCTCAAAATAACGAGTTATTTTTCTCGTTACTTTGACGACCAAGTACACAACTGCTTTTGTTTTGTGGTTTATTGTTTTCTTTTCAGTAGCCGTTGCACTTAAACAGTTGCTGCGCCTTGAAGTTTTCATCAGTTATCTTTTCCCCGCTGTCTTTAGAATACATTTCGGCGGCGCTAAAGAGCCGCTCTACTGACGCGTCCGAAAGTGCTGTGCTTCACGAGAAGCTAATAAATTTGGCATCCTCCCTCTCTTTTCTTCTCTCTGCTTCTAACATTCAAGGTTGGCAAGGGGTTCTGTGCCTTTCCGCGTTGTCAACCTCCTGGTTTGCATTTGGTCCGTACACGATTCTCGAAGGTTCAACCAACGAACCTTACTGTGTTCGCTGCGTGAAGGAGATTCCCAGCTGTAGGGTTCGACTGACGAGCTCAACGTTCACTGTCCTGCTTTTTAGTTGTTTCTTCTGGTTGTCCATCTGCCTTTTTCGCAATAAACGCATGCTCAGGTTAGAATTAAAACGAGGCTGTTTAAACGGTGCATGTTGTACACGTTACTCCCCAAAAGTAACGAAATACCGTTAGTCGTTACTTGGCCTTCAAAGTAACAAAGTACGTTATTTGTTACCAAAAAAAAAGGAACCAGGTAGAAGTAACTCGTTACTAGTAACGCGTTACGTACACGTCTTCACATACTCGAACAAAAAAAGAATGAACAGAGGCAGGTATGGTATACATCCGCCATAGTTTGTTTCACAGAGGTCTGATGACGTTTAACAAAATGAGAAAATTTAATTGTAAAAATAATGACTCGTGTTCTCTACGCAAAGTTGAAGAATGAAATCGGCTATTCAGCTATATTGTTTTAATAATTTGAAACGATTTTGTCTGTATATTTGATATATGTTGTTAACGCATGTTTTCCTTGCAGTTATTATGTCTTTTGTTTGTCTTTCCCTGGCGGCAGAGTGTGAATGCTTGTTTATATATGTGCATGCGCGTACACAACATATTTACGGTGGCAGACAAGTAAATTAACCTCATTTTAGATAAATATTAAAAATATGTTTCGAATTCGCCGACACTGTAATTTACCAGTAAGGTATACTCGGCTATACTCGGTTCACCCTTAAGCTGAGGCGGAAGGCTTCAGCGCGAGCTTACTGGCTCCGCAATGCTTTGATTGCGCGAGCCTACGCGTTCGTACTTGTGTCAGCAATAGACCGATTTTACTAAGCTTTTGGCGCATGCGTAACGCCGCCATAACTTTAGTTCACTGAAGCCAGACGGCCGTGCATGCGAGGGCTCGTGCCGTTTCGTGCTCCACACTCGCAGAGCTCCTGCGGGGTTTTCGCACGTGCAGAAAGACTAAAGTTCCCTCGATGCATTGCGGCAGCGGTGGCGTTGTCAAACTGCCTTGTGAAATCGGTCTATTGGCAGAAAATTCGCGCTGAAGGCGGAACTTCTAGTCTCAGGTTAACTCTTTGGTGCCAAACCCGCCTGCCGTAGTTTTAGAACACGGAATAACAAAAAATCTGGTCTCGGAGGAAAAAAAAAAGTAATACATTTTTTTTTGTAGTTATGTTTTTAAAATGTTGCTCGTGAGCAACATTTGAAATTTGCGGCATTATTTACGTCCAGTGACTGAAAGCATGCAGTTACGACCTGGGAGAGGGCGTAGGTGCACTACGGATATCGCGCAGTAGAGACACTTGTAACTGGATTTGCAATATTTGTGCCTGGTTCTCTTCTCAGAGGTTCGAGGTCAGTGGTTATCGTATACTCACATCCACTGTCAGCTTTGGTTTTAAAAGACAAGTGATATGTTTTGAAGATACAATTCGATTCTTCACGCCTTTTTACAGGTATCCTCGGCCTTGCGATGGAAGGCTATAAATTTATTGAGGCGCACATGACGTGGGAGACATCAAATCATTCTTGAGTTGTTGTTCCTGAGCAAGACATCAAAGGATTAAGGGTGAACGGAGTATAGGTGGTGTATCTATTTTGTGAAAATATAAAAAAACCAAACTTAACTCAACCAAAGGGTACCAATTAATGGTCAGCTTTCTGGGACATTCCGTGGAATCAAATGTTTTCTAGGAAATATACAAATTCTAATTTATTTGCGTTCTAATATACTCAGGCTATTACCGTCCTACAGAACAATACGATATCTTTTCAAGAAAAGCAGAGCTTTACTATTTTGTTAATGCGGCCTATAAGATTCAATGCCGTGGAATAAAAACTATACGCGCCCAAAAGTTTAATTACTGCTTATTGATTTATTATGACTGTCATGTAAAATATTCCCGGGGAGCGTTTCGTTGTATGTTGTTGTTCAGCTGAAAGTTTTACTTTAGCAAATTTAGTAGAGAAGCGCCGAGAGAGGAATGTCCAAGAATGTTGGGGATGGAACGTTGGTAAAGTTGAAGCTTAGGCAAGTCGGTACTTGGTAGATACCTCCGGGCTCTCGTCCTTTAAGCTGTTGTATATCTCAAGATGGCTAAAAATAAACGTTTACGTACGGGACAACATAGAGTTAAGGTGATTTTTTTTTGTTAATGCGAGAGAAAACGGTTTTGTAAAACATAAAAACGTTTGATTAAAAATATATTCTGGCCTCAAATTAATTTCTTATTTATTGTTTAAAAAATGCCACAATGACGTACAGAGACGCTTTTTAATTTTTAATTTAGTCTGAACTCCGTTGGACAAATTCAGCTCCGTTGGAAAATGTGCTTTATATTTGTAATGTTTTATGTGCAAGATATTACTTTGCTATTTTCTCGACAGGAATCCAGTGTACACTAGTTAGTCCTCCTTCTGTGGTAAGTTACAAGGTCGGATCATCCAGAAATTGATTTTTCGCGATTTATTTAGACTGGTTCAGGTTCATTCGGCCCTGGCATTACAGCCAAACAATAATGTACTTTGATTCCTTTCGAGCAACAATGCTCTCTGGAAAATGCAGGATAATTAATCTCTATGAAACAATAAATTAATAGGATAGTTTTTTCTCGAAGTTTCGCGCTGCAATTTCGTAAAAAACAAATTCATTTGTAAAAAAAAAAAAAAAGAATAGAAAGAAAACAAGGACAAGGAACTCGTTACTATAAACATAGCTTTACCCATCGACTTATTTTTTTCTCGAATAGATGCCGCCAAGAGGCATACAACAAGTTCAACAACGTGCATAGCGGATCGATAGAAAACTAAAATTTACCTTGATCTATGCAATTTTTCACTCTCGACCTTCACCTTTTTTCTATTGTGCAAGGACAAGGAACCTATAAAACTATTCTGCGTACAACCAACATCTGAATATTGTCTACATAAGAAAGAGCGTTGCTTGACAGAATCACGTTGATACAGACAATGCTTCTTGCAGGTCATGGCCTGCAATACGAAAAATGGCAGCGGCAACGCCGAGTGGAACGCTCCGAACCATAAAGCAGGTTCACACATTCGCGTTTGAGTTCTATCGACTGTGTCGAAACCGCTTGTAATCGCTTGCAACAAGAGAAAACACTGGCACACCAGTGGTCTATCGGCTAGCCCTGGAACTATTCAAATATGTGTATAACTAAACTATGCTAAAGGTTTTGCAGTATCTGCGAAATAAAATCCACCCATTAGCTACGATAAAGAGTCGCTGATAACATTGTCAGAATTATCTCAGTCACACGCTGAATGTACGATGCGTAAAACAAATGCAGGTTGAAAGCGTTTCAAGACTATCCAATAAATGGCGCCAGTGAGTTTTTTTTTTTTCTTTTTTGCGTAAGCGGTTACAACCGGTTGCAACGCAGTCCATCACACCTAAACGCAAATGTGTGAACTGGTCTTTTAACGTGCTATGTTCACACCGAAGAGCCGTCGACAGGACCAGTCGTCAAATGATTGTTTGTTTTAGAGGGCTCGAGATAGGTTTCGGATATCTTGTGGAAGAGAGAAAAAAAGCGCGCAGGGGAACTAAACGATGTTTGCATAGAAGCGCAGAAAAAACAGCGAGGAGTCCTCGTCTGGTCGTTCCCCCACCCACCTTGCGTCGGGTCTTCTATATTTGTGCAGCTTTCACCTCGGAGCCCCACTGGAAATGTGGCGCTTAGTTCAACATAAAGTATCGCGTTTTCACGGCTCTTACACGACAGGTGTGAGAGAACAAACTTTCTTGGGGGTTCGAAAGTGCACTAACTATGATTGGATGGCATTTCCTTTCTTTTTTTTTCTTTAGAATCTACGCAATATCAACAACGCTTGTCACACATAGATAGGCTCCTCATGTCAAATAAAGGTTCGCTGTTTCGGAGGGACATCAGCTGTCAACTATTTCTTTCAAGATTTATCTTCATTTTATTTTTTCCCCCAAGGAAGTTCAATACGCTTGATGGCACTAAGATCCCATCTTTGGTTCTGCGAGAGAATCGGCGCGTGGGGGTCTCAAAAGCGTCCCAGGTGGGCGTCTCTGGTTCCACGAATCCACAGGCCCCCCGAGCTTAGCACACGGATAACAAAACGAGGCGACAAGCGAGAAGCAACCAAAACCCGACCCCCCTCCTGAGAGCTAAGAGGAGAGAAGGTATAAAAAAAAAAAAAAAGGAGAGAGGGAGGGTGGTGAGGGGTTCGTGGCTCTAATTGCCAGAGCACACAGCCCCGGGGGAACTCGTGAAACTACGGAGGGGAAACCTGGTTTTGAGTGAGAGAGGCAACCGCGCTTGAATATTAAACCTGCTTTCTGCATCCCCCCTTTCTTTGTTATTATTTTCATTCCGGATAAACTACGTGGCTAAATACGCTTGTTTATACTTGTTTTGTGTACTTGTTAACTGCTCGATAGCCTTTCAGACCTGTATCGCCAGTCTCGTTATTCACCGGGTCAAAATCGGGATGGAGTGAGTGTTGTAAACAACTTGGCGGTTTCGTCCTCCCAGCCCTTATTTATCGGCGCTTACGATATAATATTTTAGAGTCGATGACAGCTAGAAAATAAAATAAAGGTAGGTAACGTGAAAAGCTGGAGGCATCGCGTGCCCTTAGTTTTAAGTTTACGCAAGAGGTGATTAGCCTATCGTTGCATTCGAGTTAGAGCATGTCCAAATAAGCTTCCTGAAAAAAAAGGTTATTTGGTCTATTACATTATTTGAATGTGAGCTACGGGCCACAGAAATTTGCCACCTGGCGCCTTGAGAGCATGCTGATGTCTGCTCCTCATATGACTGCATTAATTTATCAATATGTCTGCAAGGTTTTGTGATTCAACAGACTTGATCCAAGATTTCTTGAAGAGATCGAAGAATTAATTATGTCTCATTTCTGTTCTGGAGAAGCAGAATCTTGGATGTATTATTCTTACGTGTGCCACCTTGCCTTCCGGGAAGATTGACAATCTTGCTTTTTATGAGTGTATCATATAGCCATGAGTACGTACTCTTGGGTCAGCGAGACTGGATAGCACATGAGAGAAAACAGATCGAAGCTTTAGTTGAGCCGCTGAATTGTTGCTGTTAAGCTGCCAACACTGACGCGAAGTCACACAAAATCTCTTGGAATCATTTCGCATTTAGAAATGTTTGCAATGAACTGCCTGTGCAACCTTTGACGCTCTAATATCATCTTCAAAAAGGTGGCACTTTTTTGCATTTAAAATATATCCTTATATTAACTTACGGTAATTGTGATAAAGGTTTCTGGCATATCAGACTAAATTCATTCCTTCTCCAATCCCGCGCGCTTTTCGGGTGTAAAATAATTCTTATAAATAATCAAAGGAACTTAGTGCAACAAAAGTGTTCGCAAAGGTGTCGTTAGGTCATTAATCGTCTGCGGTTTCTACGCACGCTGCTTTGGCCGATGTCCACGACTCGAGATATCAGTGTGGCTCCGATGTTGCGTCCTGCTGCTTCCCTGGTGGTGGAGACCAACGTCTATTTCATCGACTATGTCCGGCAGATAGTGGGCGCCGTGTTTTCAGTCGTGCACTCTAAGAAATCCCTGCGAGTCTACTAACCCGCAAAACACTCAAAGAGCCAAGCATTGTGATCTAGGAAACCAGCTCAGCGAATGATGAGGCGGACCATCTGTTTAAATCTTAAAATTAAGTCTGCGGTGTGGCAGTACGCAATGCAGGCATGACGTTTTGCATTGCGTAATGCCATAGCGTAGACTTAATTTTAAGGTCTAAACAGATGTTCCGCCTCATCATTCGCTGAGGTGATTTCCTAGATCGCTATGATTGGCTCTTTGAGTGTGTTGCGGGTAAGTAGACACGCGGGCATTTCTTAGAGTGTAGGCCTCCCGTCGCTTGAGCTTGAAGTCTGCTTCAAACATTCTGAGCTGCTGGAAGTTCGGAGCCTCTGGTCTCAGCAGTCGGTTCGTGAGCAGTCGGTTCGTGACAAGATGTGTTAACCGAAATCGGCACCCCATGAGCCCTCCGGCTGGGCTGTATCCGGTTTTCAGGGCTGTGGTCAGTCGACACTCCACAAGAAAGAGAGAGGGGAGAGAAACAACAGCAATCGAAATCATTGCTTTTGATCTCGAGTTCAGCGGCCAATGGTTTGAAGACGTGTTAGTGTGTATCCACCCTTCAGTATGAACCAATTCTGTCCGGCTCACGGGGCAGGTGAATGCCGGGCTTTAGAATATACCGGGCGTCCGCAAGAAAACCGAACCTTGTTTTTCGCACCGCAAAAATTAACTAGACATCGCGAAGAGCTCAAACTCCGTCAGAACGTAGCCCCAGCTGTTCCAGCAAGGTGCCAAAGTTTCAGCATCAACCGTTATCTTATTGGAAAGTTATAAGTGATTTTCTGAAGCATTTAATGAAAAAGGGGGCTTATTTTTGCCCGTTTTCGGTTCCTGGCGACATAGAGCCCCGTCGATCGCCATTGTTTTATTGAAATTTTCAGAATATCGCTTATAACCTTTGAATAAGATAACGGTTTGATAATGAAATTTAGGGATCTTGCTCGAACGGCTGGGGCTACGTTCTGGCGGAGTGTGGGCTCTCCGTGATGTCCATTTATTCTTGCGGTGTGAAAAACAGGGTTCGGTTATCTCGTTGCCCGGTGTAGATGATTGCAAGCATAGGAGGTATTCACTGGACGCCATACTTGAGGGCGATGTTCAGAGCGCATGCTCAGAACGAGCTCACATTAATAGCCTGCTAAGACCGGCAACCTTGATGGTGCTAAATGCATACTCCAAAAGGACTGCGGAAGCTCGCCGTCAGCACGCGCTCAGCAGCAGCGCACACGGATATGGCCGCCAGTGAACACTCCCTATATAAACTGGCCTCTGCCATGTCTCTGCCCGTGCGGTCGATCCCGCGCAGGTGCAACCTTGCCAAGGCTATGTTCACGCGAAAAGTGCACGTGCTTGCACGCATTGGGCACCGGTCGGCGCCATGCCTGCAATTGTTTATACTCCGTTCACCAATAGACCCTTTCCGGAATTCAGTGCCATCTGGTGACTCAAATGGCAGTTTATCTTTTACTATACTAATGGCGGCAATGAACCTGTGGTCTGCAGTCTTTAAAAGGGCTCCGTCACTTAAAGGTTAACGGTAAACGAGAATGTGCACTTCACTACAATTATTTTTCAATCTCTTTTAGTGTCGATGGCGAAACAAATGCAGCCAGTCGGAACGAAGCGCCAACCCACATAGACGCCTTGATAGAGTTCTATACATCAAGGGGCTTTGAAGCCGATTGAGTGCTACTAACAGATTGACTGGGACCGAGTTAGAAATGAACGCTTCCGCAGCTCTTGCGTCCAATTCCGGCTTCACGCCGCGCTAACATCTAGCATGTATAGGACTCGAACCATCTGCTTAGGAGCATCTTCAACTTCTTCCTTCATCAGTAAACAGAAGGCCGCCATTAGTATAGCACATATGCCGTTTTCAGATGATGACGATAATGATCAAAGTGGCCAAACTGAATTCCGGAAAGGGTCTTATACTGAGACTGGAGCCAAAGCCACGAGCGCGAGCTAGCCCGAGCTCCTGCCTTTGAGGCATGTGTATTTCTAGCGCGAGCGCTCGTTATGCGTTAAAACGTTTCAAAGCAGCGACCTCGTGCTCTCATGCTTGTGGCATGCTCTGACAGGTGTCGGACAGACCTGCACTTACTCCAAAGCTGAGGGGGGCTATGTTGCACGTTTTGGACTCCCAGGACCGGTTTGCTGATCTTGCGGCCGCCGCTGCGGCTGCGGCCAAGAGGGATTTTTCTGTCACGTGACCAGGTCCATGGGGACAAGGAAGTACTTAGCGTCCCTGCCTAATGGCGGAGAAATCCGTATCGCTTCAAGCACAAAAGCCTAATTTCACTCGCAGAAACTGACTGCAGGGACTTTCAACTGGAGTCCAATTGACCGCCCCCTTATACTGTAGGAGCGGCAGATAAAGTTACGGCAAGGAAGGGTAAAAATGAGCCAAAATAAAGGAAAAACCACTCGAGATGAAAGCAATGGCAGAATATTTATATACCTCCGCCAGCGCCGGTGTCTCGCGCTTTGTACTGTGGTCAAGAGGTTAGAGCGCCGGTACTTATCGCCATTACGTGGAAGTCCCGGGTTCAAATCGCGCTAGGAACTTTTTTTTGTATTAATCATCCACTTGCACTACTGCGCCTTACACGGTGTTTACTGTTAGTCCCACCTGTTCAATCGAAACACCGGTAAGAAAAAAAAAAAAAAAGATCGAGGCAGTAATTTTTTTTTTTTCTATTTGACTGCACTCATACTAAGAATGTAGACATGGCCATATGAGCTCTATAAAATCATTGGGCGGGTACTTCTGACTCACCGGTTCGTTGTTCATGACCTGGGAAGAGCGCATACATGTCCCTGGCTTCCTTTACCAACTTCCGACACGCCTCCTGCATCTGCCGTACACACCGCGGAAAGTTGACAATAGACAGTTTTAGTATAGCGTTGCTGGATCTTACGTACGCAATACGCAATAGTGTAGCGTACGCTAAAAATGACCTGCTCGGACCGAATTTAGTTGTGCGTTACGTTTTCGAGTGAACACCGCGCATGATCTTGGTTAAATTTGATAGAGCCGTAGAATTCCGCGCAGCCATGCTCATAGAAAAAATATTGAAAAAGAAAAAGTGTCCAATCATTTTATTTCAGACTAAACCAAGCCACAGCTGCCTCGTCAAGCACGCTTTTCTGCGGGGTACAGAGGCTATAGAGTACGAGTGCGTAGCCAAATTCGATCGCGGAGCCTCCGTCAGTCGTCATGTGGAAACGGCACCTTTTATTAATGCTATCGCGGAATGAAATTCATGACCCTGATGTCCAGTGCATAGCGAGAACTTCGGCGATTTCTTTTAGAGTCGTTCGTCCGTCGGCGATGAACTGTGGGAATAGGCTTAGCGTTAAGCAGACCGCAGCGTCGACGCACACTGCGAGCGGCGAACATTTCCACTGTGCACTCCTTCAGCTGCAGGGCGATCTGATTCGACCGCGGTAGGTCCCAGAAAGAATCGCCGAGCTGAACACCACGCAATTTCATGTAACACAGAACTTCGAAAACACCACGTCGCCCTTGCCACGCCAGTCGAGGCAACCGCCATCTTGAAACTGGCGCTCTCGTTGAGTCCGAGATCTCTCTAGAGCGTCCCGCAAGGCCCGTTAGCCAGCAACGCGAAATTCCCAGCGTTGCGTGCGTACGCAATATGCTAGCCCTTCTATTGTGTTCTGCACATGCGCACTCACGACCCGCAATCGCCTTGCGTACGCAAAGCTATAGCGTACGGTCCACTAAAACTGTCTAATATCTTCCCATGCCCGTCTCTTCGTTTGCCAGGTAACTGTGCTGCTGAATATCTCTAGAATTTGTTGTTTCCGTTTTCCAACTGCTCTAATTATTTTCATTTGTTGATCCAAAGTCATTTATGTATTTGCGTTAGAGAGAGGGTTGGCGATGTCGACGCCTGATTCATTTTTGCATTCGGTTGCGATCGTCTGCTATTCTTACTAAAATTCAACAAGTAATATGCTAATATTACAAAACGATTGCCACAACAAAATGTAAAGGGTAAAAACATACCTTTTATCACATTCCATGCAAGTAAAAGTATGATCTCTTTTATTTCGGTTTTACTACTTTCTCAGACGTTTGACTTGCTGCCTTGCCTGTAGGATTTCGCTCAATCAATGCATCCACAGCTGCTAGTCTTTATTTCTTTTTGCTTATTTTGTGAAAGTCTTTTTTTTTTTTTAAGTGTCACAACTGCAGTTTTTATTAGTACTAAACGGGCGTCTCCTGTTATTGAAAGGAGTCGTAGCAAGAGCGTTGTATATTTAAAACACATAAAACTAGTTGCTGGGGAAAGGATGCTTGTTTCGGCTCTGTTTGTGTGAAAGCCATACCGATGCTTTTACCTTGTTTTCCTTTTAATGAACATTATGAAATGATTGTATTAGCGCGTTAACTTGCCTCGATCTTTTTTTTTCTTTCTTACCGGTGTTTCGATTGAACAGGTGGGACTAACAGTAAACACCGCGTAAGGCGCAGTAGTGCAAGTGGATGATTTCCTAAAAAGGATCACAGTTAAAAAGTAAGACACGCGAAAAATACAAAAAAAGAAAGTACCTAGCGCGATTTGAACCCGGAACGTTCACGCCGTGACGATAAGTACCGGCGCTCTAACCTCTCGACCACAGTAGAATTTTTTTTAAATCTTTATTACAGCACACACAACACAAACACGTTCAGGCTAAGCGTACAGTCTTTTGATTAGCACATATCAATTAATACGTTGGGGGCTCTTTAGGAGTCTCTCACACATCCCAACCCACTCAGGAACAGTATCCTGATGTGCATAGGTACTACGTATTTCAGTCACAAATTCTATAAAGTATGCCTCAACCGGTCGCGGGTTAAGGTCCGCATGCCTCACCGCCATCCGCGAACACCAGATGCGCGAGACGCCGGCGCTGGCGGAGGTATATAAATATTCTGCCACCGCGTTCATCTCGAGTGGTTTTTCTTTTATTTTGGCTCATTTTTACCCTTCCTGGCCGTAACTTTATCTGCCGCTCCTACAGTATAAGGGGGCGGTCAATTGGACTTCAGTTGAAAGTCCCTGCAGTCAGTTTTTGCGAGCGAAATTAGGCTTTTGTGCTTGAAGCGATACGGATTTCTTCGCCATTACGCAGGGACGCTAGGTACTTCCTTGTCCCCATGGAGCTGGTCACGTGACAGAAAAATCCCTCTTGGCCGCAGCCGCAGCCGCGGCCGCAAGATCAGCAAACCGGCCGAGGAGACAAGGGAGAAGGAAGTGACGTAGGTGTGAATGAACGTATCTTAGCAGCACCACGCAACGCGCCATCAGCGACTCCACCAATCAACATCCAAAGAACGTTGTTGGCGTCACTTCCTTCTCCCTAGTCTCCTGGGAGTCCAAATCGTGCAACATAGCCCCCCAGATTCCGTCGTGGGAGAAACGACCGTCACGCCAAACAAGCCGTTTCCACGCAGAATGAACGCGGTGCAGCACCCCGAAAGACGCAAGAAGTACGCGGATAAGCACCGAAAAGAAGCCGCTGACAGCAGCGAAGGGACGCGCTGCTACTACGTCGACGCGGCATAAGTATTCGGAAGATACCGACAGAGCGGCGACTGCGTGGCACGCAATTAACGCCACCAGAAGCAAAGCCACAGGTAGTAGCGGTGGATCGGCGCACGAAGCGGGGACGCTGGTTGTCCTCGAGGCCATTCGAGACGCGAGCGTAACGAAACCGGGAGATAGCGACCGAGAAGGGCAAGTTAGCACCGTCACCGCCACTACGCTGCGATCATTTATCGACTCGCAGGCGACCATACGAGCGTGCAGAACCCACATGAAAGCCAACGCCAACGTGAGAACCATCTTTCTCCTGGCGAAGGAACTAGGACGAAGAGAAAAAAAACAAACACTGATAGTGTCCATCGATTGGATCTCGGGACACGCAGACATCTCTGGTACTGAGGCCACCCACCGGGCCACCGTCGAGGAGCTATCTCGTTCTTTCCGTTACGGAGCAACAACCCTGGAGGCAGCGCATCCCTCAGAGCCGACGAATGCGATGCCCGCATCACTCCGAGCCAGCCTTACGACACGTTCTATCACATGAAAACATGCAAGGTGGTGGCCATGAAGGCAGCAAGACGCCAGCTTAACGAGGCCGGCGGACCACCTGAAGAGAGCGGGGCAGCGGATTTTGCCATCACCAGACCGTCAGACTGCGAAGGTTATGTGCCGGAGCGGCAATTACACCGGCTGGTCTCAAGAAATGGGAAGGCCACAAACGGTACAGGAATGACCCGGACAACTTTCATCCAAAACCAGACAAATACATCTACTGCCATGACGCGGACATTACAAGTGACGAGTATCACCTTCTCTGGGAATGCAAAAATTCGAAAAAGGAATGGAAAGAGGCTCTAGAAACGTTGGAGCCACTTGACAGGCCTCCCACCTTCAGGGCGTGGCTTAATAGGGGAAGACGCTAGAAGACGGCTCATTTTGGGCACCTTACTCCTATTCCTAAAGTTATCTGGCCTGGACATTCACATTTAACGGTGTGCAGGCAAGGACCACGCCACCCTCTCCTCTCCCCGTCCCGTAACACCCCCCCCCCCTCCCCCTTCCTCCCTGCCTCGTTTCCTGACTGTACCGCAGAGTAAACTGTCGGGTAGTAGCGTAGTAGATTGCCCCTCTTCCCATCCCCTCCCTCGGACTAGGGCCGACCGTCGTTGGTTTATATTATCAGCAAATACTTTACTAGGGGGAATACATTCCACTCCGCTCATTTGCATTAGACGTTACGCCTACAGCGCCGAATCCAGCCCTGACGGAGTGGAGATCCGCGTCACGTGGATGTTCATGGCGGCCGCAACGGTGTCGTCTCCGATTCCACCTAAAGCCCCTTTATGTTTCAAAAGTAGCGCAAGGTGCGTCGAGGCACGTGCAACGTGCAACCCTTAGGAAGATCATGGCGGCACAGCGCAGCAAAGTTTTTAGCGCACCACTGAGCTAGAGTTTAGACGCCATGTTATTCTTAGAAGTGGCTTGCGGCACGTGTCTCGCGCATTTCCACAACAATATGAATTTGGTATGTATAGAACAACCATCATCAATATCATCATTTACCGCCCGATAGCCGAGACCTCCCCGACGATAGATGGCTCTCGCCAAGGCCAGGAGACCTGTCCGCGCCGAGGCTATTGTATTTGAGAGGAGTGGAATGTATTCCCCCTAGTAAAGTATTTGTTATCAGCATCAATAAAACGTATTCTCACTCACTCACTCAGTTGCAAAAGTTGCGTTCGCAGCAGCGGAAATGACAGCAACGACAAAATCACCGGGACAATTGTTCGCCGTAGACAACGTGGCAAGTGGTATAAACAAGAGGTAGCTTCGCGAAGCAATCATAAGTAACGGTTGCTCCGCTGTTTTTACTGCTCCTGTCGTTTCAGTTGCTGTGAACGCAGCCGTTGCAAATGTGTGAACCAGCCTTAAAGGGGTACGGAAACGAAATGTTTGCACTCTTACTTCTTTGTGTAGATGGGAACCATGTTGTGCCGACCGCCCAGAAGCACTAGCCTAGATTAGTGTTTCTGGGCTGCAGGCAGAAAATTCAAGAAAGCTAATTTTAAGACGAATAAACAGCATTCAAAAATTGCGTCTGGTGGCGGTATGTGAGGCTCCGTTGGAGTGCTGTCAGGTCATGAGTTCTTAAGGAGCAGCGCCAGTTCGCGGCAGTATGGCTCTCCCGTGCCACACGGGCAACTCGAATGCAATTTACAACGAATGACATTCGTGTGATCGACGAATCGGCTCGCGACCTGTCGCGCGTGGAACGCCCCACGCTCGGAGTGTCGCGCGCTGATTAGCCGATCGTTCAAATGCCATTCGTTGTAAATGGCATTCGAGTTGCCCGTGTGGCACGGGTGGTAGTTCTCTGAATGTGACTTGGCGGACACCGCTCATAAGCTGCATAAGCATAAGACTGCAGTGGGATCCGCACCAAGCATACCTTGCCACTAAACTAGAAAAGAAAAATCAAAACCGTGCTGCAAGGTTTGTATCGGGAATGTATAAGAGAACATCCAGTGTGACATAAATTAAAAGTAAGATCGGTTGGGAACTATCGGATTTAAGGAGAAATAAATTTCGTCTACAGTTTTTATTTTCTGTTTTAAGTAACTTAGCTAGAATTGATAAATAAAAATATCTTGAATTAGAAAACTATTTTTCAACCCGAATAGATCACTTTAATAAGTGCAAAAAAATATTTTGCCGAACTGATTATAAAAAAATGCTAATTTTTCTCTCGTACAATAACGGATTGGAATTGATTGCCTGCATCAGCATTAACTACAGATGACGTAGGATATTTTTTCAGTGTCCCAGAATATTAACATTTAAGAGTTAGTGTTTTATTTAACAGTATTTATTATATTTTGTCATTGTATTTATGTTCGTGATTATGTGTTTATTTTGTGCTTCCCTGCTATAATGCAGCAAGGCATGTAGTTGGGCTAGTTGGTGGTACATACTGTTTGGAGGGAACAGCGCAAACAGGACGTAGGACGAGGTCGAAGAAACACACAGACAGGGCGCTGACTTACAACTGAAAGTTTATTGCTGTGAAGAAAGAGAAATTTCTCTTTCTTCAGAGCAATAAACTTTCAGTTGTATGTCAGCACCCTGTCTGTGTGTTTCTTCGACCTCGTCCTACGTCCTTTTCGCGCTGTTCCCTCCAAACAGCCTGCTATAATGCTTTGGCGCCAGCAGGTTGTTTCTGTAAATAAAGTAAATAAATAAATAAAGCTATATCCATGCGCGAGCTAGCCCGCTCTCCTGACTCTAGACATTTCTAGCGCGAGCGCTCACTCGTTCTGTCATAGCCTCCTCTACACTGACAAAGCCTAGAAGACCGCCTCGAGACGCGGCCGCCGAAATTGAAAAGGTAGAGCGGCAGACGGCGGATAGGTTGATTGCCTAGGGTGCCTACATGTCTGACTGTCTGAGGGTGAAGACATCCATTGTTGCCCTGAATGTGCCAGCGCGTGACGCTCTCGCGCGCTCGGTGCGTGACTTGGGCGGTAAAATGGCGTCTATGCATTAGCCAAAGCTACGCGCTCGAGCTGAGTGACAGCGGATTACGCGCACTTCAAAATGCATAAAAAACGATTGGGCGAAAAAATGGCGAACATTTCACCACTCAAGCAAAAGCGCGCGTGTGTATGAAGGCACTCTAGGTTAGCCACGTGGCGGGCGCCCAGCTGCGGCGAGGCGCCGAAACACACTATTTCCGAGCGATGGAATGGGCTTCCTGCGCTGCCCAGAGGGTGCTGCGAATGGGACTTGTTAGGACTTGTTTTGGGTAGTACAAATTTTAGCGTCTCAAACTGTCACGCATGCAGAAGCAGGCCTGCTCTGGTGCGGAGCGCGAGATCACGATGAAAATACAAAGAGAGATCAAAAATTCGAACGCCGTCAAAACTAAGATGCTGAGAGCGTGAGCTAAGAGTTGCCGTTTCACGCGTTCCAAAGTAGACATCAAAAAGAAAAAAAAAAATTAAAGCGTCGCGACACAGGTGTTGTGACGTCACCACCCAGAGATAAGAGACGCGTGCCCTAGCGGTGGTATCATGAATTTGGCAATTTCGATTCTTTGCAACGTTGAGTTTGGCCGATTTCTGGCGTCCAAAGGTGTTTTTTTGTTCTTTAGCACCACATAGAATGGAAAAAGCTCGACCAACATGCCATAAGTAGTGCTATGCTAAATCAGGTGAGCTTGTGCTACCCAAAATAAGGGCGCTACGGTTTGTTCAAAGCTTCAGCGCAGGAGGCCTATGTCGGCTCGTTCTCCTCGCGTTCCTCGCGCTGCCGCTTCTTTTCTCGTTGGGTTTGAAAACCATGTTTCGGGTCCTCGCCACTGCAAAACCTGTGCTCTGATGACCAGGTTCCCCGAGAAATGCTCTGTGCTACCAGATTGTCGCGCTCCAAATCTGCGACCGGGCAGTCTGTGGCTCCGTCGTCGAACTGCCAGGCTTTGTGTGTATAGAGGACGCTATGATTCTGCGGACGCTTCAAAGCAGTGGCCTCAAGCTCTCGCGGTTGTGGCATTGGCTGAAGCGTGGGCTGCAGTGTCAGCTTCACAGTGCTTGTGCAACGTGCCTTCCACACTAACGAGATCGCTGTTCTTTGCAGACGTTAGGTAGGAGCGTGATTTTAGAATGCCGGGACTTCTGTCAGGCCGACCATACACCATTGCTGGGTATTGACGGATATTTCTACTTACTGGTTCCCTCGAGCCACTACTTCTGCGGTGTGAAACTAACACGGTGAAGCGAACGCTTGTGCCGTATAAAATACCGGCATGGTTGCAAGTGATATTACAAGCAAGCTACATATTGCCGATTTTTATCACATGTTTTTGAACCTACTCTCACGGCTTCGTGCTTTGACCGCCTGCCGCTGTGAATATCGGATTCGCTCTGGAATGCCGGCTAGTGAAGCTGATGCCACGGTTTTCTGTTCTAGCCGCTTAATGCCGTCGATTTCTCTGGAGTCGCGAGTAGACCTTTTCAAAAAAAGAGCGTGTGCCCGGTGCCATTTTGAGTGTTCGTGCATATGGCGCGTGCTCTGCTCGCTTTCCGAAGTGGCGAACACGCACGTGCTGTACTGTGAAGGTCGCACGCTGGACTGTGAATTTGTTAACATTGGAAAGGTCTCTAGGCCATGGGGCGTACAGTCCTCGGATATTACTACTAGACGAGATTGTCACGTGTTGACGCCACCAAGCGGCAAGACTCCTCGCAACTACAGTACCTTTGACCGTGCGAGAACTATTAGAGAGTTTTAGTAGATCGTGTTTTCAGTCCAGGCTATTTGTAGCGGAAGCTCGCGCTGCCACTTGGATGCTTGCTTTGAAGCGCGTGCCAGTAGCGGTAGCGGGCCTTGGAAAACGACCTACTAAAACTCCCTATTGACGTCACGAGCGCGATACGGATTGCGCTTCTCGCTGGCCGACTTTGAAGCGAGGTGTAGACAGCTCGCGCTCACGTCATTTCGTTTCCATAAGGGTGAACGGAGCTCAGCAGATGTTTTAAAGTGACGCTACGAGCTCCCGCTGGTGACGTCGATCCGTGCGTATGCTATTCTAAAAACTCTCCTTTCACAAACCTGCACAAATTTTTCGTGTTGCACGATGTCTGTACCCACTTATGCGGTGAAGGGTTAGCATTCGAATTGTATGTGTCAATATAACTTATTGTCTAGTTTTTTCAGCATCACAGCCTGTGTGCCGCAGATCGAACCTCGGGATACCATAACCGGATATATATATATAAGTCAAAGATGCGTACTGTCGGAGTTACTAATTCGAAGTTTATTACGACGTTTCGAGCGGGGACCGCTCTTCATCAGGCGGTCCCCGCTCGAAACGTCGTAATAAACTTCGAATTAGTAACTCCGACAGTACGCATCTTTGACTTATTAACCTTTTCCGGTCCATTGTTTTTATATTTACCTTACTTCACTTATATATATATATAAATAAAACTGAGAAGAAAAAAACCCTTAGTGAAAACAGCAACAACGGACGATTTAATCTTCGACGTTTCGGCCGGAGTCCGGCCTTCGTCAGGAAGAACTTTTACAGATGAACGCGGGTGGTATTTATACAATGCTACGGTCGAGTTTTATACCCACGCCTTCGGCCTCCCGCCACCATGCCCGTTATATATAAATAAATATATATATATATATATAAACAAAATATTAAATGCCTTTTGTTTTACAACAAGTGAATGTTACGTGTACGCTGCTTCGGCGGTTAGTGGTCTTCCAATTTCCGTACATTCAAGATAGCGCTCACTGCAACGATCGAAACCAGAATGGTCGACCTATCCCGAGAAACGTTCCATATACGCGCGAATGCGTCGACGATAGCGTGAACGAAAGGTCTATAAATCGTTTCCGGTTTTGTGCGCACACTCTATTTGCTTTACGCTTGAGGAACGCCTAACGTCGTAGTAATCGTTGCGCATCTTCAATGCAGACTGCTTTTGGCGCCCAGTTGAGTTGCGTGCGTGAGTACCAGTATATGTTATAATCCGTCTCCCATCAGAATTTGAAAGTCAAAGTGGCTAACTAGGCCCGTTTATATATATATATAGGCTACCGTTTGTGTGCACATCTGAAGCAATCATTTCAGTCCGCCATACGTGAACAACTCATTACGTCTTGATGAAGGGGTCCAGTTTGGACCATGATTTCATGACACATAAAAAGGGTACGGATTGAAACGTCGGGACCGTAGGGTCCACGAACGTCCAAACACTGTTTTCTCTTTCACAAATTTCCGAAAAGTACATAGAATGCTTGGACCTTTAATAAATGCAAAGGTTGTCACCTGCCAAATGGTTACCTTCAAAATGTAGAGTATATAAGTCTCTCGACAACAGGAACGTGCGACCGTGCTTCAGATGCTACGTGGTGTTCGTGTTCGCTGTGCTCGTTTCTGTTGTGTGTTTGCGGGATGTGCTTTCGGATACAACAGGGACACAATTCGCAAGTAAAATACAATATATAAAAAAGATGCCATCCTAATCTTCGTTTTCTTTTTTTTTTTTTTTTTTGCGGCAGCTAAACGCGCAGATTGAAAAGCCGTAGTAAGCTTTCAAATACTTTGTATGAGAAAGCAAATATTCCTTTCGAAGCGTCTGTGCATTACAGTCTCTATATTGTGACTCAAATTTCAATTAACCTCTCGAATGACTGCGTTGATAAAATGAGAGAGAGGCGACGTGAGCGCACGGGGACGTCCAGAGCGCCGAGCTGCGTTTGATATGATTAGTGGCCGGGTAGATCTAAAACTTGTAGCAGCCTATGTTTCCACTGCACTCGCTAAAAACGTTAGAACGAGGAACGCCGGCGTTCGGCGTTTGCCTTTCGCATTCGAACGCGTTTGACGAGTGTAGTAGAGACAGTGGGGACTTTAGGCTCACCATAGCCTATAAGTCTACTCACTTATTCGAATCAGAGCTCTCCTTCCCTTCAGTTTCTTGGCATATAGCTAAGGAATAAAGCTTTTCTTTTTTGGGACGTCTGTAGCATTTTAAATGAAAAGCTATAGCTTTTCAATTTAAAAGCTACAGAAGAGCATCTTGGAGGCGACAGAAAGTCGCTTGACTATATATCGAAAAGTGGGCCAATGTTCAAAAGGAAGTAAAAAAAAAAAAAAATCAGTGAAAGTCAGATGGAAAACTGGTGACATTTTATATCCACTGAAGATTTCTTTCAACAGCTTTTCAAAAGTTCCACTGCTTTTTTGTAAGGGCCAAGTGTGTGGCGTCGCAGAAAGCCGGATACATAGACTCACTATAGATTCCATTTCTGTAATAGATTTGAGAAAATAAAAAAGCCCATTAGGATCAGCAGCCACGTGATGCGAAGGGCCACCTGCCTTCCCCAAGCGAATATGCGAAAGTAGAGGCTAATAATTGTTGTTTGGGCCAACATTATGAAAAGCTTTTATTGAACTACAAAATCACCTTAGAGAGAATAATAACGGTAAATTAACAAACGCAGCGTGCGGTCCCATCGCCGTCGAATTTTGCTGTTCACTTAGATATAAAAATCACCAAATTTCGATGTAGACCAGCATTGACGAAATTATGTATATGTCCGAACACTGTATTTTAATGGAGCGCATCATCCGTGATGTAAAACAGGGGCTCGTGAATCTATCAGGCTTCAGTTGAAATAGAGACCGACTGCGTCAAAGCTTACACAAACAAAAAAACAACAAAATACCACTAACGCGCATACCGCACATGCCTTCGTGACCAACAACTTCGATCGGGGATTGAGCGTTTCCCTCTGAATAAAATATAAAATCTCCCTGTATTGGTAGAATACCTATTCGGTTAGAGTTCCATTTCGATGCAGGCTTCGTGCTCTCTATCCGATCACCCCCCTCTCAAGAATGCGACGTTCATTATTTTTACTTCCCTCCAAATACCGCTAATGACCTGCGGCTGCGTTAAACTACGGCGGAACTAGAAGGAAAGGTGCTTCGCCATTGAATTTATCGATCGAAGAAACAACCTCACAACAGACCTTTCTGTTGACCGCATCCAATACCGCTGATTCTTTTGCCTCGGAGGTAAAAGCCTAAAGAACGCAGAACGTAGCGGCAGATTTCGGCGCATGCGTGACTCCGTTAAGGCCGAGTTCGTGAGATATTATTCCTAAAATTTCCTTTTGAGGCGGAACGGAATGCTGGTAATGACGCGGCGCTTTTCTGCGGTCGGTTAAACATAGAGCACGGGCCGCTTGGTTCGGAATTCCATTGGAACATCTAAGCGCGTCGTGTGCCGCCTTTATTTCCCATCGCACGTCGTGCCATCACATTGGTGAATAGGAAACCAAAGCATCGTGCTTTGTGGCAAAGATGCCGATAAGTTATTACGCAGAGCAGGGATCGACAACTTAGCTTCTTTGTCGGAGGGACTGAACCAAGCATGCAGGCGGCTCATCCGACATTAGAGATGTGGGGAGGGGGTTGATCCCTTCGGTTCCGTCAAGTATACGGACGTCGGGCAGTCATGATGTTGATGAAAAGAAACTAGTCCAGTACGGATCACAAGACATTTTACATATATGTATTAAAAAAAAAAAAGATCAAAAAGGTTGGCAAGTTTGGACACAAGACATCCCTTAAAAATGTATCACTCTGTGACACAATTTGCACATGCGGAACACTACCTAAATATGATGTACAAAGCGCGACACCGCTGGTGTACAGACGAGGGATTGCCGATCTTTTCTGGTTTTCTCTCGCAACTGGAAGACAATCATTCTAATCAAGAAAGTAAGTACTATTTCGGATCATTAACGTAGCCAGTAAAATGTTTCCGACACGAAAGCACAGTCCCATAAAAACGTGAAAAAAGCACTGTTAGAGGCGAGATGTTTTGGTGGCGCCCTCCTATAGTTCCCTCTCGTGAGGTCATTACCTTGCGAACAAAAAGTTCGATGGTGTTTGTAATTAGCTGCTAAAAGCCTGAAATCACTGCGCTGATGAAACCAACACTGCCAACACCACCAAAATTGAAGTTCGTTTATTACTCCTATTTCCGTTGATGAGAAACCCCTTCCTTACGTCTTAGCCAGCATTCGGCTAATCGTGGAAGGCCGACTACAGCGACGCTTTCGATCGCGCACGTCGCCAATAGTTGGCGTTCATTAGCGAGTTTTAGAATAGGGCTGGTAACTCTGCCCATCATACCATAACTACGGTCGAGCGGTCGCAAGCGCTCGCTCTCTTGCTCTGGTGCTTAGACAACGGCGAATTCGGGTCAAATAGCTTGTCGTTTGACAGACTATTTCGCCCCCTGATCTTCCTCTCACACGTGTGCTAAACCACTATATAATGGTCGGCGCTACTCACTATGGCCACTAAGAGTTTAAAAAAGTTGAGCAACAATTTCTGTGCTTTCCTTAAATAATTTGGGAGTTGGTGTCTCGAGCTTTCGGAGGTAAAGAACGAAAAACTGCTTTTGCCTGCATGTCCTAGTTTTTATATTTAAAATTAACAAGGATATAGGTTTTCAGCGCCTCTCAACTCCTTCAGCATCTTCCGAGTCACGTGCGCTGTGACGTGAATGGGGGACGCGCAGGGTTCTGGTGAAGCTCTCTCTAGAGCCATCAGTGAGCTTCGAGAACTCACCCGCTCGTGACCACATGATCACGTGGTTGCGGAGCGCGATCAACATAGCGAAAGGATCAAAGTCTCGTCCGGGTCCGGCCTCCACGTCCGGTTCTGGCCCCGTCCCCCTTCGGCTTCTGGTGGCTGTTCGCGGTACCAGATATAGCTGACGGTTTTGTTGACTTCTGACAGATGGCGCCTCTAAATCTCCGTATAATAAACGTTTTGTCGATGATACCAGGTTGTTGACGCATTCATATTTATGTTGAAACGACAAGATTTATAGAATGATTTCCTTTGATCGAGCAGGTATTTGCACAACTTCCAATATTTTTACAAATCCCCCACTGACGTCACGCCGCGTAGCTCTCAAGGCCGCCGCTCGCGGCTGCAGGTCGGAGAATATTCTAATTTTGCCCCTCGATTACGTGGCGGGGTTGCAACATTTCGAAGAAAGGATATTTGTTTTCCGTCCGTTGTGACAAGATAAACAATGGCAAAAGTAGAAGATGCAAATCCTTTCGATGTTAAAATCGTTGCACAGCTCCTTTAAACGACTAAGGGCGTCCTGAGAACCTTATTATCGCTCCTCCTCAGTTAGTGATATTGCGGTATTCGATGTTAAAGGGGCGGTGCAACGATTTTCGGACTTCGGTCAAAGATTTCTGGAAGTTGCCCTCTGACACTTCTGAAGTAAAGAACAGAAAACCAATTTCGCCTGCGTGTCCAAGTTGTTGCCTGAAAAAAAGATAAAGATTGGCATTTCGGGCACCCCTCAACTCACTCCCAGCCTTCAGGGTCACACCTGGTCGCACTCCTAGTGACGTCATTCGGAGTGCCGTGTAGCTTCCCGTGTGCTATCTCGGAGGACGCTTCCCCTCCCTCTCTCTGCGTACATTAGCGGGCGCTATGCTGCAGCTTAGAACCGAGCGAGGTCACGTAATCTTTTCGCCGTAGTTCCTTCGGCTGCCACTTGGGGCTGCAGGTGGGGGAAAAAGCTCGACTTTTGCTTTGCGATTATGCAGCGAAATCGCGACATCTTTAATGAAGAAGGTGTTTTCTCTATACTCCGGGACACGATAAACAACGTAAAAGTGACGAGATGCAAATTCTTTTAATCATAAAATCGTTGCACCGCCCCCTTAAGAACGCCAGAGAAGAAACCAGGAAGCCAGAAGGGAAAACATACCACGTCACGCCATGCGCTTCTTAAGCTCTCAGTCACTGTTTGTAAGAACATTTTGAAAGAGTTCGACGGCTTCATGTTCGCGCTTACTGTGTGACGCAGAATATATACGTCAACTTGGAATTTGAAAGATTTCTTAAAATCCGATTTCATTTCGGTATCAAAAACTGTCCTTCTCATTTGCCTTACCAATCGGACACTGCGGAGGTTTGGTCGTTGATAGTTTTTTCGGGGCTGGTCGTTTCCAGAAGCTACGTGTCGATGACCCAGTGAAGAGGATTTACCGACGCTGCATATTGGGCTTCTACCCTGTTTGGGTTGACCTAAAATTTAAGGTAACCAAGGATTATAGGAAGCTTCATCATTTGGCATCAAAACCGGCGACTCTGTTGGCGATGCACTTAGTTGACGAAATGAACAGCTTGAAAATGAAACCAAATGGTTCAGCAAACAGAAGCAAAGTTTGCTTTGTCTATAGATTTTAGATGGACACATTAAGGTGACTCGACTTCGAAAGATAATCTGTACTTGCTGCTGACTGAAAACTATGTTTTCGTTAATCTCGTATACTTTCTACGTTACACATCTTTATTTCTTTTTCAGCACATGGGGTAATTAATACTTTTTGTGCAACACGTCAAGTAAAGTAGAGATGTTGATTACCGCTTTCTAGTGCTTTTGCCACCGAACTGAAATGTCTCGCTTTTTGCGTGGGTTGCGATAGATGTCACCGAGGAAGCTGACGCCAGAAAGAAGTACAGCTTCCAAACAGCGAATTCGTAAACTGCCCGTGTTGCAAATGGGCCTAAACAAGGCTGCTGCGAACCGTGATATATGTACGTACAAGTTACAGCCGAAATCTTGCGAGCCTCGCGAAGCAAAAAGGCCCTGCCGGTAGTTCCTCCCTCATCATAAGACTACATACTCCGTTTCGCATTACGATGGACCGCTGCAGACGCTACGAGCCATCCCAGCCAACCCAGCAGTGCAAACGTATCACGTGATAATGCTTCCTTCGCATCGCTGCACCCTTCCCGAAAGTCATTTGACACTCACGTGGCATTGGATTGGCCTCGAATGGCTCGTAACGCCCGCTGCGTTGCACCCTAAGGTGAAACGAAGTCTAGCACCTGTTGTCTCAGCCATCAGCGCGCACTTTCCCCCCCACCGTAACTTTTTGCAGCACGTAGACATTTTGTGCTCTATGTATAGTATAGCGACGCGAATATGTGGTGTACCTATGATTAGGGCTACATAATGTATACTTTTTTATCGTTTGCAGTGTTTTTCCTTTTAGGCATCTGTTGTATCCTTCGCCGTTGCGTCGAACGTATGCCGTCGTACAGCTCTTTTTTACGTGCACGTGCACGGTGAGCATTTTATTACTCATCGTGCACGTAACATCGTAGTAGTAAGTCCTCTAGATATGTGTGCGTGCTTTGCTATGTTTTCGGTAAGACAAATCCTAAAGGATGGTAGCTCCTGGCTGCCACATGCAAACACCAGGAAGCGATTTCACGGAGAAGTAGCGCAGAAGAAACTAACAAAATCGACATTTATATACATTTTGTTTCTTCAATTCTACAAAACACATTGAATTTTTTTTTTTTTTTTTTTTGCTTTTTGGGTTAAAGGCACACTGACAAGGTATTTATGCGCGCCGAGGTTTTTATTTGTACATGACATATGAAGGCCCAACTACCCAGGAGGCAATTTGCGGTTCAAAATTTGTTTTCATTCCGTCCGAAAACCACCGATCGAGAACTGGCCGGTTTGAGTCGCGCACACCCTTTTCTTCGCGGTCATGTGCCGTTTTCTATGGTTTCAAGATTAAAGAAATAAAAATGTAATACTTTTTTTTTTGTGTGTGGTTACTAAAAAGTCTTTAACTACGTTGATTGGAGGAAAAAATAGTAGCACAGCCACGTAAATTCCAGCTCCTTTCTCCAACTCTCTATTTCTTCTTCCTCCCCAGTCCAGTTTCGGTTTCGGTTTGGAGCAGATGCGTTTTTTGACTTCATTAAAAAGTATACGTGACGCTGTAGAAAAATATTGATCGAGTATTGTGGTGAGCATTGTATAGCAATTTTAAAATATATATTCTTTTATCGCGCTTACTTACTTGAATAAATTTGTTTCAAATAAAGCTGCGCGAGTATGAAGCAGTGATACATTAGTCTACGTCAACCATCAGATTCTCGCCTTAGAGAATATACGTGTAGAAACGGAGAAAGAGAGAGGGAGAGAGGTATGATGAGAATAGAGCTGGAGGGGACGCCAGACAGCCGAACTCTGACTGGAATGATTCGTGGGCAGACTAAAAAAACTAGCTGCCTTTGCCTCTATTCAGTGTTCGAAAGCAATCGCCGGACGCCGGCGTTCGAACGCGTTCCACGAATGAGTACAAACAAAGGCGCTTTACGTCCATACCCACGAACATAGCCTCCTATATACAGGGTGTCACAAAAGAAAATTTACACGGTCTTTTTTACCTTAAAAATAAACTAGGCATCGCCGAATGCTCATTCTCCGCCTCAAGGTAGAGCTAGAGGTCACAACCAGATGCCAAAGTTTCAGCCCGATCCGATAACTTAATCAAAAGCTATAACTGGTTTTCTGACAATTTCAATGGGAAAATGGCGGCCGACGGAGTTTTCAAACACATGGGACTCTATGGCGCCAGAAACCGAAAATGGGCAAAAATGGGCTCCATTTTCCCATTCAAATTTTCAGAAAATCTCCTATAATTTTTTATTAAGTTATCGGATCGGGCTGAACCTTTGGCATCTGGTTGTGAACTCTAGCTCTACCTTTGGGCGGAGAATGAGCGTTCGGCCATGCCTATTTTATTTTTGCAGTAAGAGAGACCGTGTAAATTTTCTCTTGAGACACCCTGTACTCACAAAACCTGGCAGATCACCACGAGAAGCGGCCGCCGTAATGGAGAAGGTGTAGCGGCAGACAACGGATGACGAGAGGTGAGCCACGTGACTGGCTCCCCGCTGCGGCGAGACGCCGAAACACACTTCTCCCGAGCGAACGAGTGTGTTTCGGGTCCTCGCCGCTGCAAAAGCTGTGCGCTGACGTCCAGGCTCCCCGAGAAATCCTCCGTGCTACCAGATCCTCGCGATCCAAATCTGCGACCGGGCACTCTATGGCTCCATCGTTGAACTGCCAGGCTTTGTGAGTATAGAGGAGGCTATGCGACGAATGATTCCAGTCGGAGTTGACCACTCTGGCGTCCCCGCGCTCTCTCCTTTTCTCCTCTCCATCGGTGTCTTCCCGTAGGGTCACTGGGAGCTCAAGAAACGCAAGGCGAGCGACTCATTACGACTGTGTTTACGCTTCCTGCTTTAGGAGTGAAGTTGTTCGACGTTCTCATCGGCTGGAGCGGCAACCCGTTGCTACGGAGAGATAATGGGATGGTCGGCACTTCTTAAGTTGTAGTTGTCTACGAACTGTAAGAAATCTGGGGTGTCTACTTTCCCGCAAAACACTTGGGACATCCAGTCAATCTTCTGAAGGGAGCTGGGTGAGTAATAAAACTAAATAAGTTTAAACCTAAAAAAAGACGTTGTCGTTGCAGGACAGTACGAGTATGAAGTTTTACGTGTTTGTGTCATGGTCATTGTGAAATCGCAGACTTCCTTTTTCTTGTTTACGTCTAAAGCTTCTAAATCTAAAGGTTTTTTTTTAAAGTTTTGTGTGGCGAATATATATATATACTGTAAAACCCTTCATGTTCGCGAGCCCTCAATTTTCGCGAGTTTCGCGAATTGAAGAATTCGCGAAATTTAAGGGCGCGCGAAAATTTCGGTTTTTAAGATTTTCAATGCAGGCGTCTGGAGTTCGCGAAATTTACTGGTCGCGATTATGTCATCTGTGACCGATTCGCGAAAAATAGGGGCCGCGAAAATAAAGGTTTTACAGTATATATATATATATCCCTTCAACTTCGTGTTATATGTTATATAAATATGCTAATGGGTATTTCTGACGTCATAAAAATTACATTTTGCGGATTCTATTGTTGTTTTATTATAAAATAATTCGCCCGATGCGCATGAATATGAATGATAAACTCCTTTACTTAATATTTCTTTCCTTGAGACACAATTTGATTGGGAAAAAAGCCCGAAATAAATAATTCTTATCAATCGTTCAATATCGGATATGTGCCTGAGATGCCTGTAGTCCTTAGTAAGTTAATTAAAAAAAAAAAAAGTAATTCGTCATAATTTGTCACTGCGGCGAAAAAGTACATCGTTACAGTTACGGTTCCTTTAAAAAAAAATTAACGACGTTGCTTTTCAGTTACCTTTCCAAAACATAAAAAAAAAAAAATCAGAGAAAAAACTAGAAAATGCCCCCCCCCCCCCCCCCCCATCCCAGGTATTTTACATGAAGTGCACGAAAAGCAATTTTTTTTTTTTTTTTTGCAACTAAGAAGCTGTTATGCTTATCTAAATTATCATCTGAAATATTCCCCCGTTTGATGGCGTGCACGTCGATCCTGGCGTTGCTGAACGACCGGAGCGCTAGATGGAATGGCTGTTGTGTCCCACGAACGGGTGCTCAATTGCCGGATAGACGTTGACGCTACAGAGAACCGTTGCCTCCGAAGTTACATTTTTCCACCGCTGCGCCTCACTGGTGGACTATGGACACAATGCCGGAGTAGCGGCGCTAATCAAAGAAGATATAGATCGTGCGCATCGCCCCACGCGCTCATCGCTTCACGGTTGACTAAAAGGCGGTTGCGTAGAAAAAATAAAAGCGGCCGACCTAGGTAGTGCTTTAGGCTAAATGTTCAATCACAAAGTACAAGCGCATCCGTAAAAATTACCAGCATATTTTCGTTTTCGTCAAATCCACACGCGGCTATATTCGAAGAGAAACAACGAATTCAAAAGTTGGCGCAAGGCGAGCTTGACACTCGAGATGTCGGAGCAGGTAAGTTGGAAAGCGCAAGGAAGGGCTACATCGTACTCGTCCGATGATATCCTGTATTTCTTAACCAAATAAAGAGAAACGAAAAAAAAAGTTTACGTTCATGGTAACTCCAGAAAAAAAAGTAACAGAACTAGAGTTACAAGTTGCATTTTAAAAAGAAAGTAACTCGTTACTGATGAAAGTGACCAAAAACGCAGGGCGCGTGGCCTAAGGTGGTCACGTATTTTGATTCCTGATTTTATCAGGTGACACCCCCTCCCCTACCCTTCTTTCCTCGCAGCGGCCTCGAGCAATCCTTGTCGTTATATGACTTCAATCAATCAATCAATCAATCAATCAATCAATCAATCAATCAATCAATCAATCAATCAATCAATCGATCGATCGATCGATCAATCAATCAATCAATCAGGTGATGCTGCAGTGTGATTGACTGCGGAGCGATAGGGTAACCGGGACCCGCTGCGTCCTGCGTTTCTTGTTCGTTCAGTGACTAAATTATATTGAGTTCTGCTTCGTCATAGTACGTGACTCTGGAAAAGATGGAGGCGGAAGGGATAGCCCCAAGCGGCCGGCTGTAAACCAGTACTCTTCATGCAAAAAATGATTTTCTTGTCGCTGCTATCTTTTTTTTTTTAGTTGAGCTTTTTTAGCTTGTTGTGTATCTGTAAAAAAATATAGTGAGCTGCGCATATACATCAGGGACCATTTTTATTAAGGTAAGTCTGATCGTATTGTTCCAGCGAAATTGTGGTTCGAATTTGTGAGTGCTCTCACAGCTAGTTGTGGTAGGTTTATTGATTATTTGGAGAACTCCAGCTTACAACTAAGCACCTACAAGATGCCAACAAAACTTGCAAATTCGAAGAAAAAAAAATCTCAGAGTCTTTATCAAAGCGAAAGCATGCAAAACAAGGGAAGGGGAATTCTGCGCGCCGCCCATCGTAGAAAGACAGCTTTCCCGCTTGGCTTCCAGTGCTTTTGCCTCAAGTTACAACGAGTGGACTGGTGGCGCCCTCGGAGGGTAAATAGGCGAAAGAAACTAGCTACTCTTGACTCCTCGCAACAGATGGGGCGACCTCCGCATCGTCCCGCCGGTCAGGTGCCAACTTCCAAGTATCTGGGGGTGGTTTTGGTTTGCTTTCACGTCCTGATTATTCCGCTTCAGAATCCAATCCTGATAGCAATGACACACTACCCCATGTCGGAGATGGTGTTTATCATGGAACAGCCGGCGTTCCGTAGACAATGCCCAAATTTAAAACACACAGACACACACAGACACACACACACACACACACACACACACACACACACACACACACACACACACACACACACACACTCACACACACACACACACACACCAAAAATACATAATTTCTGAAACAAGGAGGATTTTGCCCCTGCTCAGGTAGTGCCTGATAACGCAAATGTTTCTTTTTTATTTGACAAGACACTCGGATGTTACGAATGTATTGAAAAATAAATGGGGAGTGCTGCTTCTGTATATTTTTTTAAAGATAGAAAGCTAATAATTACGATATAGATGAGAAATTCAGTCAATGCAGTAAAAAACGTTAACCTGGGATCATTAACGTGCAGCACGCTGTTCCCGCATGTCCAGAGATGCTAAAACAATTGAGTGAATTCGCGTTTCATGTTTAGCTTTCATAGATATCAGTAAAAAGTAAAAGTACACATACAGATTGAGGATAGTAAAATACGAAAACACACACACACACACAATGCAAAAAAAAGTTGTCAAGTCCCATACAAAGCAATGACTTCCTTATTTTAGGGCGTGTACGCCTTCTTGGAACATACATCAAACATGAACATCAAACATGTGTTGCTGAGAGTTTTTAACTAACACGTAAGAAAGTACTTCAACTAAAGTGACATCTAACAAATTTCTTATGTACTTCAAGATAAGCCAAGTGTTTCTTTTGAAGACTTCGCTATGACTTTGTACAGCTTCCGTAAAGCTTGAAGTACAGTTATAGGATGCTTCATAATAAATTCATTCAAAAACAACGTGTCTTTTAACTAAAGACCAATTTTTTTTTTCTTTCATTTTCTACAAATGGTGTTCACACAGTGCATGCGTATGTCCACTAAGGTCTTGCACTGGTTATAAAAAATTAATAAACACGGCTACAACACGTGTTTCGATATTTATGTAATAAGTGGAACAGAAACTGGTTGGACGTCATAAGAAATAAACATAAATGTAGGGTGTTATGAATTGAGAGGCTTGCTGCAACGTGAGCCGGAAAAATCGGTGGCTTAATGCAATGAGCTCGATGTTTTTTTGTTGTTTTTTTCATCACAGGAGTATTTTAGCGGTGGTATTCACCTTCCTGTATTTTGAGGCGCAGCGTTCTTGTGAAATATTAGAGTAACCTTGATATTCTCAACGACGGCTGCAGCCTCCAACACTTGCATACACTCGAGTGCAGTCTTGGGCAGTAACTAGTTACTAGTAACGCGTTACCGGTAACTAGTTACTTTTTTCGGTAACTTTTAACTGTAACGCGTTACTCTTTAATACTGGTAACTTGTAACTGTAACACTGTTACTTTTTTATTGGGTAACTGTAACTGTTTAGGCCGTTACAGTTACTTTTTACTATAAAATTAAAATTCCTGGCTGACAAATAAAAAAAGAAATTGAACAAACAAAAAAAATTGCCTCGTTTTGCCCACGACGGACCATAGACGAGACGGACGAGCGAGCACGAAACCGGGAGATTAAGGAAGCGGCGCCTGCGGTGGTAGGGGAGGCAAACAATGTGTGTTTCACCGACTTTGGCTCAATCTTCTTCTGTGGGGACCGTCTGCGGGTGTCGGTGGTCATGCGACATGTCTCCGAGTATTCCGTCTGGGCTGTGTCTGCCCTTCCCCCTCTCCCTTCCTCTTTGTCAGATATGTCCGCGCTGTACGTCGCTTTTACACCCAGCCGGTCGCCGCTCCCTCTTCGCTATGAGTTTCCAAGGAAGCCGTCCCCATATTAGGCGGAAAGTCGGCGCTTGTTTAACTTATTCTTTCTCTTCGGAACCGCTCGAGTAAATTGCCTTTCCCGCTGACAGCCCCAAGAAATACTCCAATAGACGTTTTGTTGTGGATTCTCTGCAGTGCTCCAGCTGAAGCGATTACCCGGAAAACACGTGTTTTTAAGAGAGAGAAATTGCTGTTTTGAGGCGCGTGTGCGGACTGATCTTCCACAGTTGGCGTTTGAGACAGAGGCGCCGCGGTGGTCGTCGTACACACGTAGAGCACCAGAAGGCCTCACTTTGTCTCCTTTCCCCCTATATTCTTCCAAAGTAACGAGAAAGTAACGGCGTTACTCTTTCTGCGGTAACTGTAACTGTAACACGTTACTTTTTTAATCCGATAACTGTAACTGTAACAGAGTTACTTTTTCCCCCTAGGTAACTGTAACTGTAACACTGTTACTTTTTACTGGTAACGTGCCCATGACTGCTCGAGTGTTGCGCGTGTGTCTCCATCTCTCGATAGGCGCCGAAAGTAGAGGGAGACGCCGTCGTCTGCTTGCTGCTCCCATCGTGAGATGGCAGCACAAGCACAACACTCAAGGGGTTTAGACGCTCAGGTGACTTGGTCGACTTAGGTCTTCTGCATCGGGGCCCATCACTTAATGCCAATGTTAATGATGATGCCCAAATTTTTCGCAAAATGATAGTTACGCCTCAAGGTTTTACCCGGGAGCTCCAAGCTTATAATACTTCTTTGATGAAACGTATAAAATAATATCTAAAAAAAGTTATGATATTTTTATTTCAGTGTAAAATACATACACTGTGATTCAATGTTGAATGCAGTGTACGCAAATCTCCCCCTGACCCTGCTGGTGTGCTCTTTCTCTTTTGGCGAAATTCTCGAAGACGCTTTAGCATAGTTGCGTCTCTGTTTCGTTACACGTCCAATCACCATTCAATCGGCGAAATGCACCAAATCGGTCAACAGTTGGAAGAGTGGCTAAGAAATATAAGGAAACAGGTTTGATTATGGACAGTAGATCCCCATGCGTCGACGTACTGCCGGTATCTCGAAAGCATTGCCGCAGTGAGCGAATGTGTTGCGGAGAGTCAGATTTGTGCTCGTTTCTTGAAAAATGTAATGGATTACAAATTACAATTACAAATTACCGAGCCTCAAATATGATGGATTACCGTTACAAATTGCTTTCGCTGCAAAGTAACGGATTACATTACTCATTGCGTTACAAATTACTTTCACGTTACTTTTTCCGTGCACTTATCCAGAAAACAATAGAAACAATTTTGATATTTTTCAAAAATTTTCTGCAATACTACTTTTCATTACTCATGCGCCCGCATTATGGTGGTCCTTGTAAAAATAAAATATCGCATTAAGAGAAAGAGTGTAGGTGCACTCCGTTCACCTGTAAACTGACAAGGCACCGAAAGCTGCAACCACACCCGCCATCCCACTAGCTTACGGCATCGCAAATGATCCCTGGAATTGTGCAGACAAAGCTAGCGGTGGGCATGCTCAGTAGCAGCGTCTACCACCGCTACGAGATTCGGAGCTAAAGAAGGGATCTACAAAAGCTCCCTTTTGACTGGGGTGTTTCGCCTGTTATTCCCAACAAAAGAAAAACTTGGTTCTAACGTTACAGTGTGTAGCCAATGCAGAACGCAGGTGTCCCAGCCTACCTTTATGTGTTTCCGTAGGTTAGAGCTTGTTGATCTTGCTGATGACAATGTGTGTGTATTTTGGCACGCGAAGTTTGCACTGAAACTCTAGGTTTCCGTTCTCCTTAATGCCCTAAATTTTGAACATCTTATTAAGAGATGGTCATGGAGACGACGTACACTCTTTGGCTGAAAACTCGACCAGTCAGAGAAAAAGCGGCGGTTACGGGTTGTGGATCGTTAGTCCGTTTTCACTTTCATACCAATATTCGTGGAAGCAAGGGGAGGGGAGGACATAGAAAGCGAGAAAAGCGGTGGCCATCGGTCTCACAAAACAATAGACCACTTTTACGCGTTCCCTCTCCCTCTCTGTCAGCATTCCTTAGATGGCCTAAACCCCCCCCCCCCCCCCCCCTTATTGTAAAGTGAGGAGTGGACTCGACGACCATGCCCAGACCAGTAAACCAAAAGAAGTATCGTCCGTACCCCCGAAGACGGTGCTCTTAGCCTCGCGCCGAGCGCTTTTCAGCCGTGCCTCAAGAGCGTGCTAGAATACAGTAGCGCACATCAAAGACAAAGAGAATTCGACCCACTCGCGCGAGGCTACATCGCCTATTACGCGAGTTGTGAACCCCCCCCCCCCCCCCCCAATCGAGGGGGTACGGACACGCGTTTGACGTCTGTACAGGTGGCGTACAGTGGCGTACAGTTGGATGTACAGTTGGAAAGGGTGAAACGGTGTAAAATGCAAAAACAAATAAACACGAAGAGCTTTCTCCTGCCCGGGAGAAGAAGAAAAACACGATGGAAGCCGACAGATAGCCTACTCGGCGTTGTCTTAGTTGATCTTTGTCTTCCCCATATTTGTACATGCCTTGCCCGTTTTTCTAGTGGCTCTAGTGGTCGGTCATACAAAAAATCGTGTTTTCTTTTCGGGTATTCTCACCTTCTTGATGTTTTCTATTTTGTTGAACTTACTCTCTTTATGCCGCTGAATGTTCTGTTCGTATTGCTCCAGTTACTGTATTATGCTCAGACTTTTAAAAAGTAACGAGTAATTAAACTTATCCGTTACCAATAACAAAATTACATTACAAATTACTTCCGAAAAGAAGTAACGTGGCAATTACAAATTTATTTGAAAAAGTAACGAATCACAAGTAATCCGTTACTTGTAACGGATTAGTTACCAAGTCTGCTGAGAGTCCAGAAACATCGATTCGCCATTATTCACAACCACTTGATACCATAATATGCTTTATATTGTGTTCTACAATTAATCAAAGTGCGTGACTTTATAGTGAAATAAAAATATCAGCACATTTTGAATAATTGGTGCGTGCAATTATAAAATTAAAGCTTGCACTCTTCTTGGGACACCCCATACAACATACAATCAAACAAGCACGTGTGACAGTATCCTGATAAAAATACAACCAAAACCAACATTTAGTAGAGCGAGATAAGACAGATGTTCGTCTGGCTCGAGGACGCTACAAAACAGCGTTTTCGAAAATTTTGCGATATGCTCGAAAAGAGTCTTTTTGTAAACAAAACAAATACTTGGCAACCTGGATTTAGATTTCTTTCGCAATACATCATAGGGGTTACTCTTGTTGAAAGGGAGAACATTGTACCTGTTATTTTATATTCGTTTAGCATTGCAATTGTCTGACAGCGGTGCGGGTTATATATATCCCTGTCAGACGGGCACGTTTAAAGACCTTCAGAACGACTTTTTTTGATTAAAGGGTCTACGAGCCAGCGCAAGCAGATAAGGGCTATAGCGTGAGCTGATTCGCCGATTCTTTAAAAAAGTTCGCTCTAAAGGCCTTTAACTCTGTTGTGAAGGTCTGACAGGGGTTTCAAATTAGGGAGGTGCTTGAATTTTATATATATTTAAAACTTTCTTTTTTAGCTTGTTTAAAAAAAAAAAAAGCCGTGAAAGCTACACTTTTGCTGTTTGCGCAGGTGAGTTAAACGGCCAGGGGAACATAGTATAGAGGGCTAGTCGTAACGATCAGCCGGCTGATTAAGTAATTAACTTTTAATAGTGAAAATATATATATGCTTCCCATTAGAAACTTGCTGAGTGTCATCGAAAACCACAAGATCAGTAATTTTTGGAAATACTTTGAGCGCGTGAGAAGCGAAGTGGTGCGCTAAAGTTTTCACTCGTGCAGCAGGTGCAAGGCTGGGGCTCTGATAAGAGACGGAAAAGTCGCGCGTGCGCGTTATCGCGCAAGTAGCCTTGCTCGATACTGCTGCACAAGTAGTAATTTGATGAAGAACGGTCATCGTCGTTTGTATTAAGGTAGATACGTTTTAAAGCAGTGACCTCCATTTTACACATGTATTAGTCAAAAATGAAGAGTCGCCTCGGAAAACACAACATGGAAAGTTTATTCCCACAGTTTCGCCAAGGGACCTGGCTGCCTCACTGACGTCGATCAAATAATCTGAGACAACTACGCATTCGCCCTTAATACAATAATGCGAGTCATTGTCGCGTGCCTTGCTTATCCGTCATGAATCGAACACTGACTCAACCTCCAAGCTTGGTAGACCTTTTTGTCATCCGCTACGTACTCACAGAAAATATACTGACCTTTTCATCTCAGTAGTTACCTGACCGGTGGACGGAGGACGCTGACCACGCGGCGCCATTAGTGGTAAAACGATACATTTGTAATGGGTCACCTCGAGAACTATACGACGTAGTTGCGGGCCTAAATTGTAGACGTTTTTACGAGCACCTTCATCTAATCACGCTCTTTGTTCGGTCAGGTTCGGCGGCGAAACGACTGAAAAGATGCCGGGGGAGGACTACCGATGTCTGCGGCCGTACTGGACGTACCCGCTGATACCAGTTTCCGTAGAAACAAGCCAATGAACAGACTAACGCATAGAGGCACATTGAAAAAGCAGGTCGACGACCTAACTAACAATGTTCTGAGTCGCACAGAGCAGATGAACTCGCAAGTCTAGTTCTCACTGTTCAGTTTTCGAGGACACCAACGTTTTGTGAAAATTGCCGACCGGGACCCTCCCCCCTAATAACACATGGAATGCAAAAAAAAAAAAAAAAATTGATATTGTCTCCATTGATTTTTTTTTTTTAAATGAAGTCCTCGATAGATGCTCTGATGGTCCATCCACCGGTAGCACATTTTTTTTCAACTGTCAGCCTTGCTAAAGTATTCATTTGCGGCATTTCACCATGTTGTCCTTAGAAAAATATTTGTTATACGGAGGTTTTCTCACAACGTATTGAGAATATGAGATAAGGGTCAAACTCGTCAATTGAAGTATGACGCTTGTCTTCCGCATAATTTGCGAAATAAAATTAAATAGCGCCAGAACATTGACCTCCAGCAAGCTCGGCTCAAGACAAATGACGGGCACCACTTAATGGACTTGCGTAGGCAGATATTTATTTGTTTGAACAGATAAGCTCTTTACTTTCAGCGGCGTAGAGAGTAAATCCGGCATCGACCACGCTGCACTCGACTGATTTCCATGCAGACGGCTTCATTTCGGCGTTACATGTTGCGTGCCTCAGGCGCTTTTGTCAGGCACTCACAAGCTGTCTTTGACACGCTTTTCACCCGGGGAGCCTAACCATTTGTGTCTAAATAGATTAATTGAATTGGATATGTTAGGAAAATTGAATGACTGCAGACATGAGACCGTGCAGAGTGTATAGTTTCTTTAAGTTCATAAATGAACAGACCAAGCGAATGTTTATACCGCAAAAATTATTCCATCATATAATCAAAAGCAGCTGTATAAGATTTGTTATGAAGGCCGAGCACGATGCTTAAAAAAAAACACACACCTAGTGACTCCTTGCGTTTACTATATTTGCCTTCTTCTTTAAGATCATAAATGCGTGATCAAAAATATACTTTGCGCTTCTCATTGCACCTCGATCACCTAGCCACTATCACTGACGCAAATTTGCGCTGTCATAAATAATTGGCATCTCAACCCTGTGTGTCTTAGAGTCGTCTCCATGCTCAATGTGTGCCAGTGCTTACGTTCATTCCTTACTGGTACGTATCCGGGTCGCCGGTAGTGCAAATAGTAAAAACGTGTTATTAAACCAAGTGCAGAAGTTGTGCACATAATGACGGCATGCAATTAGGTAGTAAAAATTAGTATCAGGGCCGTACTTCACGAAGCAAGGTGAAATGGTCTTTACGATTTTGCAAGGAACTATACGCGTATACAAAACATTTGTGTGATATATAACGGAGTCTGTGGGATTCATTGAGGACGTCGCTGAGCAACTCGCATATATATAGGATGCTGAAGTCAGACCAAGCTGCAACGTAAATTAAAAACATAATATTAGGTATCTAAGTATGTATACTGCAAAAAATCTGCGCCAGTAGTTTGGTCGTATCTGATAAAAAAGATTACCATAAGTAGAATACGTTTTTGGATCCGTAAATCTCGGTGAAATGCTTCGTGTTACGCGTACAGCACTTTCCACGAGAATGCCGCTGGTGTTTGGTACGGTCACATGATCGCTTTCCCCAGCCAATGGAAGTGAAGCGCCACCCGCGAGGGAGCCCTGCTGCAGGGGTGACTATATAACAGACAAGTCGCTCTTTAGAGACAGCTGTCTCTTACCATGGCTCGTCTTCGGCCAAAAGTATATAAGGACGGAAGAAACGGTGCGACTGAGTCCGGACTTGATAAAAACATTTTTTTGTTTTTGTTTTTTTAGTGCCGTTAAACCTTTGGCATTGAGATAACGTCATTGTCTCTGTCAGCAACGACACTGGGTCAATGAACCACTAGAGAGAGAGAGAGAGAGAGAGAGCGAGAGAGCTCTTCCTATAGTTGTCGCCAGCAGGCCTGCAATCTGCGGGAGTCAAGACTCTTCCCTTTGAGTAGCGGTTAGAGCACCAGAAATAGTTGCTTTGCTATTGGCTTGTGCTGCGAGCAGAACTGCGTGCCTGAGACCAGCGGACAGCGAGAGGTAGCGTTCGCGGTTCATGTAAGATAATTGACGCTGAGGTAAGGCATAGAGGAGCGATGAGGCATCTGAGAGTGGGGCCACCAATCCGGCAGTGATATGGTTCTGAAGTGGAAATGGAGTGGGCTCGATCGTAAGTAGAGGAGAGTAACCTCGACTCCGGGAGAGATGTTGGCCAGCTGCGGGACCGATGCAAAGTCATCCCCGAAGATGATGCACCAATCGAAGAGGGATTATGAGATGCCTGGCGTAGTAGAGAAGAAGCCGTCGTCGGTCAGTGACGTGCATTGGTGAGGACAGTGTGGTGCGCCGTGACATGCCATGCCCCAACAAGACAGCGAGCTGACCGAGCAGGGCCCCTTCGTCACTGCTCCTTCAGGCATATCATTGTCACTCTCTGTTCGGTGCATCACTTCTGGGAGTGGCTGAAGACATGTCAGTCCGGCAGTTGACGACCATCTTCCTTAAAGCACAATGTTACTGACTTTGAGCTGCGATCAACCCCGTTTCACTCAGGATCCAGAGTTCGACCGGATTGCTGTGCCCATTGTCTGCTGCCTTATGACCAGCTATTTGCTATGTGAATAAGTTAAAGCAACAGCTAACATCATCATCTAATAGCATGGTAGAATGACTTCACAGGCAGTTAAAAAGCTCTCGCCAGCTACAAGCAGTGTTAATTTTTGCCCGACAATCTTCCCCTCGTTCCTGGTTTTAAAGAAGACCTCGGCTGTACGGCAGTCGAGCTGATTAATGGTGCCCCATTGTTTCTACCTGCAGAGATCTTCCCACCTTCGCTGAATCTCAGTAAGAATCTAGCGGCTGCGTCACAGACCTCAGACACACATTCTGGTCGGACTGGACAAGCTGCTTCCGCTCAAAAAAGTCTTCAAAACGACCTCCAGTGCCACAACATGGAGTCATGCACGCACATTTTCTTGCGATGTGACGACAAACCTTTGAGTCTGCCGACACCTACCCCCCCCCCCCCCCCCCCCCCAAACAAATAAAATAGATAAAAGAGGAAAAAACATCTTTGAAGTCTGTGTTTAGGCAGCATAAGGTCGGTCTGTTTTTGAAGTAGGCGATACTTGTTTACACTGTAGATTAGAAATTTAGCCATGCAATGCCGCTACTAGACCGGTGTGTTAGTATAATCTGCATCACGTAGTCATACAGGACTGGGCAAAGGTATCGTGCTCATCCAGCTTAAAATGTACCCTTCAGTCTTCAGAGCGCTGGATCGTGAAAGGAAGGCTGACGCTCAGGACGTCAATGACCGTCGTGACATTGTTGTCATTGATCGTGTCCAGCCTACCTCACTATCGCACTGCCTAGGCTGCAACCCTTGCCAGACCTGCCTCACGGTTACCTTGGACGTTCACACCTAAACCGAAGCGCGTCACTTGGGCTCCTCGGCTCCTACCGTTCTGCAAGGGGGTGGGGGGGGGGGGGGGGGGGGGGGGGCTACAGCCTATAGGTTATAGCGACCACCACGTACATCTCTGACCGCGAAACAGAAGACAATGAAGCAAGCGTCAATATCAGGCTGCGCGGGCTCAGTCATGCTCAGAGAAACGATTGAGAATGATGCCTAGAGATTACCCTCGAAATTCGGAACTTGTAAACTCAGTATTTGTGGAGTAAAAAAGCAATTTCCCAAAGCCGAATTTGAAGTTCCTGCGCAATCCGCGCCAGTGGAATGACATCAAATATTGGGCCGTCCCGCAACTCGAGTTTCTCTCACGCCTCCGAACTATCCCGACCCGAAGTGTCGTGTTCGTCCACGTACTGCAATCAAACGCTCTTCTCCGTGCCTGCCGCATATCGTTGTGAGTAGACAACGCTTCACTTCCGAGTTTGAAGTTCTTTTAGGGCCCTTTCAGCGATCTCAAATTCTTTGAAATGATGTGAGGTCAAAGAGAACGCGCAGTGGACTTTTGTGAGCAACTTGAGGAGCCACGTCGCGCCGGTTCTGCCCCGGCAGAGTCACATCCGAAACTACGGTACACATGCAGACACCAAACCCAGTTGTCTTGACCGTTTGACGATTTCGTTTTCGAAGCCAGAGAGGTCATCGGGCACTTAAAAAAGAGGTCTTCGTCCGATTACCCAAACTCGCCGATCATCCTCGGTGCTACATGTGCCAAGCACCGCCATCGCCGCCATTTTTTCCGTGAAGGGATAAAAAGCCAGGAGGCGACGTCTTTCCTTACTCCGATTTTCGGTATCTCAGAAAGAAGAGCCGTAGTGCTTTCGCAATTCCGTTAAAAAACGTTTTACGAATGCCGGTATCAAATATAATAAAAATGTCTCTTACAATGCTTCTAAATTTCAGATTTTTTGACATCACGAATAAAAAGAAGCGAGGAGGTAAATAAAGCAAAAGAAAAACGCTAAACAATCGTGCCAACGCGTAAGAATTTTTTTTTTCGTTGTGCTATTTTTTGTGTTTATGACTACAACTTGCATCGTTTTAGACAACGACAAAAAAAAAAAAAAATCGACCTCTCGGGTGTCAGTGCCCCCATTCAAATTCTGCCCCTCTCTTCGGAGGTTGGCTTTGTCCAGCTCTTGCATCTCTATGGGCGCGGTCATCACGCGCCTCATCCATGTTTGGGTCCGCCCTGTGGAGGACCACCCTTCAATGCCCTGGTGAGGAAAATATTATTTGCATCTCAATAGCTTGGGATCATGTGAAGGAGGAAGTTCATATCATAACTGACATTACTGATACTATAGGTCACGGGGCATATTTGTGATACCATTGACTCAAATTACGTGGAAAGTGTTGTCTTCACAAGGTCTTAATGCTTTTGCATCTCGCTTTAGCGCCTGGCTTGTGCGTCCTGCGTTTTCACGTTACTCTGACGACATACTTATTCTAAGTTAACAAGAAGTTAACAAGAAAGAATAAAAAAAACGAACTTCCGCTAATTAAACGTAACTGTCCAGGCGTCTGTTTCCGGATGTGGTACAGTCTGGCCTCCATGTTTTTCTTCGTTTTAATTATCTTAGGTGCTTTATAACCTATGTAAAATAAATAAACAAAGCCATACGTACCAAGATATGAATTGCGGACCTGGGAAAGAAAATTAAGTTGTTACGCAATCAGCATCAAAAATAGCTAAAGATATCGAGCTTGTCCCGAAATTCTTTGTTGGCGAAAGGCATCTTTAATAGCGGTGCCACAAAACCTGTTTTAATACTATTTCTTTCTGTCACCTTTTCGGTGTCACCTTATCAAGGGTAACTCCAGACGGAGCTCTTCGAAATATAAGTGCGCGTGAGATGCTTATTTTGATTCTGTCTTAAATATAAAATTATAGTTTACGTATTCAAAATACTACATCAACAGAGATGTGCAAAAGTGAAACGTATATAAATTTCAATACTACCATGCACACTAAGATATACGTTCCTGTCAGTCTTGTCGCATAGACAATGCTCGTTTTCTTTTTTTAATCTCAAGGTTAGTAGAAATGGAAATAATGAACAAAAGAATATATGACATCTGGAACAACATTAGCCGCTTGTCTAACTGCGGACTCGGTGTTTTTGTGACGAAGAATAATTCCGATTCGGCTGTTTCCCTGGTTGCTTCGTTTCCCTGGTTGCGTCCACTGGTAAAACAACATCTGGCGAAATCTGATGAATGCGGGTGGAATTCGCTATAGTGAAGTTTAGGTTTAACGAGAAAGGAAGGTGACGATAGCATCTGCTCCTGCAACTCATCATGCGGGTTAAATTTACGGCGGTGATTTTTCTCGTCGTGATGTTGGCTTTTGGTAAGATTCGATCATGCAGACTTGAGCTCATATGGATTTAAATTTTACATTTTAAAGCGTGACTGTGTTGTAAAACTGTTTTGGTTATTTTTTTTTTATTGTTACAACCTTTATATGTACATATTTGTGCTGTGTGACCATTATTGAAAAAAAAAATGCAATGCGTTACGTTAGGTTTTTTGTTATGTAGTACCTAAATGCAGGGTGTCGAACCGGTCATCATTTCGGTTCGGTTCGGGTCCGGGTTCAGTAGCATTGTATTTTATTCCGGTTCGGTTCCGGTTTAGGGTACCGCAGATAATATCACTCCGGTTACCGGTTTTAATGAGCGCGAACCGGTTCGGAACCCGTTCCTAACTCGACCTTTGAATATTGACCAAGCACTTCCTGCGGCCTTTTCTGGGCACGTGATACTTGCAATAGACCTATCCCAACACTACTCCCTCTTCAGGTAGATATAAAAATCCTGCACAGTGATGTGCGCAAAAGACGCCATTAATGTGGCAAGGCTATTACTTGTATATTACTGTTCTTAAGCGAACTATATATAAGCAATCGGCTTTCCATTTTCTAGTGTCTTTTGCGCATGCAGCTGTGCAGTACTTCAAACTCAGCCAGACGAGGGCGTATTTTAGGGATGGGTCTATAGACTTTTCCAATGTTTTCAAATCCACAGCTCAGCGTGCGATCTCCACAGCTCAGCACGCGCGTGTGCGTCGCTTCGGAAAGCGAGCAAATCACGCGCGATACGCACGAACACTGAAAATGAAACCGGCCAGCAGCCCTTTTCTGGAAAGGTCTATAGACCTTTCCAATGTTTACAAATCCACAGCTCAGCGTGCGATCTCCACAGCTCAGCACGCGCGTGTGCGTCGCTTCGGAAAGCGAGCAAATCACGCGCGATACGCACGAGCACTGAAAATGAAACCGGCCAGCAGCCCTTTTCTGAAAAGGTCTATAGATCTTTCCAAAAAAGAGCTTGTGGCCTGTGCCATCTTTAGTGTTCGGGCGTATAGCACGTGCTTTGCTCACTTTCGGAAGCGACAAGCACGCACGTGCTGAGCTGTGAAGATCGCCCGCTGGGCTGTGATTTTGTAAACAGTAAAAAGGTATTTAGCTGGAATGCTTGCCCTCTATATGTTTTTTGTTTGTTTTGCTCTGCACACACGTGTTTTTATCCATGTTACCTGTTTTCGGCGCCCAGTAAGATGTCACAGCTATGCCCCTAAGTGACTGGCAGGGGAACGAGAGGAAACAAATGTGTCGTAAAACACTCAAACGGGGACGTCGAGTGCGCAGTTGGGGTAGTTTATCGAATCCTGTCAAGCTGTGCTGTGTGCACATCGGCCAGACTGGCCGATGTGTCAATGACCGGGCATTAAGCACACACGTATAATGAAATGTGACTACATCTGACAGTGCCAACACCGCTTCGGGTTTCGGCGGAAAAACGCTGTTCTAAAGATCTCGTGGTGATGCTTTGTCTAGTCACTTTGAATTTTTATCGCAAACAACGCTCTATGCAAATGACCCGGTCTGAGGGACTCAGAACCACTTATATAGCATGGATTGTTAACGTTAAGTCTGTCATAATATTATAAAAGTACTCACATTTGAAACTGTGAGCCACCGAACAAAGTTCTGATAATGCCACCACGAACGACGTTTCTCGAATGCTCAGTTGAAGACGATGAAAGAGGACTTCAAACAAAAACGACAAAATGGTTGAACAGGCGACATGCTGGCCTCCTTCCAGGGCGCGGCGCGTCGGCGAATCATCGCCGAGTAACGTTGTCCCCGACAACCCATGTTTTTCTTCTTTCTTTTTTTTTTCTTTTTTTTTGTAAGGTGACACTCCGAGCACGTACGAAAATATTGTTTTTCATTTTAATGGACCACAGGCGACCCTGCAAACTATACTCTCGATGCAGCGCGTTCCCACCTTCCTTCAGCGTGTCGACACGCTGCGCTCAAACGGAAAGGCACGTGGTGCGCTATTGGTGATCGACTGGCTAAATGGCTCATCGACTGCAGCTGCGGTCCATCTTGAAGTCAAACATTTGCGGACGCGTAGGTCTCCGTGCTTAGAGTGGCGCAATCCTCTCCGACACACTGACATTTCATAGCCAAACGGTGCTTTGAAATCGCCGCCACCGCCGCTACCGCGCCGCCATTGTTAATCCAAGAAACAAAGTAAAGTTGAAGTTCTCCAGACGATGATGTTGTTTTTTTGTTTTTTTTTGTTACGTATGCAATAAAAACGAAACGTAAAAATGTCTCACAGTATGTAGGATTAGTCTTGGCAACATAAGAAAAAATACGCTCTCAACTTTTCCCATTTAGATCAATTATAGACACAATTGACCCTGAACCGTTTTTGTTAAACCGATAACCACCAGATCAGATTATGGTTTCGTTCCGGTTCGGGTTCAATATGAAGCGTTCGATTTCGGTTTCCGTTTTGTTCCGGTTCGGTCAAAAATAACGGTTTTGATCCTGTTTTCGGCTCGGGTTCGGGTTCGGTTCGACACCCTGCCTAAATGTGATAAACACCTTATACCTTAAAAGCTTTTAATGACAGTGAACGCATGAAGGATGTATGAAAGACGCAGAGAGGGAGATCGGTGGCCGAGTGGCCTAGCGCACACTAGCTCGAGCACGTGGAGCGAAAGCTCGCGCTGCAAAACCCAGAGATCCTGGATTCAATCCCCCCCCCCCCCCCCCCCTCCCCCCCCTCCCCCGTTTTGATCTGGATGAGTATCGTAACGGTGCGCAATCGTGTGTCACTGCTTTGTGGTGCACGTTAAAGACCCAAGGCTAGAGGTTGTACTGCACTGGCTAAATTTCTATTATACAGCTGAGACACCAGACGTGCATTGAGGCGGACTAACTTCCGGCTGTATAAACATACACAACACATTATTATAAAGGACACAGAACTCGACTGCGGTGCTCACATCCCTGGCAGCTACACGACGGATTTTCTTTTGTTTGTAAGCCTTATATTTGCATAATTGCTTGAAAAAAAAAGTACACCGCCCTGTTGGCATTATGTTATCACTAATCGCGTGAGAAGCGCTGGGCGTGGCGTTCCCTGATCATTTTACAATTGCTCCGCGACTAATGATATTGCGATCCGATAGAACGGCGGCTAAGAAATCACGAAACAAGCGTGAACATAAACAACGTTCAGCGTTTCTGAAGCTGTTAGGGCCTTTATAGCAGGGCTGGGAAGTATAGACGCTTTGCAGCAGCTGTGCTTGGGCGTCGCCAGAACCGACCCTCAGTTTTTGTTTCCTTTTATTCCGTTTACTTCACTTCGTCAGTACCATTGCAGGTCAGGTCATTGCTACTTTAGATTTTATTGCGTCATTCTCCTCAGCATTGGCCTTTGTGGAGGCTCGTCGACGCTCGTTTCAGTGGATTGGTGTCTCGGTAAGACGAGAGAAGGTGGGCAACGGCAGTCGTAGTCTGGCGCGTATGTAAAGCGTCTTGAGAGATACTCTCCAGTACCAGCATCTCTGTATCAAAATACTATAAAAATGTATCCGTATCTCACGGTGAAATACATTTGGGATGTATCGCTCGTATCGCGATACTCTGCCAGGCTTAAGTACCTCGTTTCATTTCTTGTCGAAAAGTAACTCTCGGCTTCTAAGGATGAACTAAGAACGACACCTTTCTGGTGCAAGCGTCCCAAAATTTGTAATTTGTAATATGAATCCGCCGGATGGGACCCCTTCTACGACGGGGGAGGGGGGGGGGGGGGGGGGGGTGAGCCCAGTTTCTAGGTATATTAAGAAATCACAAAAGTGTATTAAAAAAACAACAACAAGAAAAGTGGTTTAAAGAATGGTCACTCGCAAGACTAGCAGAAGAGGCTCATCCCACAAAGCCCTCTACTCTGTCTGCTTTAGCAGAGAAAACGATGTAATGAAGTCGAGCTCAGGGAAAGAAATCACCAGTCATGAACATTATAACAGATGTCTCGCATCGTTGTCTAATCTACTTTCCCTGCGTGACTCAGAAGTACTTAAGACGACAGTTTGAGACGCACCCTCACGGCAAAACAAGGTTAATTCCGGGCAGATGCCTTTCGTCGAACATGGCAAGCAGTCGTTGGACACCATCACCTATGGGCTCACTTACAAGGGCAATGAGTTTTTTAGCGGCATTTGGGATGCTAGTTGTGAAAATATTAGTTCAAGGTAAGATGAGGTGTATAGACTGGCATAACAAGAATACGAACACTACGAACTGCACCCTCCGCATCTACCATTGCTTGGGGGAAAAAAGTATTTCTGTTTGTATCTGTACCTGTATTCCCGAAAACGCTTTTAGTGTTTTTGTTGTTGTTGTTTAAGAAGTATCTTTTGGGTATTCCGCTACCTAAAAGACAAACATATTTGTGTTCCGGAATACTTTTCGGAGTATCTCTGCCCAACCCTGCACTGTAGTCCCTCGCAGCTTGAGAAAGGAGGGGCATGGCGAGTTTATTTTATGATCGCTCCGCAGTCAATGAGATAGTGGCATGAGCCAATAAGATCGCCGTTGAACCAATCACGAAACAAGACGCGTGAGTTCATACAACTTTTATAATTGATTAAAATTAATCGTTCTGATTTCCTGTATAAAACATACACGTGAGAGCTTTTTTCGTGAAGCTAAGATCAACGAACGTAGGGGTAGAATATTTTAGTAAAAAAAATAGAGTGATTGGCAGCTAAAGAAAGATAGGTTATGACAATTTCCCACTGTGTTCGTCGCTTCACCATCGGTTTAGGATTGTTGTTGCTGTGTGATGTTCAATATCCCAGCATTTTCGATGATAATCGCGTGATCAAACTGACCACACCCTTTCATTCTTGAAGTGCCAGTGACTGACGGTATATGAACCGTTATATTACTCTGGAAAGGCTGTGCGGCTCTAGAGTATGCAAGTTGCGTGGAACCATTTTTTTATATGTTTCCAGTGATAGGTGCAAACGCTGCCTACATGCCAGAACACTTTGGACACGAAGACGACGAGGATGACATGGGGGAAAGATACGGAGAACGCTCATATTATCCCCGTTCTCGAGACAACTCTGGATACGGAGAATGGTATCTTGGCAACGGTGTGCATCTAGGAATTTATCCCTATTACGGAGACTATGGACGGCACAACAACAGAAGGTACGAAAGAAGAGAATACTCCCCGCCTCTCTGGAAAAGACTTCTGCGTCGGCCGAGAGGATACGGAAGCCGCCACGGAGGGCACGGCCGATTTGATAGAAGAAACTTTGAGTACCTTGACGAATACTAAACGAGGTGGGAGCGCGTTCGGAAGGCTCGTCAGAAGGTTTAAATTTATATTTTGTGTTCGATGGCCTTAATAAACAGAATATTTTCATTGGAAAATGCCGATGAATTTCTTGTTTACCGTAAGTCCCGTTAGTATTGTGGTGTGATTGGTTCAGATTAGCTCCTTCCGGTGGTATACCTACGAGACATTCCTGTACTTGGTTTGCCGTAACGTTCATTGTTTTATAAAGCTTTTTGATATTATAGTGGATGCCCTGAGAGGCTAGGCTTGTCATATGAACCTTGTGGGATTTATTGAAAATAATAAAGATGGTTTGTTAGGCGTGTGAAGCTAGCGCGCGCTCACCACGAGCGCGAGTTAGAACGGGTGTGGACAACAGCGAAGACGGTGGTCAGTTCATGAGTCTCCATACTGACGCCCAACGTAGGGCCCGAATCTACGGCCCTGAGATCAAGAGTCTCATGCTCTACCGACTGAGCTAGCCCGCAGCTCTGATATACTCCCGGCGGACATGGAAGTTCCGTCGCCCGCGGAGGGCCCTTCCCCTCCGGTGCCCCTTCCACCTCTCACCGCGTTGGGCCCATTGCCCGAACAAAGGGCGTTGTTCCTGGCGGAGATTTCACGGCTCCTGCAGGAACAACGCCGTCCGCTACCAGCCCAGTTCCAACACCTCTGACGGGGACATTGCGTTTACATGCCAAGATCCGAAAATATTCAGGCTACGCAGATTGAAAATCGGTTACCGATTTCCTTGACGAGTTACGTAGGTACCAGGTAGTGTACAATATGTCTGAGGTTGAACTTCTCTCACGCGTGCTATCAATCGCCCTCACTGGAAGTGCGGCCACATGGCGTCGGAAACAACCACCCTTCTCGACGCTACAAGACTTTTCGGAGCAGTTCAAAACTCAATTTCTGACTCCCGATCACGGCGCGCGAATGCTCGATGTGCTCAGTGCGCGCACTGAGCACCGCGATGAGTCACTAGTCGAATTTGTTCAGGCGCTACAAACGCTGTACGACGGGGCTGACCCTAGCGCCTCCGACTCAGACAAGGTATCGCGGGCTACCCGGCAAAGCCATCCGCAGTTTCATCCTTACCTGCAGATGCCTACTGGTCCTAGTATGGCCCAAGTATACTCGCACGGACCACCATTGATTCAGAGGCGTCTTGGTCGTGCTGAAATTGAAAGGATAAAAGGGAACTACTTCTTGCAGTCTTGCCTTCGCAAGGCTTGATGAAGTGCACGTGAACGTAGCTTTGCCCTTTGACAAGCTTGTAATTGTTCGCAGTTGCCTGCACGAGCAGAGACATGGCGGCGGCCAGATGACCTGCTTGCAATCGGTTATAGAGAATTTAGTGAAACTGATGGAACCTTGATCGAAAAATAAAACGAGAACCAGGCATGTTTGGACTCAATCTCATTAATTTTTTCGTGCACTCATTTGGGTTATTGAATCATACTTTATGTGAGTTTGTCATTGCGCCTTTTATTACTACCCTTTCTGGTGGGGGTACAACCAATTTAGTGGGCGTGCTGCAGTCATAACTCCCCAATACAAAGGTATACTGCGGAATCACACCTTAACTTAAGGGTATTCGGAATAACGCATTCCTTTCGGAGTGTTAAGAATAACACCCTTTTCTTAGGGCGTTTTGCTACAACAATAAGTGTGAATACTAACAGGACAAGCCATTACACCCTTAAGGGTGTAATAATGTTTGTTATGTAAGCGGTCGGGTGTTCGGAGTTTAGACGAGTTGGCCCAAGCAGCTCACCAGATCCAGGCGGACATCCTGGCAGAACTATAAGATATCGGCCTCCTCCACCGCAGGAGGCTTGCCTGGAACCGTCCTGTGCCTGAACAGGAAACAATCTATGAATGAGCGTGCTCATGTCCGCCTCCCCTCGGAAGGGTACCCCGAGTGCTGGACCCCTCCACACACGCTGTAGGCAATGGTGCTCACATCCGCGAGCGGAGCCGCCAATACCAAGCCCCATCCAGAGTGAGATCAGATACCCAAGTGCCGCCTCAGCTCCGCTCCGCTGCTTCCGGTGCGGAAGTCCCGGCCATTTTCGCCGGTACTGCTCCCGGCGGGTTTCCAACGGCAAGGGGGGAAACGAGGTAAGCCGCCGATAACCGGGCCCTGTCTGTCGGTGGCTTCTCTTCGTTACAGGCCCTCGGTCCCCCGCCCTCTCGGTTCTTCAGCAGTCCTGGCCCAACCTCACGAGCAGCCCAGCCTGGAGCCCCCTGTGATGAGCCCTGTATTGCAGCACCTGGTGTGGCGCCCGCTCGATCGCCCGATTATGCTCCCGCTCACGGATGATGTGGCGACGCTCTCGGAGGCGATCACGGAGATGCCCCCGGTCCCGGCGTGGCGCGCGCTCGAGGAACCGATGAAACTCCCGCTCACGGATTATGCAGTGACGTTCTCGGGGGCGCTCGCGCAGATGCCCCCGGTAGTACCAGCATCGGTGCTTTCCTCGGAGCTTCCCACGGAGCGGATCTTGGTGGCGTCCTCGTCCCCGTGGAGTCGACTCCGAGCAACAGACGCGAGGACAACGACTACTCGCAGGAAGTGCCAGCGGCGTGGCTGTCCGCCGTCCACCCACATGCCAAAAAAAAACAAAACAAAAAAACGACTGATGCGACCACACCAGCGCGGCCTGCTGGAGAACCAGTAGACAAGTGTGTGACACGTGCAATCCGACCTGAGCCCCTCGCCCGCCACCTAAGGATGCACTTGAGTGGGCCTGCGAGACGTGACAATCATCAGCCTATCATTGGCCCTTGGCATACTAGCGACCATGGTGTCATGGATGAGTCGGCTAAAAGTCTTTGACAAGCTACTTCGAATTTATAGGTTCCATCTAGTCACGTATTTAATACCATCCTTTGACGCTACGCGTCACCAAAGCAGCAGAACCCTACATTGTAGTTAACATTGCCGGTCAACAGATCGCTGCTCTCTTGGATACGGGAGCTGCAATCTCACGTTTTGGAGACTTCGTTAGGAAATTGTGCAAAGATCGAAACATCTCAATGCCGCGTTCTCAGAGAGCTGCGTACGGCATCTGATGAAGTTATCTCCGCCACTGAAGGGGCTAAACTGAAGCTGAGCTTTGATGGACGACAATACCGACAACACTTAACATATCTGCCGGGTCTCACCTGCCCTATTCTTCTCGGTCGAGATTTCATCTCCAGAGAATGAACAGTCCTAGATTTGTCAGCAGAAGAATATTGATATGGTTAGCAGTTCGCTGCCTTAACGTTTGCAGTCCTCTTGAGAGTACAATGTATGTGAGAAACCCCCCTCGTTGGCGGCTCCAGCCCCGTCCCCGCAAGGCGGGCGAGCCCACCAGAATGAAGTTCCCCATGTCCCCTCGAACGGGAAGGACATGGGCGGAGGAATGGCGAGAGTAGACAACCAAGATGGCTGCCTCTTCTGGCAACGACTGCGATAGGTGCCATGGCCTCACATTGGGTGCCTTTTTGAGGGGAATTAGTACCTTTACGTCCGGGGACCGGTGCTCAAAGAGGGACCCTATGACCGTCCCACCGCGCGGCCGACGGCTACCGGCGAGGGTGGTCGCCGCGCAGGGTCCGTTAACGCCATGCCATCAACGATGATACTGGTATCCAACCAAGTTTATTGGGAAACAGGGGTCCCCAACAAGACACTGCAGACAAGCGAGCCGTGAACACAGGGTGCCCGTAGCGATCGCCGACATGAGAGTCAAAGGGTATCGCGAGCGGAGTCATCGCGCGTGGGACAGTCATTACAGAGATGTCTCCTCTCCTCTACCGTGCCAGGTTTTATCAGAGAGGAGATAAATCACGCTAAATGCAACCCGAACGGCGATCCTTGTTGTAGGGTACTGGCAAAGCCTTCGGCCGCCTTCTGAATTGTCGACGCAGGCCTATCGGTGTCTCTGGAATGCGGGACGGCACACCGTACCAAAGAATGGTTCTCATCGTGAGATGCAGGGCTGCAATACACAATTCGCCCGTGGACCGCTATATTAAGTAGAGTGCATATTCCGTCATATTCTGCCAGCGGGGCTAGACCTCTATGCTCATTATGAGCTTCAAAGTGTCAGTTCAGCTTCAGTGCCCCAGCTTGCTTGTCAACAGCTGTCGGCGGCGTCGAATAGTTTCTGTCCTAAAGATACGGGACAGACGACAAAAGGCCTTTCGGTTGTGATGTTGCAAGTGAGAGTAGTGTTGTTTGGAACCACGACGTCCAGTTGCCGCGACGGTGCATCAATCTCTTGAGGTCTATTTGCAGGCTGTCAAATCAGTTGCTTCCGGATTAGGTGGAAATAAATGGACACGGTGTCAACAGGACTGGGAGAATCAGCAGACGCGCTGCTGACTATTTTGTCACATCGGATGTTCGTACTATATAGCGAAAGAAAAAATGGAAAGACTTTTACAAATTTCTAATGCGAAATTAGAGCGCAGCTCTTGAGGGGGAGGACGGGAGGGTATGCCTTTCCTCCGTACCCTCCCCTGCCCCTCCTCCTCCTCTCATTTGTACCCCATCCTCCTCCCATTCTCCTCCCCTCCTCCTCCTTCTGCGTTCACTCCCATCCTCCTCCACCGTACCCTCCCTTCCTCCCATAGTTTCCCCGCTAAATTTAACTGGAAAACTGACGCCACGTGACCTCAACGCAAATTCAGCTTCTCCCCAAGATTTAGAGGGGGAAATGACGTCAAATGACTCCATGTCACGTCACCCATGAACAAATTCAGTTTCTCCGCTTCACATAGCGGGAAAATTGACGTCACGTGACCTCAACCGCGATTCAATTTCCCGCTAAATTTAGCGGGGCGGTTACGTCGACGGCGACGTCTCGAAACGCGGAAACGGGCGCCGAAGAGTTGCGTTCTAAAAGACAGCTGACAGATTTCCTGATTCCGTGCTTGAGATCGCATTTGTCAGGTGCGTAAAAATAATGCAATATTTTCCTTCAACAAAGCGCCAGAAGTAACGACTGAAAAGCCAGGAAGTCGTTGCGAAACACGTTGTACTTCGTCTGCGAGTGTCTCAAGGTCTTTCCAAAGTAAAAAAAAAAAGAAAAAGAAAAGCTAGTCGTTTCTGCTGCCCGTTCATGAGCAACGGGAGTATGGCTCCGACGGCCGTAGTCTAGATTTCCTGCATGATGCGATGGCGAGGGGTATTAGATATTGGAAACAAGCGGATTGCACGAAGCTTTATTTTATTTTATTTTTATATTAGGTATGTTATTTTAACATGAAGGTTTTTACCCGAGACAAGGATGAAACGATAGAAAAACTTCACCGTAGCTTGTTACAGCTGAAGAAAAGCAGGACAATCTCATTACAGAAAGCCATCCACTCTTTCCACCCTAGCAGAGCGAACACTGGAAGGCAAGCAGGGGAGTGGAGGAAGCCAGCAATCAATGTCGAGCAGATAGCTTTCTGGGAGGGGCCTTTTTTAACTGCCAGAGTGGTGATCAATAGCGGGCGTGAGAAGTCTTCAGCTGCGAAGTCTGGGAATAAAATCAGAAAACAGAATGATTCTGAAGAGTCTACTCTTAATTTTTATGTTCATGTCTGTATCGGTGTGTGGGCGCGGATCTTGCTCCTGCGAGAGATACGACTTTAGCAGGAAGTGGTCAAATGGCTGAATTGTCGAGAAGGCAACTGGGAAAACGCTACACTCTAAAAAAATGCCTGCGGGTCTGCTTACCCGCAAAACTCTCAAGGAGTTAATCTCTGCGATCTACATAATCAGCTCAGCGAATGATGAGGCGGAACATCCGTTTATACCTAAAAATGAAGCCTGATCTTTGGCATTACGCAACGCAAAGCGTCATGCTTGCATTGCGTAATGCAAGCACGTAATGCAGTCAACACCCCAAGAACCCAACAACAGTCCAACAACAAGTTCTTTTACATGCTTGCATTGCGTAATGCCACTGCAAAGACTTCATTTTTAGGTCCTAAACGGATGTTCCGCCTCATCATTCGCTGGGCTGATTTCGTAGACCGCAAAGATTGGCTCTGAGCGTTCTGCGGGTAAGTAGACGCGCAGGCATTTCTTAGAGTGTATTTAGCTACTTCATCGTAATGCCATGTCTGACGAGTATTTTGATGAGAACACGAAGGCGATACACAGGCAAACTCGGGTGACGAGTTTGAGACGTGGCCACCGTCACCGTAAGGGAATGAGGGCTAAGTCGCAAGTCAGAAAGCTAGTATTTATTTCACGTTGTCCCACATTTTGACAGCACAATAATTTAAATTGAAGAAAAAACAAGTGAGAAAGTGTCGTGACAGCTGTTGCGGGGTCCTTTTCTTTGATCAGTTATACACTTATGCTATGAAGGAATATTTCACGGAGAAACTAAACGTTAAGACAAATGCAAGCAATCAAAAGTCTTGGGATTTTCTTTGTACGATTTGCAGTGAACCACTGTAGAGAATAGTGTAGCAGCTGGCAGCATTACTTGTCAGTCATAACTAAAGCGTTTCTTTTTTTTGTTTGTTAATTTCATCAATTTTGAAGGCGCGTAACTGAAGATCACATTTTATGGTTCATAAGATTTATACATAGGACGTTAGTAAGAAACACTAGTTGGGTACTTCACTAATCCTAACTGGGTGTCTCAATGGGAAGAAACTTAAAAGAAACTAACAAGATAAAATGCTGTCCTGTCAGTTAGCACTTGTCCTGTGTGCTTCTTCGTCTTTTTGTCCCGTCTTTTTTGCGCTATTTTTAATATGAATGTCCATTATTAACTTGCCCATCTGACCAAGCCTTTTCAATAAAATGCTGATATGGGATTTCTAATCATTATCATCATCTTAGGGTCTCTAAAACAGAAATTGTCGAGAATTGCAGATGATGAACTGTACTAATGGAACGAAATAAAGGTTACAAAGCCGCCGAAAGAAAAAAAAAATATTTGGCAGCCCGGACCCGAAGTTACAATCCCGGCGCAGTCAAAGACTGTATTTCGGCGGCATGGTAATATTTATAGTATTCAATTAGTGCTGCTAATTCAACAGCATATTTCGGCTCTGGCTTAACTATTAAATAAAAATTAATTAAATAATGTTTGTGTGTTCCCATGACGACAAAAACCAAGTATATTGACTGTTTCTCAGTTCCTATTGCAGACTTTTTTTTTAAAGTTTTGACTTACCCCGCAAGGTTGGTAGCGCCATGGGAGACAAGAGACACAGGGGTATCGATTCCATCTAGTGGTTTCCCGATCCTAACCTGAGTAACGTCTGGGGAAATGCGGAATTAACCTTGAAGAGCCGCCGTAGCCCGTGTGGTACTGGCTCTCGGCCAGCAACCCTGTACCGAAGATGTCAGAGCCTTCAAACGCTTTGTCATAGCCAAGCGCATTAACTACGATATATTGCGCGACGTTAAAGGTTACACATTACGTGCGGGAAGCAGCCCTGCATTATGTTTGTTGGTATTTTCTTCCTAGTAGTTCCTGAAACTTTCAAGGACGCAGAAGCCGTTTCTGGTTTGCTAAAACGGCTGGAATTTCCAAGCCTAAGATAAATGTTGCAATCAGGTCAGAAAAAAGAAACAAAAAAAAAAAGAAAAGAAACAGTAGCGGTGGCGTTCTACGTTGTAAAACAGCCTATTCGTATTTCAGTGACACACGGAGATTTCCTAAAGATAGGATTTCGAGCTATTTGCTTTTTGTAAAATGGCTATTTTGGCAGCGCCGTTTTTAGCTTTGATTTATTCATGCAACTACTTTAGGTTTGTACCTAATGTGATTACAATATTTGAAATACCACCATGCATCCAGCCAACGCGCTGGAATTTTTCAGTACAACTACTACAAACCAACCACACAATCTCTACTATGTCGCTCAATTCACTCGAGAAGTACCGAGTTCAATATGTCTCGAAATAAATTATTTTCGTATAGTAGTTTTTACTTTCCTAACAATTTTTATATCATAATTAAAAGAAATTACATACTCGCGTCTTAAAGGTACGTAAGGCGAAACAATCCTCGATCTGAAAGAAAATAGATTAGTGTTAAATATCTTAAAAAAACGTCATAAGATCAGAGCTACGTTTCCAGCGGAAATGAATGGAGGAAAAGAGGTCATTATCTATGGCGCATATACAGCGCTCGAGGGATAGGAACGGGAGCTCGCAGCCGCGGGACACTGGCGGGCCGCGTGTTTGAGACCCAGGTGGCATAATACATTCTTGACAGAAGAAAAATGCCGGCTTTCATGAAGTTTGCTTGTAGGCAATGTAGCCAGATGGGAGAATTCACTACCAAATTTCAGCAATCTTGTGCAAAGATTATGTCTTTGGTTACCTGGTAAGAGCATCACTACAAATAAAAAAAAAAATTTTTTTGCCCCTATCAGTTGAAAGCACAGCGGTTCTAGATTAAAGTAGCCACTGCTACGTGGCGCACTCTTCCGTTTGCTTGAAGTAGAGCCGTAAAGTCATAAAGCCACACATTGAAGAGCCTGAAAAATAGTTTGTAAATAAACCAGGGAGTACATATTAGTTAGCACGCCAGCTTGCGGATGACCTTCTAATTGTACCGAAGCTACGATATTTTTGTGCTCGTTTTAAGATCAGTTTTTTACATCTTTACCAAAACGTACACGCTTCAACTGCATGAAATATTGCTGCTTTCCTCTGGCAATTAAATGTGTTAGAAGGTATTTGGTGTAGCGCTTGAACTATGCGCAAAACCTATTAAATATTTTTTAAGTGACATTACAATGAGCGCGTTGACATTGGAGCCATAAGTTGGTCCGTTTATTTTCACTGTATAGAGTCGTGTCGTTGAGCCCGTTGTGCACTATGCACAACGTGTACCTGAGACTGAATGGGTTCAGCCGTGTTTTATCTAAAATATGCGTTTCAACACTAACGATTGACCTCTTTTAGGCGTCTTTTCAAGTCAAATTTAATGTCTCGTGAAATCTTGTGAAGTTTCAAGGAGAGTTGGGTATCGCGGCAACTTTTTGATTTGGCAACGCTGTTTCCAGCCTCGGAAGAAAGCTGCGTGCTTTGATATACGTCCTTTTTTTGTATCGGAAATATCGTTGCTTCTTACATCTTACATGCTACCCGTCTTCCAGTGTGTGTTCGTAGATCCTTAGAAATACCATGGAAACTGAAAACTTGAGAAAAAAAAATGCCTAAAAATGTCTTGAGAGAGAGAAAAAAAAACAAAGCAAAAAAAAAAAAAAGAAGTTTGTCAGAACAAGAGCAAGCAGCTGGAGAAAAATAACTGCAGGAGCCGGTGAGCTCAGTCAGGCATAGCTTACATGAAGCACATAGTTTGCCACTACTCAATTAACAAACTTCAGAAGTAAATTACAAACATTTTTTGAGCAAGTACACTCTTTATTTTATATGATTTTATTTATTCAGAGTTTCCTTGTTCTATTATACGCTTCGTCCATGTATTTTTGTCCAGTAATTCACTTACTCTAAACATGAAAGTACAAATAAATATTGGCAGTGACATGAACGTTGGTTTTTTTTTTTCTGAAACAGCGAAAATACAGGTCTCGCTCATCCATCTTGATTGTGTGGTTTAGGAAATACCTGTAAAATAATTGATAAGCACGAATTAATGCACGAATTAAGGCACGGCGATAAGTGACTAATTTAAGCGAACAGAAAAAATCTGGGACTACGTTATCAACAATCCTAATGCTTTCGGACATGAGACTAGCAAGGTCGGTGGAAACCAAGCATGGTAGCTGTAAATATCCATGTAGTCATACATCTTCCCCCCCCCCCCCCCCCAAAAAAAAAAGAAGAGAAGTAAACTAAGCACTGAAACCTACACATCAGTATTCCAGTCACTCAAAATGAAACTCCACAAAGGCTAAATAAGTTCCACACAAAGACAGTATTAATATCAAAAAGTTTTAAAAAAGGACCCTTACAGCTTTAAAAGCGAGTCCCATATTTTGAGCATTATGCTACGCTAAAAATTATTTCAAATTACACTTTTTCTTTTTTAGAAACATGCTCGACAACAAGGACTTCTTTGATACTCACAGGTCAGGATCGGGTAGCACGGAGCTCGAACACACCGAACATTTGCGGCTACGCACCGGGTTCCAAGGGGACATGTGTGTTCCTGGAAATTTAGGCACAAACAGATATATACACCTCCCATGTATTTTGCATTTTGTATATTTTTTTAAAATTTGTTTATGGGAACCCGGGGGCTAAGTGAAACGCCCGCAGCCAATGGGGTCGCAGTGTCAGCCAGTAAGATCGCCGAAGAGCGAATAACAAAGCAATAATGATCGAATAGTTCCGAAACCTACGAAGCGTTTCCGCACGTTTCCGCAGAGCCCTTGGCGGAGAGATAATCGTTATTTATATACCTAATCAGGAAACCGCTGTCGCACTTAGTTTGACGTTTCACAATGCTCACTGCCACAGCGCAGCTTTTTATTTTTTATTGTTTAGGTCTAACACACATGTGCAGCCTCGTCATTCGCCGAGCTTTCTGCGCAGATTGCAGCGATTGGCCCCACCAAGTGCTTTGCGGAAAAGCGGACGCTCCAGATTTCTTAGAGCCTCTGTATCTGCTGCAAGGGAGCCCTACCTTGCACGTTCTGACCCTGGCTCCTGTGGATAGACCTTCGGGAAAGCCGCCAGACGATCCTACGGGGTAGCTTTCGGCGTAGGCTCGTCTTGGAAACGCTCGCGCAAAGCCTGATGGCGAACTTCCTCTGGGAAACTGGCCTCCCGCTCTTCCTCGGAACCGCCCTGGAAATTCTGAAAAACCGCCGTCACCGTAGAACTGACCGTTGGCGAGAATTGCTGAAAAGACAAGAAACACGGTGGGCGACTCAGTTAATTGGTTGAATCGTCCGAGGAAGGGTTTCTTTCTTTTCTTGAGAAGAAACATTACCGTACAGCCGGTGCACGTGAACACTGCTTTCGTCGGTAAAATTTAGCGCTCTACGCGGTAATGTTACACGAGTGCGGAGGTCGGAAAGCGTGAATAGATTGCTGTCAAATCAGGGGGAAACTAAATAATTTTTTTAATCAAACGAATCAAATTTATTTGGTGAACAGCCCATATTTCTATTTGAATTAGATTTATTTGATTTTAATCGATAGCCTCAAAGTAATATTTATGTTGTCGCTAAGTGCAGTTTCAAATAGTGGCCAGATACTCGCTTTAGTGATCGCAATTCCGGAAAGAGTGTGGGGAGAGTAAATTACTGTAAATTATATGTTAGGACGTGAAATACGTTTCAATTAAGAAGTCTTTATTCCCGATGTAAGCCAACGTTTTGCTAGGACAAAGGCGGTTTTATTTCTCAAGTAAAATATTTTTTTGCTGTAAAAAAATTAGTAAATCAAAATATGAGTCACTTTTGAGTTAAGACTATAGCAGGGATGCCTAGTGAAAACAGCTTCCACTTTTGCGGCGTTCATGCCCCGGGCGAAAACACGCCGCGTACGCGTCCACAGCCGCATACGCGACGTCTAAAACTCATTAATTCATTTCTAAGGTACAATTACTTAAGGGTTTGCTGAAAACATTCCTAACTTATTGTATATATATATATATACAGGGTGTTCTTTTTTTAATTCTTTCAGATTTCTTTAAAAAAGGCCATGAAAGCTAAACTTATTCGGTTTGTGCTTTTTTGTGTTATACGGCCAGGGGGACATAATATATGGAAATAGTCGCAACTATCAGTAGCCTAATTAAGTAAAATTTGTTAATTAACTTTTAAATTAGTCCAAAGACATATAGTTCCAATTAGAAACTTGCTGAGTATCATCGAAAACCACTAAATCCACTCTTTTTAAAAGGATATAACGCCGGGGCAGCATTTTACGGCGTTCTGTAAAAACGCTCCATTTGGACGCGTTTCTAGATTTCGGTTTCTTATCGGAGCGCATCTATGCGCCCGCTGTCCTGCTGTCCAGTGCCCTAGACGCGCAACACACGTGCGCCCTGCTTCGCTCCATTCTACGAGGGAGGCGAGGAGGTGATACGGTCCGATAAGAAACCGAAATCTAGAAACACGTTCAAATGGAGCGTTTTTACAGAACGTCGTAAAATGCTGCCCCGGCGTTATAAACTTCTAAAAAGGGTTGATTTAGTGGCTTTCGATGATGCTCAGCAAGTTTCTAATTGGAACTATATGTCTGTTCGCCCTAATTAAAAAGTTAATTAACAAATTTTCCTTAATTATCCGACTGATAGTTCCGACTATCTCCGTATACTATGTCCCTTTGGCCGTATAACTCCCCTGTACAAACCGCATAAGTGTAGCTTTCACGGCTTTTTTAAACAAATCTGAAAGAATAAAAATAAAAACCCTGTATATATATTATATCTAAAGAGGAAACAGGTAGCTTTCAGCTAACAGTGCCAGAGTTAATAGAAAGAGATGTAGAAACACACTAGCAGGAATAAAAAACAGTTAAATTGATCCAGTAAAACAAATGAGAAATTAAAGCATTTCGACAGAAGACACGCTCACCAATGACCCTTTCTTGCTTCCGCAAAAGAGTACTGCGCAGAAGAGAGCTATTGAGCATCTTCAGAATGCATTTCATAGCGTTGTAGAAAGAGATGGCGGGTCGTAGAAGAATGCGTCTAAGGTTGTTCTGTCATCGGCTAGCATATATGCTAGCCGATGACAGAACAACCTTAGACGCATTTCGCGCTTCGTTTGACTTCCAATATGGCAGACCATGGGGGGCCGGGGAATCAAGTGTAAGGAACAAAAAAACAAACCAACGCTCTGATTTCGACAGCATACACTCCAAAAAAAGACCGTGCGTCTACTTTCCAGCACAACACTCGCAGAGCCAATCACCGCAACTTTCGGAGGCAGCTCAACGAATGACGATGCCGAAAGTGCGTTTTTTTTTTTATCTAAACATATGTTTCGGCATCGTCATTCCCTGAGCTGCAGCCCCCGTAAGTGGCGGTGATTGGCTCTCCGGGTATTGTGCAGGAAATTAGGCGCACGGGCTTTTCTTTTTAGAGTGGATCGCTTTTTGCTCGTCGTCGCACCAATGAAAATATATTTGAACTAATGATATTTTTATTTGAGTGTCAAATAAGCGGTATGATTCTTATGGGAAAGCTCTGATTTAATTTACCATATTAAAAGCGGTGTGATCAGAACTACGTTTCGAACCATCTTGATTTTTTTTTATCCTCCCTCATTCGAACTAATATTCTGTTCAACGTACATACGGCGGTTACACAAATAATCTGACGGAAGAAGAAAGAAATATAGCACCAATATGAAAAACGCTGGTTTTCTCAATTGGCTTCCGCCCAAGTACGCACGGTACGAATCTTTTGCTGAATAATAATTATTTGCTAGATTATCCGTCTATTTTCATAGCGCCTCCATTGCATATAATACACCTATGTAATGGTGCGCATTATATAGGCAGTGTATATTGTTTACTGTGTCTTTAAATTATTATTTTTATTGTAAAAGGGTAGGAAGTTTGCCATCGCACCGATTTCTTAGAATGTATCTCTCACGCGTTTGTTTATTGTAATTGTTTACAAGTCTGCTTTTTTTCTTGTTCTTGGAGTTTGTCACAGGAAGTTCTAAAAGGTAAGAATGATATTTACACCTAAGAGCTGAAAAAAAGGTTCAATAAAGTTACAACGAGAAGCTGAAGAAGGTGAAGAATGACGAGCCGGGCCGGTTCTTAACTTCTTACATGTCATTTGTCTCAAATTTATTAATTTTCTTACGTATTTTACTATGTAAACAAAACAATGAAACTTGCCCACGGGATCTTTTACGACAAAGGAAAGGGGGTATATGTTTTTACTGACAAAAATAAAAGCCTTCAAAACCAAATTCTGGTGTCAACGCAGGACTTTCCTGTTCCCGCGCTTGCAGCCTTCTTGGAAATCCCATGTAACAAATGTGTGTGACTACGGATTTGGGTATATACGCTTGCTCCGTTTCATGCGTCGGTTGCACCAGATGGAAAAAGGACGGGTAGGGTCATCTGTTTACCTTGTGAACTGTAACGTGCCCCTATGATGACGGAAGACAAGATGGCCCAGCTTTCCGTCCTATTGCAGGAGACTGAGGTAAGCCCAGGTTCGTGCCAAAGTATCCCCCCTCCCCTTTCTTAAAAAAAAGTGTAGCCATTTAAAGTTGCGAGTAGAACAATAGAAGAAGTTAGTTTTGTTGAATTTCTACTTTTCAACGTTTCTCGCGCCATGATCTGTGCATTTCAAAAAGGAAATAGTGCGCGCAAAGAACGAAGTCAGAAAATAGGGACTAAGCACAACAAGTGCTCACTCTCAAGTTTCAACTGAACATTTAAGAAACAAAAGCACACGAGCAACAACAATCAACTCGGCCATGATAATTTGCTACGTGTCAAAACAACAACATCAACATCTCTTTACGATGCAGAGTGACCGAAGTCTGGCTGATACAACTCGATCAACCTTCTTTTTCGACAACGTGAACCTCTTGTAGCTTTAAGCCTCGCCCGCTCCAATAATCGTGATTTGTTTCAAGTTAAGTTGAGACCTGTACACAGCGGAGGCGTAAGCGACCTCAAGCCGTTGTCCGTATTTTTACGTATGCATAGCACTGTTGGCGGTAACGCGTTCAGTTAACGGTGAAGCGTTACTTTCTTTCGCTGACGCGGAACGTACTCGCTACAATTTCAAAACTGTAACGGGTAACGTACTTCAGTTACTTTTTCCGAATAACGTGTAATGTAATTGCGTTACTTGTTACAAATTACTCCCAAAACTTGAAAAAAAAAAACACTTAATTGTTTTTGTGTGTTTAGGCGCCAAACATTTGTGAATTTTGAGGGGTTTTTTTTCGTTTTGTTTGTGGGTATTTAGGCGAAATTGAAAAGATAAGGTATTTATATTCAGTTTCTACATGAGCATAATGTTTCTTTAAATATGGCACTTACGCATACCTTTAACGTCAAAACAACAAAAAGTGTTACACATTTCTGAAAAAAAAAATGGAGTCGATGAACGAAGAAGAGGACAAACACAAAACGTTTCAAACGCCGCTACTAAACTTCATTGATACAACCGTTTATGTATCATCTATCGCACATACGACTCCCGGAATTCGCACACGTCTTCGTTATTTTCCACCACGGTACAACCGTCCGTCGTTTGCGCTTTTTTCGAAAATGTGTAACATCAACGTCCCTGTCCGTCGTCTCCGGTTATTTTTTTTTTTTCCAAATATTTGTAACATTAATTAGCTCCCCTGTTTCCTTACTCTTTCTTCAAAAGTGTAATTCGTCATTAAAAAAATAACGCAGAAGTAAGCTGCGTTACTTTTTATCGGTAATGGTAACGGTAACGCGTTCCTTTTATTATGAGGTAACGTGGGGCGGTAACGCGTTCCTTTTATCTTGAAGTAACGTATAGGTCGGTAACGCCTTCCTTTTATTTGCAAGCAACGAGTAACGTATTTCGTTATTTTTTTTTTCGGCAACGCCTACAACAATGATATATAGAAAGAAGCTGGCAAGTATCCGATACCACTTTGGTGCGAAAGGTATCGTCTGGCACAAACCGTTTTGTATCATGCTTGCTTTTGTTTATTACTCAATTCAATTTTGCGCGAACTGCTTATTGTCTTTATTCACGGAGATATTCGCAAAACACGTCTAAAGGCAATTTGTTTATAACGTGAAAAACCAAACAACACTTTTAAACAGTACACACCGAAACATAGAAAGAAAAAAAAGCGCGTGACTCTGACATTTTGAGATTATGGTCAGGCTTCAAATCACGCCTCAGCCTGTCAATAGCGGCATTTAGAAAGCGCCCTGCGGAAACACCATACGTTCATACAGGCTGCCTGTACACTATATACAAACTTTACCTTAGTCTACAATGACGAAGACCCGGATAAGCACATTTGAGGCGGGGGCTGCGCTGTTCACAAACAAAACAGCGATAAGCACTAAACGAATAGGTAAAAGTCGATGTATGCTCAAAGCAAGCTTGTGGCACCTATACGTATTTAATCTTCGGTGTTATTTCCCGAACGAGGCATTTACATAACTCACCTAATTTGAAAGCTTTTGGCAAATTCATTTTGAATAATATTGTGAAAAGTCGTCGAAAACACAAGCTTAATTGACCGCAAACATTTAAAAAGTTTTTTTTCTCTTTTTTTTTGCATGAGGGCCTAGACCAAAATAAGCAAACATTTTTCTAAAGTATACATTCGCTATCGCACCGGTGATTTCGATAGCGTTGACGCTCGAACATATCTCGTCAAATGATATGAGGAATGTCGAGTAACACGAGTATACGAGCACAAGATGCTTTACTCACCAAAGAGCAGCAACACGAGCAAGAAGGCCAAGCTTCCGGGGTTCATGGTGACTGTCAGCATTGGAGCGAGTCGGCGGTCTCCCAACGGTGCGTCCAGCTCTTATGACGACGACGACGCAAGTGGTGGGGGTGCCGGTATAGACCCGCGTTGCCTTCGGGATACGCAAGCCTGCAGGAAGGTGCCTCCTCTATCTCTCATCGAAGTAATCGCCCTTGAACCCGGAAAACTTCAAGCCGAGAGGAATACGCAGCAATAACCGAGCCACATCTCTAAGTGCCATTTCTGTATGTGGCCGTATGGGCTCTTATGCTATTTAGGGTAGGCTTGGAGGAACTGGCTGACTGCGCATCTGATATAGGGAATGAAGGAAGGTACACGTTGCCGTGATTTTATCGAGATCAATTATTTTTCTTGGCTCGTGTGACAAACCCAAGGTTGGATAAGACTTGAGCAATCTTTTGCATGAGGGGATTGTAAGAATGTCTCTCACGCGACCCCAAGGGAGCGACTTTGCACCACCAGCCAACGTGTGCGCATAAATTTAGCTGTGCGTCCGAGACAACCCACCTGGCTCTCTCTCGTTACCCCAATAAATCTTTACTGGTGTTTTTAAACGAATATTATAGCCTATTGTATGGATACAATGGTGACGACTGTGTTATTGACTCATTAAGGCGCTCAGTAGTTCAGATAGCGTGGATGCGAGCGAGAGGATTACAAGGCTTGGGATTGATAGCGTTATCAGGTAGATCGACTAATCTTATTTTGAAATGGTATTTATAAACAACAATGTTTTCTTTACAGATTTGAGCATTATAAGTAAATGAGGAAGCTGCGTAGTGAGTTGCAATTGTCCCATCTGCGCCTCGTGCGCTCGTAGCCAGTGTGCCGGAGATTTGTTTTGTAAGTGCTCCTTATGGTTTTTGCGCTTTTGCGATTTTTGATATATTGTGAGTTGGTTGAATGTGATTTTTCACTCTGGCGGAGTTTTTTTTTTTTTTTGTCGAACATCGTCTTGGGAGTGTTAATAGCCGAAAATTATTCAAGGCCATTCGAATGATTAAGAGTTTTCCTCCTTTTTCACAGGAAGTAGAAAACAACGATTTCATTACGAATTTTTTTAATACGTATGTGCCGTGCCAGTTAGTTGTATTGTAGCTTGTTTACTTTATCAGAATTTTATAAAAAATAGTTTTATCTACGCATTTAAATCTCAAAAGGCGTTGGAACCTTCATTATATTACCAGCGCCTTTATAATTTTCTACCTCCTGAAATTTCAGTCCTATGGCGCTCGCAGCACAGCCGCCAGTAAACAATTAGGTAGAGTTTATTAGTACTTGTGAAATCAGGATTGATGTGTTCTTGCTGGCCCCTTATTGTTCGTTTAGGGTTCCCTTTGTTCTTTGCTTTTTTTGTGTGTGTGTGTTTTTATTTTTACGCTGTTTGTTTTTGCTGGGTTTTGATTTCCAATGAATATTAGTTTCGAGTCAGCGCTTGTTCGGTGTACTCCCTTTGCTTGTCTTCGTTTGTTTTTGCAATGTTTTGTTATCGTGTGTCACGTACCGTCAGAGCGTCATGTCACGTCGTGGTTTCACCAGATGTCAGAGCGTCATGTGACGCCGTAGTGACCCTTGACAGTATTTCGTTTATAGGATAAGCTTTCTCGCTACATTTAGCGGAGTGATGTTCCCCCTAAATACAGCATATCAATTTTCTCGCTATGTTTAGGGGAATAATATTTCCGCTAGATCTCGGGGAGAAACGTTTCCCCCAAGTTTAGCGCAGAAATTTCCCAGCCACGACTTACACGAAACACCCCGGGTTCGGCTGCGAAACTTGGCCACTAGCAGCTATCGTCGTAAAAGGAACGCACTATAGGATCCCCTGATGAAACGCATCTGAAGTAAGATGTCCGCTAGGAATACATCTAGCCGCACGAGTCACCATTCAATAGCCAGCAGCTTGTCGGCCAATCAAATCCTAGGTAAGGAATCACAAAGGCATGATTTCATGTGTCTTTGTCTTTCACTTCTACCTTGTGTCATGACGAAGTCCGCTAAATTGTATAAGGTGGCATCACCGCTTCTGCTATTTCTTTTTTTAACAGAGCAGCACCAGCGCTCTCTTGGCTGCTTCGTCACTATTGTCGACGTCAAGCAAGAAGGAAAGATACCTCCACCCAAGCGCCTGCAGAGCGGAAACTGACATTGACACTTTTCTGTCTCGAAAAAGCATACACTGATGCACTTTTAACTTGATACCGAAATTCATTAGTCCTAAGCCACCTATGTTGGCTGACAAAGATATTAGTTCGTCGTGCTCTTTGGAAACAAGAATTCCAAATGAACGTCGCATAAATGCGTTGCATTTTTTTTTTTTTTTCACGTCTACGTTGTGGTGGCACAAATTGTGCTGAATACTATGCACACGAAAAGAAGACTGCGTTGCACACATCACTTCGGTTTAAAAAAGAAATGTTTCTGTCGTGACATTCTGCAGCTTTGGCTCTAATGGCGTTTAACCTCACGCCGCGTCCTCCACTGAACAGCCTTGCTAAGTCAGAGCTGACCCCTAAGTAGTTAGACAACGACGCAATCTACTGTATGTCCATAAACAACTCTGACTTGGACGGCCAGGGTCCCAGCCGAGACCATAAGGATTTTCTAGCGTTCATTCCAGCCCCCGACATATTGCAGAAATTTTTTATAAGCATGAGTGCGAGTCATAGCTCAGGTCTTGATGAACACACTATGCTTACATCATCAGCGTAGGCTAAGAACTTGACAAGCGACGCAGCTATAGCTAGCCCCTCGTATATTGGCGTCTTTTAATATTGCCCCGCGAAGCGGCTCCAAGCAAAGTGCGTATAAAATGGGTGACATGGGACAGCCTTCCCTTGCCGAAGCGCACGCTAGAATGGCCTTGGATTTGCAGCCATTAATTAAAAGATGAGTGGTGATATTTATATAGCATAACCTCCCAAATCTGCCTACTTTTCCTCCCACTTCGCAATGTTTTTTAGTAATGAAAATTAAAAAAAAAAGTGCGATACCTTGTCGAGTGGTTTCTTCAAATATATCTGCAATACGGCTATCTTCATTTGCATTGCGCTCGAGGTCTCGGCCACCATCTGAATAATATGAAGATTGGTGCCAATTGTGAGTCCTTTCAACCGGCCAATTGTGCGTCCTTTAAACATTGAAAGCTCTCTCTTGGGAACCATTGAGGTAATACGACTTAACTGAATACGTTTTATGTCCCCCCACGACTATTACCAACGCATTATGGAAACGTGTCACGAATATTTTAGCGAGAATTGTATATTCTTTCGTCAGTAAGGTAACTGGCCAATAATCGTCAGCCGACCGCGTTCTCTCATCAGCAGTCTTTTTGGGTATTTACACTGTCACCGCCTACCTAATGGAAGGAGCAAGGAGCTGTCTCTCATGGTATAATCCGCTGGTCAATTTTCAGCCTCTTAGAGCACTCTGAAAAGCCGACGCCCATTCGGTTGGTGGAAGTCAAGCGCCCTGAGTGTATGCAAACTGGTTCTTTCAGAGCACTCTCAGACTTTCGGAAAGCTCCGTCCTCTGACTCGTAGCGCTGTGAGGCGCTCTGACTTCGAAGTGGGGGCGGTAGGAGCGCGACTCCAGCCACTTCCGCCGTCGAGCTGAAAGAGAAAGGAGCCAATTCGGCCGAGAGGTTTGGCGTCGGACGCCGCCGCGTTTGGATATCGCGCAGATCCCGCTGTGCTCCGCTGAGTGCAGGAGGTGCTCGACGCATCACGGGGCACCACGCAGCGAAAGCCAGCATCCGCATTGAAGGCTGCGATATTTCGTGTGAACATGGGGTCATGCGGTGGGGGCGCTACAGCGCCCCCACCGCATGACCCCATGACCGAATACCATTCATCCATCCATGGATGGATGAATGGTATTTGCTAAACCTTTCATATCAGGTGGTAGCTTGCGCCATGGCAGTGGAGCGGTTGCGGGAATTGTCCTCAGTATCCGGTTTCGCGTAAACGCTCGGGCCGCTCATAGAAGTGGCCCAGCACTCGACTGGCGCGCCGTTTCTTCAGCTCGGACATGGAGGCGCTCTCGTGTATCCCAGATCCGATTCAAAGGATTGGAGTGCTGAAGTACGACCAGCCGAATATGCCAGTAAAGTATGGGCGTAAACTTGACAAACCAGTCACGATAGTTCTTCCGTGAATTTTTTTATAAAAAGCTGCTCCGAGTTCATCTATGCCCGGGGACTTCCGAGGCGTTGAATTTTTTAATGGCTTTGCGCAACTCTTTAACCGTTATATCTTGGTCTACCGATTCCGCCACTGCTCTACTCTCGGCATTTGCTTTATATACGCTCGCACTATATGCTCACTAAGTTTGCTCTTTCTTAAACAATTTGTAGAAAAATTCGACAAGTTTGCGCGCGATATCGCCTTGTTGAGTAACAACCGATGCTCCCACCTGGAGGGCTATAATTCTTTGTTTCGTTTTTTGCTTGCTCCCGCTTTTTTCTTTAAAGATTATCTTCATTGACACTCTTCATCCCGTTCTAAAGTTTGCTCTCTGCGGCGAATCATTACGCTTTTAAATTCTTCTTCTGATTTGGCCAATAGTCCTTGGCATTACTTTATACCATCGCCAAACAAGCCTGGTGCCTGACTTTTAGCATGAATAAGCGTATTCAAGGTACTCGTTAAAAGTTTATTTTCTGTTGCGTTCTATTCATCTTTTCTTGTCACACTGAAATAAGCTTAATTTAATTTCTGCTTTCAGCAGCTCACAGTTCACCACGTTCTTCGCCTGTCTTTCTGCTTGCTTTATAATGAGTTCTTTCATGACCTTTGTGACCTTCGGACAGAGGCTCGTTAAGTTTCTACAATCTCTAATATGGGTCATGTTTCGTTGGTTTTGTCCTTCCAAACCTAACTTTGACTTGTGCGCGGTCGCAGAAAGCGACAGGTTCGGTGTGATAAAAGCTGGCTGATCGCGCCAACTCACTGGACGCATAGACACGATCTAAACTTGATTGACACTGTCCTTGCCAGTGTGTGTAGTCAGCACCGGAGCATTCACCACTTCAGCTCCGTCTTGCAAGTCATGGCCTCTGAGAAGTTACCTAACAGCCCAAGGCTCGAATCTTGTTTCGGAGCATTTGAGCATTCTTTGGCGTTTAGTATAAAATTAACATCCCCGCCGACAATAATTTTTGCCGGTGTTTCAATATACCGCTCTAGGTTTTCAAATAAAGTTTTTCTTCCTCAGATTCGTTGGGAGGGTACACAGACTTCGCTATGGCACGGCAAGTCTACCGCGCGTACACTGAAGTTGCGGTCTGTTTCCCATTCTAGAAAGAGTGAAATGCCCTTATTTTTGCGGACAAGAATTTTCGTGCCAGTGCTGTACATTATCGCACTAGAATCGCGAGATTAAAAAAAAAAAGATGTACAAAGAGCTTTGTCGCGAGCTCGGCGTGTACAGTTGTGAGCTTTGTTTCCTGTAATACTGCGACATCTGTTCGCTCATTGAGGAGGGTAACTTTGATCTTGGACACTGTTTAAAAGAACTCTCAAAGTCATCCAATAAACACAAAGTCACCGTAGTCGAGTGTGTGCAACCTACTTCGGGCTGGGTCGGCGCCGGCCGTCCGGGGGAATGCGGGGTTTCACAGCAATACGGCTTCTTCGATTTTTCACAGTTGAGAGATAATTCAGACGCTGATCGGACAAACCGGGCTCGTCCTCGTCCGTACTTTCACCACTCTCTGCAAGCTCCAAAGGCCGCTTGACCGTGGCGCCGGTTGAGACACCCAGGGCAGTCTTGTCCCAGTCTCCACTGTTCCCACCTCGCTTTGTCGCCGTGCTGTTCTGTAGTACCTCTCCTTGTTTAAAATCTGACGTTTCGTCTTTCTTCTCATCGCTGGTGTGGGGGGTGCATGCTTCTGGCAACTGTCCAAACGAGCATGACGACTGGCCCCCTTGTTCCGCGCTGGTGGGGTCAGACTGTTGCACAGTCTCCGCCGTCAGAGGTTTTGCTTCACCAACGGTGGCCTCGGCCTCTTCCTCGTCCATCACGATATCTAGATAGGAATCCTCACGAGTCTCGCAAGTGACCGAGGCGCATGTTTGCGCACAATCCTCCATGACGTGCCCGAGCCGCCGACACGAATCGCAGCGCGGTACCCGACAGTCTCGGCGAACGTGCCCAGTTTTTCGGCCCCTCAAGCACATCGGTGTCCTATGTTGAGGATCTGCAACTGGTGAGTCAGCCGGTCCGTCGTCACACTGTCCCTGAGCCTCAGGTGCACTTTCCGTGTGGTTAATTCGACAACTCTGAAACATTCTTCGTGCCTGGACTCCCTATCTACTCCTTCTACCCGGCTGATGGACTCCTAGGCCTTCCGCACAATATCGTCCGGAGCCTCACTGGGCAGCCAATGAAGCTTGAGTCGAACTTCGACCCTGTTCGGGTCAAGTACCAAGCAGCGCCGGGCCTTGATCTGAAGTTCTTTCAGTTCCAGCAGCTTATTCTTTGAAGCATGGGCATGAAATGTGACCACCCAGAAATGATTCATCTGGACCACTTGACTTGAGGTCCTGCAGCACGCCTGAAGTCTGGAGTCCTGTTATGAAATTCGCAATCCTGTACGGCTCCACGGTGACGGCGTAGTGCACTAACAGGGTGTTAAAAAAAAAACGCTTCTTGGCAGGCAGAACAACGCGATAACCCTGGGTAGCGTCAGCAGCAGCAAAACTGCGGCCCGAAAGGGCCGTCATCGCTGCAGCTCCGTCGGAGCCTGCCATCCTTGCGTCTGTGCTCTGCGAGCGCCGGAAACAGATTATTTCCAGTATGTCACGACAAATCGCCGTGAGTTGAGGCACTAATAACATGAAACGTTCTTTGGCTAGGTGCTCGGCATTTCGTGAAGCACAGATAAAAGCATGGCCGCGAGGCTCGACACTGATTGGTTGACGGGTAGGAGAGGAGGAGCGAGATGATCGACGCTGTTTGGTTAACGGGGACGTCATGCGACCAGAGGGGTAGGCGAGGAGAAGCTCGACCACCTTTGCGCACTGAGAGAGAGAAGCTCGATAGTATGGAAGGCTCTGGAAGATCGCCAGGTTTATCAACCCACCTAGCGGTAGTGTCGCTTCATTCTCGGAACAACTATCAAGCGTACACATGGTAGGCGTAAACCACCTAATGAAGGGCGCCGTGAACGTAGGCGTCTGGGATCACTATGTATCGCTGAATGTTTGTGATGCTAGAAAGTTTCACGAGTGCAACCGCATTGTCTAACGATTTGCCGTACAGTTTTGGGAATCTATAAAAAATTTCGAGCACCCGAAGCCTGTGAAAACATTTGCTATCTCTGCCCAATAAAGAAAGTTGTGATCACGTATGGCAGGGGTGGCCCAGCTGCGGCTCTTCGCGTGTTAAAGTGCGGCTCGCGGCACGCTCCTCTACCCCCCCCCCCCCCCCCCCCCCCCCTTTAACCCACTCATCCGCCTCCCTCCCGGTCACACGAGCACTTCCCCAAAAAGAGAAACGGAACTTGCTTTATATCGAACGACAGGTGGCGGTCTGGTAGTTGTGTGCTACTTCTACGTCGAAAGTAGTTTGAGTTTCGTCTATTGGTCTGGACAAAAGTTTGCTATCCCCCCCCCCCCGCCCCCCCCTTGCGGCTCTTGAAATTTTTGTGGTTTTGTTTGCGGCTCTTAGGCCGGGTCCGCCTGGCCACCCCTGACGTATGGTAAGAAAAAACCGTCCCTAACGAATCTTGATCTGTACAATAACAAAAGCCGCGTTTATATTGATGTGACTTAATATTATATATATCACAATTTAATCGTGGAGACGGCAGTGAGCGTTGTAGTCATTCTAACCCGTGTCTCCTCGTGATGATCATTGTCCCGAGGGCTCGAGGAAGACGTTTTCTTCTTCTTCCGCAGCCACCACAGATACTCCCCTCGGTAGAAACGAAGTTATATGCTAGACACATACATTGCAACTAAATGTTTTGGCACTGGACACTGCCATAAGGAATATGTACAATTATTTACACCGCTAGGAAAATTGTTAAGTGTTAATCCCAATGCACATGCAAGTTGCGTTTCACCGAATGCGATGGTTGTAACCGACTTGCTGGTTTGTTTGTGTTAAAGTATTGTTTGTAGCTGCATTCGTCTGTATAAGCAGGTTTCAATCTATCAGTTGAGATGGTTTCATGACGGTCGCCCATGTCAATGGTGAAGAACTTCGACTTTCGGCTGAGGACCTTGAACGGACCTTGGTATGGCTGTTCAAGTGGCTTCTTTGTTCTATCGATGCGAACAAAAACATGAGTGCAGGTGTCAAGGTCGGGGCTGATGAAGGAAGGGCGGTTCTTAATCTCTCGTTGTGCACATGGGCGAAGTTGTCGTAAATGTTGTCTGAGACGGTGAGCATAGTTTGTAAAATCCTGGGCACACGTGGGCACATCAGGTGACGTGTTGTGAAGAAATTCGCCAGGTAGACGTAGCGTAGTGCCGTAGACAAGCTCAGCAGTAGAGACCCCAATGTCCACTTTGAGCGTGGAACGAATTCCTAGTAGAACAATGGGTAGCGCTTCAGTCCAGGGGATGAAGCTGTGAGCACGCAGTGATAATTTTAGTTGGCGGTGAAATCGTTCAACCATTCCGTTTGCGGCGGGATGGTACGCCGTTGTGCGAAGGCGTTTGATGCCAAGGAGTCGCATCCGTTCAGCAAAAAGGTACGACTCGAACTGTCGTCCGCGGTCCGTAGTGACTATTGATGGTACTCCAAAACGGGCAATCCACCCTGTGACGAAAGCTTGAGCAACTGTTGCAGCTGTCTACAACATATCACAGCTGTCTACAACATAGAATGACTACAACATATCACGTCCGGGTCAACACTTGGTGTGACTCAATATTATATATATCACAATTTAATCGTGGAGACGGCAGTGAGCGTTGTAGTCATTCTAAACCCGTGTCTCCTCGTGATAATCGTTGTCCCGAGGGCTAGAGGAAGACGTTTTCTTCTTCTTCCGCAGCCACCACAATATGAATGCGACTTAATCGCATCGAATGCAGTTGTCGTATTCAATGCGGTCATGTAAACGGCATAATGCGCTAAAAAAGCGCATAGCATTTAGGTCGCTAGACAGGTGGATCGGGACGACGAGTCCGCATTCATTTAGCCCATGTAAACGGAGGTCACATCGCATTTTCGAACGGGGAGGATTATGGGAAGGCGCTTGCTGAGGGAGCGAGTGAACAGCTGAGAACATGGCGGCGGCCAACCTGCTCGGTGGCGCGAAAAGGGGTCCTGTGTGGTCGCCCGCAGTTTTCTTCCGAGAAGAAACGAGACCTTTTATTGCCATCATAAGTGAGCGGAATATAGCTGGGCTGCTCGGTGAGGGTGGCCTCCATTCAAGCCTTGCGAATTACGACTTGCGTGTCCGAGGGGGTCTCTAAAGGCTTCGGCGAAAGCACGAACGACGCCGAGAGTTCCGAACACTGCACGGTAGAGCAGAAGGAGCAGCTCCTTCCTCGGTGCCGTTCTCGGGCCTCGGGCCTCGGTGTCCGGTTGATCCAGTCGCGGTCGGCGAGGTTTGGCGAGGCAAAGCGCGGTGGCGTCTTCAGGGCGTTTGCGATCTTGCTCGCCAGGGCGTGCGCACACACGTCGCCTCTGGTTCAGAGTGGCCCGGCGGCACGGCCTGGAGCCCTGAACTCTTGGGTTTTGATGTTTCTTCCGTCTCGTGACTTCTTCCACAGCCCTGAAGCAGGGGCGGATCCAGACCTCCATTATCGTTTTTACTAAACTCTGATAACATAATATTGATCTTGAGAGCTTTTTTATCGGTTTACCTGTCGTGGATGAACTCTTTGAATTAAAACCTTTCGGGTGACCACGCTAGAGGTATCTAGAAAATTATGGTGGTACTATCCTTTCTGAAACTTGAGTATCAGACCGACACTACGTGAGCAGTCGATTTAGGGCAGCTTAAAAACATTGCCTTGGCAGACATTCTGGTTGAAGCTAGTGCTCAACTGCTGCGGCAACGGGAATAGTGGCTTAAATCAATGGAGCAAGTACGTTGCAAACAAGCGACAAAAATGACCCGGCGGCTTCGACGCTGCTCGCGGCGTCAAAACACTGTTGACGCAGTGAGCGAAACGAACGCTGCCAGGCAAGTTCGTCGGTTGTTCGCCGTATATTTCGAATGTCCAGAGCGCAGCACATGCGGCATTGCCAACCCAAACTCGTGTTTTCACGTGTTCTGGATGCAACTCGAGAGAACGAAAGCGAATAATTGTTGAATATTTTTGAAAGCATGTTGCAGTTCGGCAACTATAACTTTTAAACTTAAACAAGACCTTAAACCAGCAATGGATCCTTCCAAATTATATTCAATTGCACTTCGTCTGGCTATTTTCTGTATGAAAGGAACACTTGTTTCTGGGTAGTTAGCTCATTCGTCAGGGTCGAGAGGACAGGTGCAGAGATATGATGGGGCAGAACGGTTGTCCGGTCGGCGAATCTCAACTGGACTAAAGGCCGATCACGACTGCAGCATGGGTGTTTGGGAGTCGGTGTTCACTCGAACGAGCACAGGCACTGTCTATTTAATTTATGTATAGTCGCATCTTTGAAAGGGCTCGTTTTCCCCAAGTCCCTAGGTAGGGAATTCGAAGCCGCAGTTGGAAACCAGCAAGCCCCGCCTCTGTTCCGTTCGATACACACATATTCGCTCCTGCAAAGCCGCGCGAAAGCTCTGCCTTCAACCCACAGAAGCCGCGTTTAACTCGAAAATAAAGACGGCGCCAAATGGAGACAAGGAGTAGTGGGCGCCTTTCCTAAAATATGTCCCGCCACCCTATGTTGAAACGGCATTGTATACAAATAAATGCCTACGGCGTCGGCTTGAGGACCCCGTGTAAGCAGTCTCCAGCCTTTAGAGTGTTCCTACCGTTTATCTTTCTTTTATTAGCTTCCCGCCATGAGAAGTCGTACCGCAGGCAGTATGAAGCCCATTAGAGGAAACATCTCCCCCTTCTGGCGCTCGTCGGCTTCTTTCTGTATTCCGCGCTGCGGCGCTGATCCTCAGTGAGGGATGGAGGCGAGGACGAAAGCGGGCTTATGTTTAAGCCAAGGTCGTGGGGAAGTACGGAGCGTCTTCAGGAGAAGGTCAGACCCGGACTACACTGTACCCAGAGCATTTGCTTCCTCTCTCAGTGGTTGTACAAGCTGCATCCTGCGTCGATTGCTTACGTTTTTTCTCGGGCTGACGAAGAACCCCCGGGGGGGGGGGTTGCCTGGCGAGGCGTTTGGGGGGGGGGGGGGCGATCGCCCCCACCGCCCCCCCCCCCCCCCCCCCCCTTGGATCCGCCACTGCCCTGAAGACAGCGGGCACTATCTTTACGCTCGCTGGAAGCGTGGAAAGGCCCCAAGATACGATGGACCGGAAAACGTGGTCACGTGGTGCGGCTGGTGCCGGAAACGCAGCTTTAATTTTTAGTTTTGACACAGCGTGGCGTTACCGTCGCGTAGGGCTTGATGCGCATTCATGTTAACGTTGCCGCGTCGGCTTCGTTCGAAGAACGATGGGAGTCGATGAGCTGAAGCCGCATTCATGTAAACACGGCTAAAGACTCGGTGTTCTTTATACCACCAGCAATTCCCTCAACCAAACAAAAAAGGAACAAGAAGTTCGCTTTTAACTTCTCTTTAAAGAGCAACTGTTTCTGGAAAATTGCAGTGGGATACATCGAACCCTAATAGTATCGCGATACCAGGAATATGCCCTAAAATGTATTTTATTACTGAAATACAAAATACAATTGAAAAAATGCATCGGGATAAAAAATATAAAATAAAATATGTTTATAAAATACTATCGCAACACATATGTATCGCGCTACTCTCCAGGCCTGAACGCAACGCGTTTGGAAAGATGATGCATTTGTAGTACTATTCTGACATTTAACGCTGAATCCTTGCTGAGATCTCAAAAGAGTTCTTCGTTTTTTTAGAGTGAAAAACTCCAAAACTTATATTCTATAGAATATTTATAGGAAAACGTGCCAAACCTTTTCTGTGAAAAGTACCCATCGCACAGAAAAAAAGGTTGATGTTGATTCGTTCTCTGCCAAAGGGCCTGTCTAGAAACATTAACAGCACTCTGTAGAGTTAGGTCAACAATTACCCTTTAATAATTAACTCTTTTATTACCAAATTTAAACGCATGGTTTCCATTAAACATTTTCTGGACATCATCGGAAACTACTAAATCCACCCATCTAAATTCTACAGATATAACTTAAGGCATCCGCAAAATTTTACGTCGCACTGGAAAAGAAAAGCACACTAAATTTTGACGCGTTTTGAAGTTTCGGTTTCCCATCAAAACGCACCTCCGGTCCATCAGTGCTGCTCCCCCGTGGCCACAGCGCTCAACTAACGTGCGCCGCTACGCATTCTTCGAATGGCAGAGCTGAGCCCAAGGGTCAAAGCTTATTCTTACAATCTCATTCGAACAGCACATCGTCTCATTTCACCGGCTCGCCCAACACTTTTACGTTTTCTCGTACTAGGGAGGCGAGGCGATGGTTGCGCGCCTTGTCCACGGAGGACAGGACCGGTAGCGAGGTTGTGCGCTCCGATAGGGAACCGAAATCTAGAAACGCGGACAAATCGAGTGTTTTTCTGACCGCCATAAAACGATGCGTGTTGCTTATTTTTCTGTGAAGTGCACAGATTTGGTGGTTTTCAATGATGACCCGAAAGTTTCTAGTTGAAATCGTGTCTTTAAATTTTGTAATAAAAGAATCAATGACAAAATAGGAATTATTAATTTAAAGATACCGAACGTTATTAATTTTCGCAAACTGGCCCTTTGGCAAAGGTCACTACGACATAAATAAAATTTTCTTTGGGAAGCGTACTTTTCGCAGGAACGATTTGGCTTGCGTTTCGAAAAACATCCTTATATTTTTATCAGTGGTTTGAATCCTGATTTGTTTTCTGTACCAGTGATAATACAATTCCTCCCCCCTTACCTTTCTCCAGTCTTACGTTAGTTTAGACAATAGCAATGCAAAAAAAAAAAAAAAACAGGTGGACAGACACACACACACACATGAGCATTTGCCTTTATTTTTCAAACAAAATAAATGCAGGCTTGCAGTTCCATGCTCAGGTTGTGGATTAGGAAACACCTGTAAGATAATTGATGTGCAACAATTATTGGATGACAAAGAGTCAAGAAATACACTATAGAGAGCCTTGGAAGCACCCAGAAATTAGTCTGTTGGGGTTGCTTAAAGCAAACCATATTAGCTGAAAATATCATTGTAAATTGTTCGTCCTGCTTTCTAAAAAAAATAAACAGACATTCCGCTAAAACTAAATACTAAAACAAGTAAAAGAAAATACAAGGTAAATCACCTTATATTAGTGAAGATTAATGGAACACCAGAGGTGGGAACATCGTTAACAACAGCCAAGAAACGAAAGGGTACATTTTAAACATGAAAGATGGTCCTACACTGAAAACTATATTGCGGAAGGAATATCTTTTGCAATTCATGCTTTATAAAGACAAATTCTTTAATACTCACAGGTTGTAATAGGTTCGCACGGAGCTCGCACACACTGAATTCTTGCGGATACACACCGGGTTCCAATAGGACAAATGTGGTTCTGGAAGGACATCAACAAACGTAACTCATAAGCATTTTGAATCTAAAATTTTGTTTTTGTTTAATGAAAGCCCGAGCGTTCCGTCAGGCTTCCCCAGCCACTTTTTGAGTTGCTGAAAATTAGACATCAGTGCTTATTCCCCGACATTTGCCAATAAAATGTTCATGCTCTTTTTGAGATGCGGAACCAACTTCGCATAGTGGATTCTCTCAGGCGATTAGTTATAGATGTGTAAGCGTTGCTTATTCAGCATAATTGTTTGTGCACTTCGTGTCCCCTTTTTTTAACACCACCCATGTATTGTGCAAACAAACTCTTTAGTGTGTTCATGACGAATTTTTAGCTAGTGAAAGGTGCGTCATGTTAATTTTCTAAGGGGTGTTTTCACATCAGGTCGAACAATTATGGTCCGGGTCATAGTTATGATATTTATGTAAAACGTATACATGAAAGCCATAATCTTGGGAGGAACTTTCAACTACATGCAAACGTCGTAGCTAATTTTCTTCCGGAGGTATAAAATTTCGAAGCTCGAGGTTCACAGGGTACTCTGCAGAGTCGTCAATTTCAGACCGAAGCATGCACGTCGTAATCTATGTTTCTATTTATTTTATGGAGGGTTTACATAATGTTCACCTAACATCAAGACGATCATACTTTTATACCAAATAATTAACGAAACGCGCCAAGTAAACACGTTTTAAAGACATATTCAAAAAAGTTATTTACCAACGAAGTCCTTTATACAAAACGATGCACGAGAAATCAAAATGATCAGCTTGAAATTCATTTGATGAATATATATGTAAATATGCTTAGCCATTATTGTAGCTTTGTAAGTCATGCAGAAACGCACCTCACTTCTCTAATAGTAACAAAATTGCATATCAATATTTAAGAAAAAAACAGAAACTTATTTTTTTTCAGTTTTCTTTAGACCCTCCTTCACCGTTTAGAGTGACTTAGACTAACTTGCGATGGCAAAACATTGAGTAACATATGACCTCCAGAAGAGAAAAACGACAACAAACCTTCGTTTAATTTGTGCTAGCTTGTCTTCGATGTATGAGCTTTTCCACATGACGTCGGCTCTAACGATACATTTTTTACAACCTACAAAGGCTATAGAGGGGTTCTGTCCATGTAATTTTTCCACGGCTCAGCCTCTCATCATGCTGATCCCTGTACTTGAAACGTATGCGTTTTGTCATCTGTCATAATTACGGTAGCGTGCATTCGGTATGCACCATTAACCCCCCCCCCCCCCCCTCCAAAAAAAAAGGGAAAAATTTGTTTTCATTAAAATTGGGCAAAACTTAAAAAATAAACACACACACACACACACACACACACACACACACACACAAAATCGAAGTTGTCCCTGAATAAAAGAGGCCCAAGTTTCACCTAAAAAAAGTTTATCTACTTTTTTTTTGCATTGCTTTAGAACGTTAGCTTTACTGAACGGTCTATGAGGTCGCTTCTTTCTTCGGGAATCACACTCCTTACGTCGTTTGCTTTTATCGTTGGTACCAGGACTTTTTTTATATTTATTTTTTTAAACATTTGGGTCACACGCATGCTCCCTGGAGGTTGGATGACCACAAGCCCGTGTCCTACTTTCTTAAAAAAAGAAGAAAAAAACTCGATACACACCGATCTGTTTTTGTCCAACGCCAAAAAGTTGTTTTTGACAAGCACTGCATCTTTGCCCTAAAATGAACAACCATAAAAACACCCCCAAATTTGAAAAAAAAAACTTACCCCGAAAACACAGGGACCCTATCATAACACATGTCAAATACACGAACATAAAGCCGGAGTGACACTCCTCTCTCACAACGCACAAAATACATACGATGTTAGCTGCAGACATGACGAGATAATTAACTGCCCACACGCCTGACGCATATTCGAAACGTCTTGCTTCGTACGTTTCTGAGTGACCAATGTAGCGGGGTCGCCATACAAGGCAGAAACATGCATCAGACAGTGTCCCCACAGGGTGCCTTTTCTATGACGCATTCGAAGTGTGAGCGCGGCTTAGCCTGTGCTTACTCTGCACGTTGTGGGGCTGGTTCCTCCGGGTAGTCCACCGGGAAAGCGGCCGGGCGATCCTTCGGGGTAGCGGTCAGGGCCTCCAGGGTACGCTCCGGGAAGACCTCCTGCCGGGCGTCGGTCGGGAAACACGCCTCCGGCTGGGAGTCGGCCGGGAAGACCTCCTGCCGGGCGTCGGTCGGGAAACACGCCTCCTGTCGGGAGTTGGTCGGGGAGACCTTCTGCCGGGCGTCGGTCGGGAAACAGGCCCCCTGTCGGTAGTCGGTCGGGAAGACCACCTGTCGGGTTTCGGTCGGGAAATAGGTCGCCCCCTTTCCCTGGGAACAGCCCTGGGAATCCTGGGATGCCGTCGTCGTCGGCGTAGAACTGGCCGTTGGCGAGAACTGCTGAAAAGACAAGTAGCGCGCGGTATGAGCGATGCAGTCAGCCCGATGCGGGGCTACTCCCTTTGTTTTTTACAACTTCCGCTAGTCGTTTTCTGCCCGCTTCTACATTTGTGCACTGGGCTGTAGAACGCGTTCTGAGCATGCGCGGTAAGTGTCTTCCGCGGAAAATCAAGAGCTGCGAATGCGTGCGCAGAACTGTGACTCAGTATTATTTTTTTTACTGGGTGATAAACAATGGAAACATGTTTAAGTACCATTAAAGTCACTAGATCCTAGGAAAGTAGCACGATTGCCTTCCCTGCCTACCTGCCAGCCGGACACGAAAACGCACTTCTTCTTTAAGTCGGGAGAGAGATGAAAGCAGACGGTCATTATCTGTTTTTGACAAACCTACAGACGTCCACAGCTCGCAAGAAGATTGGCTGATCGGTTTCAGTTGCCATGGCAATCGTCATTTTGGTCCATTCAAATCTTCGAAGATCCAAAAGGGTCGTTCTGAACCAGTCGCGCCAAGATCGCCATGGAGTATCATCTTACTGAAATTGTTCCTCGCAGATATAAGCATCTCTGGCACTTTGCATTAGATCAGCTTATCAATCAAGCTAATTTCTCTCCACAGATCTCTTTTAAAATGGTATTGTTGTTCTTGTATATTGCAAGACGGGGAAATTATTTTTCAATACCGCCGAGCACCGACGCGGCATTGGTAGCCGTGCGAACATGTCCGCCTAATTCTTTGGTGTGTGGATAACAAAATCTTGGTATTCAAGAAATATCGTAATAAAGCAACTTGTCACCGGGCATTCGGAACGGCTCACCAAGGATGTAGATGTCAAGAAGAATGCTCATTCCATGAACCGAAATGGCGACCATGAGGGGAGCTCGGCGTTACATTCCCAGGATTCAGGGGCTTTAAGTTCAATCAAACATTGCCACATAACTATACCTCGACAATACTTGCTCATGGGTGCACCCATTGAACTCACACTTACTCTCAGACGTGAGGTGATGATGAACGGGTTTGCAAACCACCTATTAAATACTTGAGCAAGAGTCTGAGTGAGCTCACGAGTTTTGTGAGTTCATGAGGTCGTGAAAGAATAGTTGAATGTGAGTGCGACTGTGAGGATGTGGGTGAGTGAGTTTTGAGTTGGTTTATAAGGTGACTCTGACTTAGGGAATGGCTATTCTGATTTTGAGCTGGTTTTGAGTTTGAGTGAGTTGAGCTAAAATTCTGTCATCTGTATGCACTCGGCGTGCTTGAATAGCAGTTTTGTAGGCACAATTCGGAACTCTCTGCGGTACGACGAAAGGAGAAGAGGGTGGAGAGGAGGGTCTCTTTGATGTTTTTACATACACTTAACCCTCTTCAGGGAAGCGATAGAAGGACCTGACAGTACTATAGCAAAAGCCAGCACTGTAATTTTAGTTTAAACTAAAATAAGATTGAAAAATCTATAATTTGGCTCAATGAAAAAAAAGAAAAAAAAACACTGGCGAGTTTGTTTTTTTAGGAAGTAGGGTAGAGTTTTTTTTGGGGGGGGGGAGAGGGAGGATTTGTAAAAGTAAAACTTGTTTTGCCCAAATAATAACAAAAAAGCCTTATATATCATGGTTTATACAGGTTGTATATCACATTGTGCCCACCAAACTTAACTATTATTGAATTCTTTGGCATGTATACTAGATAATAGATCACGAGTTTGTGTTCTTTTTTGTTATCTCAAAGAGAAAATTGAAAACTTAATTTTGAGACAAAAAGAAGTTATTGATACAAAAACTTGAGGTCAATGCAAAATCTTTTGTTCCCCAGTACGGCTATCCTGAAAATCCAGAAGCGATTCGCGAAAATGCGGATTCGACTACATCCGCTCGCATCATTGCATCCACCGGTTACGCTACTTGGAAACAGGAGGGGCAGGAATGTCGGTGCATCTGACGAATCGCAGCTCCTCTTTGACGACGGGAAACGAGGCGGCTCTAAATTCCGCTTCAGTGCAGGCGGCTGAGGGAAGCCAAGACACGTGGCTAACTATCCCCTCCTCTTGTCCAGAAAAAAAAGAAGCCTGTTTTAAATTACGAGAATTTGAGATACGTTAGCTATTCCAATTCTTATTTTCTCTCGAAGCATGCGAATAGTAAAGAAAGCAGGAAAAGTAGCCGATACCAGTTTTACACGAGAGGAATTTTCTGGCACGAGGGGTTCATGATGAAACATTTCTCTTTCTTTTCGGTTTATTGTTTAAAGTAGCGCCATTAAATAAGCTACGCTTCAGAGTAACGACACTTGGCCATATTGTGGCTTAAGATCATGGTTACCAGTTATCTGTAGCTTTATCTGAAATCACAATAAACGCTTTTTTGTCCTCCACGTATGTTTAAACAGTTCGCGACAGAGTAAAGCAGTATTACATGAGCTTCGTAACACCGAACTTAATGCTGAGGAAGTCGCACTTTTGAATCATGACGATCGACAGTTGCGTCTGCTCTGCATACGAGCCAAAATGGCGGCGGCCACAACAATGTCGGGGAATGGAGTGCCGATACTCTAAGCACAGCTCATTTAGTGGCTCTAGTTTAAAGTGTGCGCAAGCTGCAGAATATGTAGGCGGATCGGTGGACCGCAGCTCGAGGCACGGGAAGCGAAAAATAGTGCTGTAGGAAAGAAGAATCCTGGGTTCGTCCCTACCTGTGGCTGCTTCGATTTGAAATGCACTTCGTGACGGCGTGCGGTAGCGTATCACTACTGCATGATGCACATTAAGAACCCCAGGCTAGCAGTACTGCACAAGCCAAGTTTCTCATCTACCTGTGTCGCGATACCTCAAAGGCAGACCAAAAAACATGGAAAATAATACGTTATGCTCAGTGTCACAGGGCAGACTTGATTTTTTCAGGTTTCACATATTTTCAGTCTCGCCATTTTCAATAGCTTGCAGCAATCAGCTTTTCAATCTCTTTTTCTTTTCTTTTTTTCCTCAGAAAGTAGGCACTCCAGATTTCTCAAAGTGATACTGTGATGGCGGCAATATATATATATATATATATATATATATATATATATATATATATATATATATATATATATATATATATATATATATATATATATATATATATATATATATATATATATATATATATATATATATATATTTTTTTTTTTTTAACTTGTCATGTGCCTTTGACTTAGCTTTAAAACTCTCTCCTTATTTTCTGTCCGGACTTCGGAGTATCTTTCTGGGAACTAGCGGTTCGAGAGAATTATTTTAGGAAGTCCTTTCGTTGGCGTGAGTAAATCACCGAAAAGAAGAAAACAAAGCAGTTTGGCTATATCTATACATGCTCTGCGCAGAACTAGGAAGAAGATGGGACTTAAGTGAAATAATTGGAGGAGTTAAGCATGCGACGCTCCACTTACCCAAAAGCAGGAACGTGAACAAGTAGATCAAACTTCCGCGGTTCATGTTGCCTGTCAGCGATCGAGCAAGTCGACGGTCTTCCCAACGGTGCGTCCTTCCCCTTCGTCGACGACGGCGAAAGTGGCGGCGACGCTTATAGAGACTTCTTGCCTCCGGGATACGCAGGTTTCCAGGAAGGTGCCCTCACAATCTCCGAGGGACGTTGTCGTCCTTGAACTCCGGAGGATCTTGACTCGAAACAAATAGGCGGCGGCAATAACCGAGCCAAGTCTCCGAATAACGTTTTGCTTATGCGGCTGTTTTGGTGAGTTGCGCTGTTTATCTCGAAGCTACTGGCTGACTGCACGTATAATGGGGAATGAAGCGAATGGACCTTGTCATGCATTATTCAAGAATGATTATGTTACGTCACGTGTGGGACTAACTCATATTTGGAGGAGTCTTGAGCAACCCTTTTATTAAGGGAATTCTAAGAACGTCGGTCACGTGACCCCAGAGGAGTGGCTTTATTCTCTCAGAATACATGGGGGTATATATTTTGGTGCCATTCTGAGACCACCCGCTTGGTTGTCTCTAACGTGAACGGCAATTAATATTTACTGGTCCTTTGAGACGGCGATTATAGCCCGTAGTAGGGACGCGACGCTGACAACCCCAATTAAGCAGCGCCTGCTTCATTACTAGATTCAGTAAATCAGATAGTGGACCTACCATGCGATTGCAAGGTCAATAAAGCTTGAATTTGAGAGTATTGCGTGACATATCGACTGATATTCTTTTAGAAACTTATCTAGAAATAATAATGACTCCTGCATAGAGCTGGACATAAATAAATAACAAAATGGTATAGTGTGTTGTTTGGTTTTATTGCTACCTTCTTACCTGAGCCCATTCTGAAACATTTCAGAGCAAGACACTTAAAAATGTTCCTTCCAGAGGGAGGCATTGGGAGTACAACATAATATTACATATTAGTTGAATCAAACAAATCTTCACAAAAATATTTCTTCTTTTCCGTGTCGTGCGCTCGTTACTGCTGAGTTGGATTGTTTTTTTTTTTTGTTTTTAAATTCATCCGGTGACGGCTGCATGCTTAGTTTGCGAGTGCTTTTTAATCTTTTTGTGGATTTATGTTTGGAATTTATCGGCTTTACGTGTTCGCTCGTGTAAATGTCTCGTGCTACGATTTTTACCGAAGTTATCCAGGGAGTTCTAGGATTCGAAAATCGTACAAAGCCGCATTTCACTCTTTTATTATCTATGGAAAACGAGGCAACTCAAACTACACTCTAAAAAAAGCCCGTGCGCGTTTGAAGTTCTAAGTTCTCCTTTCCCGCACAACAATCGAAGAGCCAATCACGGGAACTTACGGAGTCAGATCAGCGAATAACGATACGGAAACATATGTTTATACCAAAAGACGCAAACTGAGTTGTGACATTAAGCAATGGAAAACGTCACGCTTGCATTGCTTAATGTCACAACTCAGACCGTTTTTTGGTCTAAACATATGTTTCGGCTTCGTCATTCGCTGAGCGGCCTCCGTAAGTTGCGGTGATTGGCTGTCCGAGTGTTCTGCGAGAAAGTAGACGCACGGGCTTTTTTTAGAGTGTAGTCCTCGTGTTTGACAGGCAGTAGCAAACGCAGCAAGGAACAAGACCACCCATTCTGCCGTGATCCAACGTTATGCGCAGTTCTACAATGTATAGAGTAATGGTTTTCGAGTGTGTCCAGTGCCTTCCTTATATTTTCTAATGTTTGTGCAATGTCTATCAACTCTATCGTCCCCTACTCGTTCTATCTTAGTTCGCTATCAAATAGCGATTCTCAAATCCTCGCAATCACAAAACGAATGTGCATTTTTATAACATCAACCGCGCGGTTATAGTTCTTTCCCCTGAATAATAACCGTATTGCGCAATATGCTCAAGCACGAGCTTCACAATTTCAATTCTTCATGCCCCTTGAACTCGCCCCCCCCCCCCCCATTTTTTCACTTTCCCTTGCGCGAGCTCAATCTACGCATCCTAAGTATTCAGGAAAACCAAAAAATTACAATCACGCGTGACCTTTTTCACCCATGAAAACGCGATAAAACACCGCGACACGCCCTTTATGTTTTTTTAGAGAGTTCGCGCCATAAAAGGCGACGTGAAAACCCAACTTAATGCCCCTTTAAGAGAAAACCTTAGCTAAGCCTCACATCAGGGCTTTGCCTGACAAACTTGCTGAAAAACCAACCACACTGCGATACAGTGGTGTAAGTCACCTGCGGTTACTTGCCACTGCCATAAACAGATATGAATCTAGCTTCATGGAGCAACAAAATCAGCGGTGATAAGCTCATTCACTAATGAAATCAGAAAAAAGATCGGAAAGGTGTGACTTCCAGTGTTCCTATTCCTATAGGGAGTATTCACTGGCGGCCATATCCGTGTGCGCTGCTGCTGAGCGCGTGCTGACGGCGTGCTTCCGCAGTCCTTTTGGAGCGTGCGTTTAGCCCCATCAAGGTTGCCGGTCTTAGCAGGTTATAAACGTGAGCTCGTTGTGAGCATGCGCTCTAAACATCGCCCTTAAATATGGCGTCCAGTGAATACCTCCTATTGCTTATTAACCACGCAAGCAGCAGTGGCGCGTATCACGTGTTCGTCATATGATAAAATGACAACGCGTCCATAAACATAGGTTCAATTTCCATCCTTGCGTCCGACTGATATACAACATTGGCGACGAGGCGGACCGGACCGACGAGGCCGCTGCCGAGCAAGGCCAGCAGGGCCAGGAAGGCGGAATGGCTTTCGGCAGGATCGGCGAGTATCGTCTCGGCACGACCGCGTCTTGGGATGAATACGTCGAGCGGCTGGAAATGTTCTGCAAAGCGAACAAGATAGCGAAGGAAGATCAGAAAAGAGCAGTTTTGCTGAGCTCTTGCGGCGAAGGGGCGTACGGGCTCATCGTAACTTTGTGAGGCCCACAAGACCGACAACAGCAACCTACGAAGAAACCAAAGCTGCGGTTCACAAGCACCTGCATCCAAAACCTTCAAGAATGTATGCAAGACTTTTGTTCTAAAGAAAAAATCAGGCTACCAAAACACCTTCAACAATGTATGCAGGACTTTTGTTCTACAGAAGAAACCAGGCTACCGAGGAATCGGTTGTGGACTACGTCACGGCGCTTAGGAAGCTAGCCGAAGACTGCGGCTTTGGCGACGAGCAGCTCCCGTGCGACGTCATGATGCGGGACCGTTTCTTATGCGGAATCAAGAACGAAGCAGTCCAGCAGCGACTTCTAGCTGAACACCACCTTACGTTCAAGGTAGCATACAAGACCGAGACGAGACAAAGGACGGCCGGGGTCTGACACAAGCAACCCTCACAAGGGAAGACACCAAGGCGGAGGAATCCCTATGATACCACTGCAACGGTAAGCACGCTTCGCATTTATACAGTTTTAGAAAAGCGGGATGCTTCAAGTGCAAAAAGGTGGGGCATATAGCAAGGGCCTATCGTTCGAAAGACGAGAGTAGAACGTCCCAGAAGAAGACGCACGAACAGAACAGGAAAGGAGATAAGAGCAAGGGCCGGTACGAAATGAGTGCCTTATTTTTTCTCTGTGAAGTGAATAAACAAGAAAAAAAGTACATGGTTCCAGTACAGATTGAAGGGCAGGAGGTCCCGATGAAGGTTGATTCCGGAGAATCTTGCTCAATTGTGAGTTAATGTACGTTTCGCCAAATCGAGGCAAACCAAGGTGAAATACTGCTGCGAGAAACTGGCAAAACACTCGTAACCTGGTCAAAAGGGGCGTTACCTGTGATGGGAAGAGAAAGCGTTTTGGTGGAATTCAAGCGCCGGAAGGCAAACCTGCTTTTGTTGGTAGTGAATTAAGAAGCATGGCAACAATTTGTTTAAGCGAAACTGGTTTAAGCCTTTAGTAATTGGGTTGTGTGGAATTAAGCAACTAAAGATAGAAGACGTGTCTTCACGATTTTCTGAGGTGTTTCGCAGTGACCTTCCTGGCTTCAACGGACCACCAGTTCACCTCGAACTGAAAGATGACGCCCAAACGACGTTTCACAAGAGTCTCCCAGTTTTACAAGCCCTCAAGGACGACGTGGCCAAGGAAGTGGATCGCTTGGTGCAACAAGGAGTATGGGATATAGAGCCTGTAGAGTGCTCCAACTGGCCAACACCGCTGGTTTTGGTAGGGAAAAAAGAGTGGGCATTACGCCTGTGCGGCGACTACCGTAGCACCGTAAACAAAACTATTGAAAACAGCGGGTATCCTTTGCCCACTACCGCGGAAATGCTCGCAGCTATGGGTTCAAGCAAGGTTTTTTTCAAGCTTGACCTCGCTCAAGCTTATCAACAGCTTACGCTAGACCACAAATCGTCCGAGGTACTTACAGTCAACACGATAAAAAAGCGGTTTAAGGTCCGGCGGCTGCCGTTTGGAATTTCGATGGCGCCGTGGGTGTTTCAACGAGTCATCGACAAGTTGCTGGCGGACTTTCCTGGTGTGAAAGCTTATCTTGATGATATCCTGATTTCCGGATGCAATGCGGAAGAGCACGCCGAAAGACTGGAGACCGTGCTGTCGCGTCTGCAAAACGCAAAGTTCAGAGTACAGAAGGGTGCGAATTTAACCTGACGAGCATTGAATTCTTGGGTCACAGGACTGATTCCGCAAAAATACATCCGATCCGAAGCAAGACGGACGCCATCCAGCAAGCACCTTCACCCACAAAAAAAGAAAAAGCTACAAGGCTTTTTAGGATTATTGAAATTTTACAGCGGTTTCCTCAAGGGCAAGACTGAAGCGGCGAAACCACTGTATCGACTGCTGGACCACGACCAGGAATGGAAATGGGCAGGTGAGCACCAGCGTGCGTTTGAGGGGCTGAAAAAGCCGCTTAGCTCCGACGCTGTACTTGTTCCTTATGACCTCAAGCGTCCTTTGATTTTGTCCTGTGACGCATCTCCTGTAGGGGTAAGGGCAGTCCTGGCCCATAATGCAGTTGACGGAAAGGAGCAGCCCACGGCGTATGCTTCAGGTACTCTCAGCGCAAGTGAACGTAACTATGCCCAAATTGACAAAAAGTGTTTTGCGGTGGTCTTTGGCGTAAAAACGTTCCACCAGTACCTCGCTGGGCGAGAGGTCACGGTGATAACTGACCGCAAGCCGCTCTGGGTCTGTTTAACATTGACAAGCGAGTGCCTAAAGTTCTGTCGCTCAGAATGCTTCCTGGGTTTTTGTTATTGGCTGCTTATGACTACCGCATCCAGTACAGGCGAGGCTAAGACAACGCCATTGCCGATGCACTCGGTCGTCTGCCAGCTTCAGGAGACGAGGACGGGCCACAGCCACCTGTGGACGTGCTCCTGTTGGAAGCGGTCGAGTTTGCACCACTGCAAGCAACGGACATCGCTGCGATGTTCGAGAAGGACAACGTCTTGTCCAAAGTGAAGGACTGGATCCTTAGTAGCTGGCCGTCGACGCAACTGGACAGCACGTTCGAGCCTTACAAGGTGAGGAAGTCCGAGTTGTCACGGCATCGAAACTGCATACTGTGGGGGAATCACGTTGTCATTCCCAAACCCGCAAGAAAAGAATACTACAACTTCTGCATGCAAATCATCCTGGACTGAGTGCCACGAAAGCCTCAGCTAGAGGGCTCATGTGGTGGCCAAAGATGAACCACGAGATTGAAGAGTTTGTGCGTTACTGTCAGTCATGTAAAAGTAACCAGCAAAGCGGCCCCTGGGTTCCAGTTTATTTTTTAATCAAGCCAGATCAACTGTGGAGCAGAATACACATTGAATTCGCTGGTCCAGTCAGGGGAGAAGTATTCCTAATCGTTTTAGACACGTACAGAAACTGGACAGAGGTTGAATTCATGTCATCCACGAAGGCTACCGCCATAATCACAAGCTTAAGAAAGTTTTCCACTCATCTCGCACCAGACGTAATCGTTTCGCATAGCGGCACAGCCTTCACAAGCGCAGAATTAGACTTTTTTTGTTTAAGTGCAACGGTGTGCGTTCTGCTTTCACTGAATCTTACCATCCTGCCAGTAATGGCAGGGCGGAGCGGATGGTAAGAAAGGTTAAATAAGCATTTATGAAGCCTCAGGAAGGCTCAACGTAGTGCAAGATTTCGCGGCTCCTGTTTAAACAGCACACGACGCCACATTCTGTAACAGGGAAATCACCGGCAGAATTGATTATGGGGCGAAGGCTGAGGAGAGCTTTGAACAGACTTTATTCGGACTGTCATTATCTCTTTTCTCTTCCCTCGTCATCTTTTTCCTAGGGCATAGAAAAAGAGGAGGTGGGTCTTTTTGCATAGTAGAAGAAGGACAATACAAATACAGGAGTTATGAGTCAGCGCCGCGTGAGTGTATATTTTTTTGGTGTGTTTGAGTTTGCGAGTGTTTCTCTAGTTGTGCGCTGTTACGTTATTCGACGTAAACTACCAACTCGCCCAGTCAGCAGTCTTATCAGCTTATATCTCTAATACATCGGGCCCGTTCAAGCTGCATCCGGTGGCCCCTATCCAGCTGGTCACTTGGTTGGCTATCTGCATCTGCCAAGCACGATCCTATGGGTACTGCATTCGAGCAATAATGCTGGCCCCTGAAGTCAAGTCGCTCTTTGTAGGCTTTGTCCCTTCTGTAGGCCACGGAAAAAGGATTTGTAAAATCCTTCAAGCTGAATGGCAAAGGCAGACAAGGCACTACAAGAACTGCTTTTACGTACAGCTCTGCAGAAACGTACCTCACCCCGTTGGAAGAAGAAGATGGCGTGAGTACAGAGGCCTTGTCCGATGAGACGACAGAATATCTCTGGAGACTTACTTCAAGGCATCTCAGACTTTACACACCGAAGAAAGATAAGCCTTCGAACAACCCAGTCCATGTGATTGGCGACATCCATGCGCCAGACACATTACAGCATGTCCTCAGTCTCGGCCCCAAGTTTGCGGTCAAGCCACGAATGTCGGCACCGGAACGGCGATCACTAGTAAGGCAAGTTTCAAGACGCGCCCCAGAAACTGATATCGATCGTTGCACTGCAGAAGGAGTGGACATCCTGCTTCAGTGCCAACCCCTGTTGCGCCTCTCCCTACCAGGAAAGTAGAGACCTATTTAAAAGAAAATTCTCTATCACTTATGTCAGCCGACAGTGAAGGTGGCTTCATCATCAAGCCGAGAGATACATTTGAAAAAAGGCTTTATCTGCCATTGAATCCGTTTTCAATGACCACACGAATATCTCCTTGAGTATGGTTAAACGGGACGCAAGACAATTTTGCCAGTCGCTTGAGTTAAAAAAGCTTTGCTCGGCTATAGATCGCAGCAAACACTTATCCCTATAAATATTCTTTAGTGGAAAAACTCATAAACCTGATTGCCCTCTTAGAGTCATTGTATCGGAGTTGGGAACATGGCAAAAGTCGGTAACATTTTTTCTACAGGACAGACTAAATTTGTTGACTATTTTACGACCCTGACCTGATCCGGAGCTCGTACGAAGTCTTAAGCTTCATAGAGGAGCCTCAAGGTCGGGATCTCAATGTGTTCTCTATAGACATCAAGGATCTTTATTATGCCTTGCCCCAGGAAAACCTCTTAGGCTGTACTGAAGAGCAGATCGATGCCTTTGGTGCCGTTTCCTTCCAGACAGCGTCGGGTCTTTCCCAAAGCCAGTTTTTGAATTCGGTCACCATTTATCTCAAGTCCACCTTCACTACCTGGGAGGGACATACATATCTTCAAAAGAGAGGGATTTGCATCGGATCTAGCATTGCCCCGGTCCTCAGTGACCTCTATTTAGCGCACTATGACAGAATTCTACAAGACAGGTTAGATACGCCAAATGTAGTGAAGGTGTTTAGGTATGTGGGTGATTTCTTAATATTCCTAGACACAACCCACAACAGCTTTAATTGCCTTAGTGACCGAAGTTGCTGCCAGTTTTAAATATTTTTATCGAACCATTGGGAATTACTTATGAACTCCCGGTTGCCGGATCATTAAGATCCCTCGACCTTACACTAGAAGTGTTAGATCGGCATGTATGCTGGTCATATGAGCCTAGAGGGAATAAACCACTCCTTCCATTCCCCTCAGCTGAGTCCAAACTAGTGAAGGGAGGCGGCGTAAGGATGTGTCTAAAGAATTCAATCACCAAATCGTGCACACACACAATTGAAAAGAGCTTCAATGGGCAAGTCGCAAGGTTAAAGTCCTCAAAATAACCTGATTCCTTATTGACGTCGGTTGTTGAAAGGCTCCTTAAAAAGATCAAGTAAGGTGATAGCGTGAATTGAAATCCCAGGGACAAGCCAAGAAGACCGGTGGTAATTCCATACATGCATAAGTTCTCTCATAGCCTTAAGAGGACAGCGAATAGAATTAATGTAGATGTAATATGTTCGGCCCCCAAAAAGCTCTACAGCCTGTGTAAAAAGGTGATTTCGACTTCAAATACCACTGTAAGTTGCACCAAAAAGCACCGAACCAACTTTGTTCCCCGTGTAGAAGGAGAAATTTATTCCTTCCCACTTTGCTCTGGGCGAGTGTACATAGGACAGACTGGTAGGTGTGTGAACACCTACCAGTCTGTCCTATGTACACTCGCCTTCGGGAGCATGCCAACAACGTCGTCAACGCCATCTCTGGACATTTGGGAGTGCACTGTAGGGACTGTGGGTGTTCGGCTCGTTTGAGCAACTGCACTGAGCTGGGAACGAGCCTCAATCAGCTAACCGGGGAGATTATCGAGGCAGCAAGCATCGAAGGACACATTGACAAGTGTGTCAGCAGGCCTTCTTTAACTCTCTCACTAAGGGAGCTGGAGTATTTAACCAAAAGTTCTCCTAGGCACCAGCAGTGAGAATTCTTTATCATTCTTTACTTTTTAATTTTTTATATTTATTTTTAAATAATCAGTAAATTTTATTGGGTTTTTATTTTTGTAATCTGCATTTGAGGTCGTCATTTCTTTCCTAGGGCATAGAAAAAGAGGAGGTGGGTCTTTCTGGCCATAGAAGAAGAAGAAAATACAAATACAAGAGTTGTGAGTCAGCGCCGAGTGAGTGTATATTTTTTTGGTGTGTCTCAGTTTGCGAGTGTTTCTCTAGTTGTGCGCTGTTACTTTAGTCGTCAGCATGCGCCTGAGCTGCACCGACCGAAGACAAAAAGGTACCGTGTCGCCGACGCTGTCTGCGCTAAAAGCTTCTCTCCAGGTCCAAGGTGAAAGGCAGCCAGAGTGATGGCACTCAGAGGCCCGGTGTTGTAGACTGTCCAGCTGGACAATGGCGAGCGTCATCACAGACACCGGAACCAGCTGAAGAGCGCCTGAACCAGGCCCGAAACAGACCCAGTCACAAGTATAGATAACCACGTCAGGCTTCTTCCTACGCCAAGCGCACAGCAGCTGCAGACTAGCCCACAAGCAACTCCACGGCCAAGTTCGGACCACGCCGACCAAGATCCAGTCAAACCGCGAAGATCAACACGCGATTGACGACCAGCTAGACGTTATGGCATTAATGAGCATTGAGTAGCCAAGTACCGTTTTTGTTTGTGTAACTAACCTTAGGAGAAAGGAGTCTTGTATACTGACGCTGCATTTTCCATTCCTATCGCTTATCAACCACGCAAGCCGAAGTGCCGCGTATCCCGTGTTTGTCATATGATAAAAGGACAATGCGTCAATAAACATAGGTTCAATTTCCATCCTGGCGTCCGACTCATATATAACACGGAGTTTCAATTCTACCGCAACCCCTGACGCAATAGACCGATCTCACCAAGCGTTCCACGCATGCGTGACGCCGCCATAACTGTAGTTCATAGGAAGCAGGCGTCAGTTCACGAGACAGCTCACGCCGCCTCGTGCTCTGCTCGCGCAGAGCTCCAGCGGGGTTGTCGCGCGTGCAGAAAGACTACAGCTCCCACGATGCATGGCGGCAGCGGTGGCGTGCTCAAACTACCTGGTGAGATCGGTCTATTCGCCGTAGCTATGCCGGGCGTGTTTTTAAGTTGGGCTAGAACTTTAAAAAAAGGAAACCTGCGTAAGGGTACTTTTTTCCCCCTGGCGTTAGGTTAGATGCCGTATAGATCACTAGAAAATCAACGAAATTGGTTAACTAGCTAGCGAAAGAACTCGAAAGCTTTAATTAACTTTTTAAACAGTGTTTCTTGGGTGGAGCATAAGGTTGTTGGAGAGTTCACGTTCGACCTTATTACAGTCTAACCGAGACGTAAAATGTTTATTACAAAATTTGTAGTGGGCGCGACGGAGCGAGAAATGTCATCCATTTATACGGCTTCAAACCCAAACTGAGCCGTCAGATAGCTCCAGTGGCGTCGACCTTTCCACTCTGCGCTTGCGACGCACTGCTGGCGGTCACCTGCTTCACGGACACGAGAGTTGCGGAACCGGCGCAGTGTGGTGCTCGCTTGTGATTGAAACCTCGTCCAGTTTCAATCCCAAGCCAGCATTTCAGTTGCTGACTTTCTTTCGATACTCGAGATGTAGATTAACGGTTACGGTGGTGAACTACAGCAGCCGTAATTCATTACACAGTACGGACGTATTGGCTCGGCGGTATAGCGCCAGTTCTTTTGGAGTCCTACTTGAGGTCTCTAGATTTTCAGCCTTATGAAATGGTTCGAGATTGGTCCCTCGCTGCGTTCTGCTTGCGATTTATATTTTAATATATTAGGTTGTTCAGTGGATGCGCATTTGGCGCAGGCCTTAAAAAAATCACCATATGAATGAGTTCCCGAGTTTGTTTTCTATTCTAAGTCCAGAGAATCGTTGTCTTCAAATTTTGCTTCTTCACAACGCCTTCAATTGTAGGCTGGAGCCGTGGAAAGACTGCCGCGGAATCATCCCTCCATTTTAATAGCTTACGCTCAAGAAATGTAATGGCGGGTATAATGAGAACATGTTTAATTTAACAGTCCAGAAGTCCAGCATCCGCTATACAGCATCTTTTTTTTTTTTTTTTTTTTTGGTTTCGTTTTGCGGGCTTTTACAGGAATACGTATTTTGGCAGTGGGCTTTGTCTGGGTTTCGGGTAAAGAAATGATAGAGAATGGTCAAAATCTTGTGAATGTGTAACAATGCCCGTTTTTGGTGGGATCTCTTGCACAATCTTACAGTTGTGGACACAAGTTCTGTGCGAACCCGTATAAAAATTATTTTCACCTTTTTATTGAAAACGTGTTGGCGTCTTGCTGACTCTGATTACCGTATTTTCCGGGCTATAGTCCGCGGACTATACATGCTTAAAAGTTGAAATTTCTGGCTGTGCGGACTATCTACGCGTGCGGACTATACAGGAATTATGTTTTTCAAGGTCGTTTATTATGACAAGACGTGACGAATTTTGTGCACGAAAGTGTATGTTAATGCTGATTTATGCACATTATAGGCTTTATTGTGAGCTAAAACGCAGACATTTGTAAACGTGTGCCGTCTATGAGAAGATTTTCGTGTCGACTATGCACCTGGTGCGGACTATGCACCGGGTGCGGGCTATGCACCGGGTGCGGGCTATTTAAGCAAAATCTTTTATTTTTGACCCCAAATTTCCCCCTGCGGACTATACACCGGGTGCGGACTATAGTCCGGAAAATACGGTACTTTCTTTTGACTTTGACTTTCGGCTGACATGGTCAACAGAACGTTTGTTGACTTTGTGTTGAAACTTTTCTCATGATTTTCTTCAGCCTGAGTCAAACGAAAAGCTGCTGACTTTTATTAACTTTGTGTTGATTTTTTTTTGCTGATTTTTTTGTTGACAGTGTCATCAAAATTACTGTGGACATTCTGTTTACTTCGCGTTGAAAATGTTCAGTCGACTCTCTCCAGCAAGCGTCAATAAAAAGCTACAGACTTTCTTTAGACCTGTTATTGAAAATTGTACGGCTCGACTAGATGTCAAAAGTCGCTAAGTTTTTCAATGTCTCTGGCAACGTGAGAACGGGGAGCAGCTTCAGTTGTCCCGCCTTCAGCGCGAGGCTGCTATCCTTGACAACGCTTCGGCGTTTCTGTTTCTTGAGCGCGCGCGTGCAGTCGAAGCAGGACGGAGGGCATGGGGCGCGTGCTGAATACCAGGCGTTCGGAAGACACGCCCTGCAGTTCTCAATTTGTAAGGGGCTATAGTGCCTTTGATGTCCATATTAAATAGTCAGCTCGTAAAGGAAAGCAAAATAACAACTTGAAAGTTGAGAAACTGTCTTGACTCGCATCGTCCTCTATGGTACTATGCAGAAAAGCGATAGTATTTCTACTAGGAGCCGTCTTTGTGGATGTTATTTTAGCGACTGCGCCGAAGTATTATTAGTTGTACCAATGCGTTTTAGTAAGGAATATCGTCCACGAACTTCGAAACACTGTTTTCCCTTTGACAGACTCCCGAAGAAAAGATCGAATACTTCGAACCTTAATAAGTGCTGAGGTGGTCACCCGCCAAACGATTACCTGCAATATGTAGGCTATATAAAGCTCTGGAGCACTCAGCGAGACTATGATTCGGGTTTTTAGTGCTTCATGGTGTTTGTGTTTGTTTCTAATGTGTAGTTGTGATATGTATGTAGTAGTACCTCCGAATACCACTGGGACACCATTTATGTACAAAAAAGATATTCGCGTGTGGTTTGTATCACGTTATTTTGCTCTAGTCAATTTGGAGGAAAGTGGAAAGCCATTATAATTCTCGTTCGAAATGTGAGATATGGCCGTGATATATTTTATATACGGCCATATATGATATAATAAGGAGTCAAATAGGGCAATATACCGCTATATATTGCAGCAAATACGACCAGATATAGACCTTATTCATTATTAGCGCCATCTCTCGGCGGCCACGGGTACTATCAGAGGTTCGGTGCCATCTTTGAGGCTTCGCCTCCCCGCCGCCCGCCGCAGTACGAACCCCTCTCCCCGCGTTGCGTTCGTGCATGTTCCTGCGTTCTTTTTTTTATATTGATGGTGTTAGTTGTTTGAGAATAACTTGCGAATATTAAGCTCAAGTTTGTTTTCAGCGGTTTCACTAAGCATCACTTTTTTTATAAAAATGAGCTTCATTCCAGCAACGGAGCAGGCCGACTCACGCACTTGTTTTAGGATCGTGCGTTCAGTTGCCTGATCAGCCGATTATGCCTATTCGCACAAAGACGATTTATATGATATATTTAGCAGAGCCGTCAGCTACTGTGTGAAAGTTTGGTTTTATTTGGCATTTGCGGCTGCGGGTCTAAATGATACGAGCAGTTCTTCACCCAGTGCGCATTGACCCAGCGTGTGCAGACCCGAATTGCAGAGTTCTATAATTGCGGCGTTGAACGTTAAATCTTGGTTCCCGTTGTCTTAACGTTAGGAATATTAAAGATATTATTCCACACAAAAAAAAATACATGAAAATAAGTTTATTACATTGATTTTTATTTAGTTTCTTGGGGACATCATTGAATGGTAGCTCAAAACATCATTATAAAGAGTGCGTGTGATACAGCACGAATTTACTATAGTAGTATTTTTTATTGCAGGTAAAAAATAAAAAAAAACTACGCCGAAGATCTGCAATAGCATGCTCACCCAAGCGTATGCGAGGCACAAAAGCGTAAAAGGAAATGACCGGCGTGTCGCCGCAATGTAAAAATTCGAATCGTATTGTTTTCTTTTCAAGTTAAAGGTATTATAGCCAACGTTTTAATAGCCGTAGCGCTTTTTTGCACTATTCATGCTCCTAAAAAGAGCACCCGCGCGTTAGTGTTGCGTGCTTTTACAAGGCTCTTAAACCTCTTTTTAATATATGACACTTTCCACAATGGCATGAAGGGCTCAAGATATTTGCATGTAACAGCAGCGAGCATCTATTATTTTGTGATTTTTTGCGGAATATAAAGTATAACGTAATATAACGTAGATAAAAAAAGAAAAAAACAAAAAAATGCGATTTTACGGAAAAATGGAACATTTTCCTCTTATAATCTAAATGATAATACTAACAAATAGTTCAGTACTTGCTCATATATACTCCATGACCCTTTGAAAGAAAATGCATTAATAAATGTCAGTGACATTTTAATGTGCTCCTCCTGGTAGAGCGGCCCCATAGAGTTAAATTTCATGCTTACTCGCAATAGAATATGACCAGTGCTCATAAAAGTGGCTGCTTGCAGTATTGGCTCCAAATAAAAAAAGCTCATCCTGCAGCGCGAGCCCGATCTGTTGGGAAGCGAGCAAGCGCGACTGTTAAACTCGCCAACTGGTCCAGGTTAGCAGTCAAGAAGAGCCCGCTTCTATGCTTTTGTCTACATCTGGAAAATGTTTTTCGAAATGTGAGAGTCGCGTGATAATAATGATACAGCGTAAAGTAAGCGGGCGTTCACCTTTGCTTTTTGGCACCGTTGTCTTTATCATTCATGTGTTAAACGAAGTTGTTGCGTTGCCTAGCTCTTCTGCAGTTTGCATTAGCTTTCAATCGGATGTAAAAAAGTTACTTAAACGAGAAAAAAAAAAGAAACTCAAACTAGTGTATCTGAGTGATTTTGACTGGACCACGCCATTCCTCTGCGCGAGCGAAGCTACGATGCTAGGAAACATCGAGCTCCCCAAAAATCACATGAAATAATAGATGCTCGCTTTTGTTACATGCAAATATCATGAGCCCTTCATGCCATTGTGGAAAGTGTCATATATTAAAAAAAAAGGTTTAAGAGCCTTGTACAAGCACGCAACACTAACGCGCCGCTCTTTTTAGGAGCATGAATAGTGCAAAAAAGCGCTACGGCTATTAAAGCGTTGGCTATAACTTGAAAATAAAACAATACGATTTGAATCTTTGCATCGGTTGTCTTTCATTTTATATCCTCGTTGAATACAATAGCGGAACAGAGCAGTCGTGCGGTCGCTGCGCGTCGCTTTCACGCGCCGCAAACGGCCACAGCGCTTTGCCAGTCGCCTCAAAGATGGCGTCGGAAGGAAGGTTGGCGCCACGTCCAATAGATGGCGCGCAAATCTGAATAAGGTCCATTGCCATATAACTCGGCAAATACTGCCAGATGTGGCCATACAAGTGCGTAAATACGGCCATATATCGCCATATACGCGTGCAAATATACCCCTTGTAATGATATATGGGCCCGTTTCGGTCGTGCAAGCAATAATTCATATGAACTCACCAAGACACTAGTTGATTGATCTGTATTGCAGGAGTTTCATGTAATTGGTTAACTATTGTTAACATCCTTAAAGTGAAGTTATTCCAGGTATTTTGACCAATTAATCAATTGTGCATTTCGAAGATTGAAAGACAAATGAAATTTGGTTGTATGTTTGACGTGTGACAATATGACGGAGGGCATAAGATTGGAAAGCGAGTTAATCAAAGAACGGATTGAAGATCGCAACTCTTTGACGCCCGTTTCCGAGTTAAGCGGAGTCGGCGTCGCCATCGGTGTAACCGCCCCGCTCAATTTAGTGAGAAATTGAATTGGTACTTATGTCAGGTGACGTCAATTTTCCCACTAAATCTAACAGTGAGACTAATTTTGTTCATGCTTCTCCGCTAAATTGAGCGGGGAAACACGAAGCGTTAGCTTACTGAAGATGCAAGATGCTACTTCGTCGTCCCGAATCCTTTTCCCTTCGAACGGCTGCGAAGCCGTTGCGCCCGGAGTACCCTACGCAGCATCTTTCAAAAACCGTTCGCGCAGCATCGCAACCTTCCGTTTGCGAGCGTCTGCAATTCATCGTGTGTTGAAACTCGGAAGATGTGCTGCCTGTGGTGTCTTTTATGTGTAACTCTTTCGTGAAATAATTTGAAATTTCAAAACGCGAACCTAACAGTGTACACATAATTTTAAATTTATTGGTAAAAAATATATGCATATTTATTTATCTATTTATTTGTGGAAATCGTGCACAAAAATATAGTCGCGCTTATTTTTTCATTTAAAATTATAATGTGGGTTATACGGCGTAAAACATACTACTTCATAGGGACAGAACGAGCGGGTTGGTATGGATAGTAAACTTGAGGAAAACTTGTGTTTGTCCGTCCTTTCTCGTTTTCTTCCTCAAGTTTACAATACTACTTCAAACTCGCATCGTTTTGGGTCACTTTTGAGCTGGACAGCTTCTTCTCAAGCGCTGAAAGTCTTTCTTAAAATGACTGATTAATGGGTTTTCAGCGACGCTCAGAAAGTTTCTAATTGGAACCATATGTCTATTTTCACTAATCAAAATGTTAAGTAGTGAATTTCAATTAATTAGCCGACTTATCGCAAAGATTAGCCACCCACATAATGTCCCCCGGGCGCACAACTCGCTCGCTCCAACCGCATAAGTGTAGCTTTCATGGCTTTTTTTAGAAACAAATCTGCAAGAATGAAGAAAAAAGCACCCTTTATATAAAGGTTGGCTTATTTGATTGGGACATAACTGGCCTGATGTCGGAAGCAGACATACCCCAAATTGGCAGACCGAGATATGGATATATAAAAAAATTGGGCATATCTGGCTAGATAAGCCTTATATAAACTGATGTGCTTGATATGGCCAGATATGCCCAATTTTTATATAACCATATTTTTTCTATATAAGTCCAGATATGCCATTTTCGTAAGGGAAGCCTTGAAAACTTTGTTGAATGAATAGCTACGCTGTAAAGAATTTTTTTTCTTCTTAAACTGCTTTAGCTTTTCAATTGAAAAAGTGCAGAAGAAGCATCGTGGAGGCGACAGAAAGTCTGTTGACTTCCTTATTACAAAGTGGGCCAATATACAAAATAAAGTCAAAAGAAGGGCCAGAGAAAGTCGGATGAAAAGCTATTGACATTTCATATCCTCTGATGACGTTTTTAACAGCCTTTCAATAGAAAAACATCACAGTTTTTTGTAAGGGAACATTGAGTTTAGAACAGATTTTCGTGAGGCTGTGTGATGGTTACATTTTTTATCCCGGTTAATCGGCACCCTTTAGTCGTTTATTTCCATGCATATTACTTTTTTAAAAGTCAGTTACATCTGTTTTTTTTTCCTGTTTTTCTTTTTCTGCTTTTGCTTTTGTTAAGTATGTGATAAGCAAGCAATATAGAATTTTGACTGTGAATCAACCTCGATGTGTAGTTGAGAGCAGTTTAAAGACACTCACACTCACAGAATAAGTTCAGCTGCATGAGACAAAAAGGTTCGTTGATATCCCCCAGAAACATTGACCTCCTTTGATTGTTGATAATAGTCTTCGCTGAACTAAACGGTCACTCGCACGGCATTGAAGTGGCCAGGTCAAGTGTAAACTTCTGCACTTTGTGTATAGTTAGAAATCTCGCCCCTAAAGTTTACTTCAGGCTAAACGTTTACCCAAAGTTTGCCCTACTTACAGGTGTACTGTTCCTCGTCTGCGCGGTGAAAGCGTTTAATGTTTACTTCATTTTTGTTCGTCAAAATTGTATCGATTAATCGGTTAGAAAAATTAATCGCGATTAATGCATTATTTTCTAATCGGTAGGTTAATCGATCAATTGTCCGGCCCTAGATTTTAGATGAATTGGCCCCTTTTGTAGTACCTAGTATTGGTTGCGTTAAGAAGTGCAAAAGCACATGGATTGCGCATCGGCTGTGGTATACAAGATCCCGTTGGATTGTAGTTTATGTGACATTTGCACATTGGATAAACTAAACGTTGCTTGAACGATAGTTTGGCTTGACATTAACTCTGTATAAAGATCAATGGTTAGTATACTAGGAAGTGTCAAAGCAGTTGTCTGAATGTGACAATCTTTCTGTTGTAGAGTTTAACCTCCGTGGTGTTATTCGGTAAGGACGATCCTAAACGTTTAGTCAAAGCACCAATTTGGATACATAAGCATGCAAATCCCTTGAACAATCCTTCCTTGGAATTTGACCGGAAATTAAGAAGGTTTCTGCAAGTTTGATCTCAAGGTTGTGTTTAGGATTTTTTTTCTTAAGACCTGTTCACACATGCAGCAAAGCGCTACGAGCATAGCACTGACCTCGCTCTGAGTTCGTGCTGACGGGAGCGTTCACCAGCTTTGTACCGCACCGTCAAAACTGTTGCTCATGGCTGACGATAATTATCTAACGATTCGTGAGCAGCGCTGCATCAGCTTTTCACTGCTTGTGAGAACCGGCCTTTATCCTCCCCAAGTTTCATTTTAGTCCGGGTAAGGGGAAGGCATTTTAGGACTCCTTCCTCCAACCCTTACCGTTTCCGTTCGGTTAAGTTGATGCATCCCTTATTTGTCGAAAGAAGAGGAAAGTTGTAGTCTGCTGAACGGTTAATTTTCACGTCTCAAGTATTTTTTATTATATTAAAATTATTAAAACAAAATAAATATAAACTTTTCGTGGCACGTAGTGCCTTAAAGAACCACCAAAAACAAATAAAAATATTGTTTTAACAGTTTGGTTGTGACACGCGTGGCGTAAAACTAATTTTACACAAAAAAAATTGACAGCAATATAGACGACGCGAGATTTAATTTAAATTCTGCGCGCAAAGTCCACGACGTCACGGAATAGTCATACACTCTCTCCACTTCAAGAGATGGTCATACATTCTCTCCACCTCAAGGTAATGGCCAAGCTGGTCCACCTCTCCTCCACGCGCCCGAAATGCAGACAGAGAACACAAGTGGAAAAGAGGTGACTACCGACTAAACAGCTACTCGCGCCGTCAGTATACTACACTAAATTTTTTTTCGCGACCATCTAGTTTTTTTACATCCGTGTCCCAATCATACTGTTAAAAAAACAATTTCATGTGCATTTAAAGTGGCAATGCAAGGAAACAAAACATAAAAAAGTATCGCGAAAAAAAATTTGTTTGCAGAATATTTACGCCGTTCAACGCAATTTAGGTGTAGGTCACGTCCCGCTTTAAGCCCCGCCAACAAATCAGTTGCCCCGCCCTCTACTACTAGATTGGCTTGGCTGCTCGGCCGAACACGCTAACGAGCCTGGTGTCTCCCTTTCCCGACATCCGGCGCGTCTAGTCGGGCGTCTAACAACGCCTGCTAATTGTGCGAGCTGACGCGCGACAGCCTTTGGCATCGTCGGCTATTTCACCACCGTCTATCGTCATCTGCCATGCACGAAGGAGGTGGACAGTAACGCTGACGGTCGACGTCCGTTTTCGCCTTCGTCCGTCTGCTATTCCGCCTCCCATCTAAAAACTTTCACAACGCTCGCAACACTCGACCACGAAAGCGGCGTTCTATAGCGTTCCATATTGGGTGTGCGACAGTCCAATACGAGCGGCTGTCATCGTCTGTCGATGTGCGGTAAAAACCGACCGAAAGGGAAAAAAAGGCAACAAAAAATATGCTGTCGTTTCAGCTCTCAAGCTTATAATTTGTTTATTATATTTATTTATTTTTTTGCATGGCATTGGCGGGCAAGGTGAGAGAGCGTCATGACACGCAATTAAAACGTGACCTAAAATTATTCGCTTTGGCAGGCCAAGTGTACTGCAAAACTTGAGAGCTACTTGCATTTTGAAGCGAAATTACAAGATCATACTAGGAAAAACTTGATGAGAGCCGAAAGCTCGATTTCCTCCAGCCAACTGGCTCATAATCTCCACGCTTCTCGTCCGCGCTGCGGTTCCCATGTTTTCAGTGTGTGTGTGCGTGCGCAAGCGCGCATATGCATTCTTACCCGTGTAGATATCTTCGCGGTATTGAAATCATGGTCGAAATCGCGACGGTTGCACAATTTACAAATGCAGCGGTTCTGCTTTTACGGAAACCAACATCGTTATTCAACATCAACACGCGCAAAGAAATCAAGCCAGGTAAATTAGAATACTGAATGTGCGACGCTAGGCTTAGGACTATCTTGCTACGAAAACAAGCACCCAGGGAGCGCTTCCGAAGGCGCGTACTTGCGACAGTTGTTTGCTTCAAACTATATCCGTTGATGAGATCTTCCTCTGAACCCCTCATTGAACTCAAAGTGACCCGCACTCATAGAAACTGCATGATGATGTCAACGAGCTACACCCGTTAAGCACTCCACAGACGCCAGCAGCCATGTTTGTTATTGTTTGAAACCGAAGCGGAAAGGGAATCTCGGGATATTTGAGACGACAATACTGACTCTATCTAGATTATTTGTTTCTCAAACTTAAAAAAAATCCGATTGAAATACTATTGCGGTGCGCAGATACAAATTTACAACAAACCTTTCACACGTCAATAATATTTCCAGCAAATGAGATGTAAGCACATTGTAAGCACGGGGCGGGTCTTAGCGGGCTGCGAACTTCACACTCCGCACCTAAATTGCGTCTATAGGCATAAATATTGCTCTTTAAAGTTTATTTTTGTGGTAATATTTTTTTTTTAATATACGTGTCTTTTTAGAAAGAAAAATGCATTGCAGTGTTCCTTTAAGGCGCATACATGCCTCTTAAAAGACGTAGGCTGTCAGATGTATGTAGTTATGTTAGGCTATCACTCGAAAGTTCTAAAGTCTCGAGAAATTTTGTACGTAGACAATATTTTTACAGACTAACTATACCTTCTTCACAAAAAATAGTGGCTTTTGTAGGGCTCGTCAGAAATGGTAAAAGAACGCCGTTCTTTCAAATACATTTTTTTTACTACAAAATACAGGGAATTTGTGAACGTCCTAGCATTGTACTAGATAACAGAAAGTATAAAACAGAGAGAGGACGAAACACAGACGAGTACATCGTCCTCTCTCTGTTTTATACTTTCTGTTATCTAGTACATCGTACCAACACACTCGTTAGGAATATTATACCTAGCATTGTGCATGTAATTATATCTACCTTCTAGAGTGTGTTTATATATTGAAAATGCCATGGAGGTAGGAGCTTAGAAAAAGTGCCTAAAGCTTTAAAAACAAAAAACATTTTTTTTTAGACAGAAGAAAATTGGTTTGATGATATTAAGTTCTGGAGTAGGTTAGCTCAGTTGTCCCGTTAGGTATACTTTTTCACTACTTCATTATCAAAAATCAAAAGTAACTTGTGATCATTTTGGCCAAGTAGTACTGTTGCATTTATACGCTTGATTTATTTTGAATACATCTTTTCGACCCTATACTCACTTGAACAAACAAAATGCCGATAATCTCTCACAGTGACATGAACATTGGCATGTTTAAAGAGCAATAAAGCAGGCCTTGAACGTTCGTCTTCAGTATGAGGGCTAGGAAACACCTGCAAGAAAAGTGATGGAAAACATTCAATAAATGACGAGAGGTATATCAAATGCGCGAACAAAGACTACGTAATAGCAATTTTTATGCATTCAGAATTACGCTTGGTGACGCCGCTAGAAACAAATATCATTGCAGCTGGAAATATTGATGCAGTTTGGCAAATCACTATTTTATAAAAGAAAATATATTCTGCCGAAAACAATGAATAAAACAAAACAATTAAAAAAAATGTAAACAGTAGTATTTCCGTAACCAATATTTACGCCACTAAGGCTAAAATGTGAAAGTGAAGGCACGTTTGTTTGATAGTCTAAATTCGAAATAAAGCGATCCTCTAGATATGTTTAGAAGACGTTAAACAGCCGATTCGAGAAGCGAGGAATATACTTTTTATTAAATTACACGTTATATTCAGCAAGAAAATTGACGTAACGTGACGTCAACGTATCCCATGACACCACAACTTGACACCGTGACTTCATGTCGCGCCACGTCCGATCAAGTGATGACAATTTCCTCGCTAAATTTAGAGGGGGAATTCACGCCACCAGACACTTCATCACCTGACCTATATCACCTGTTAAGAGGTGTGGTCACGTGACGTGACGTTACGTTGTTGTTGTGCTGTCACGAAATATTATAAAAGCACGTGACGTAAATTTCCCTGCTAAACTTAACGGGAAAATGTACGGACAGACACATTTTTGTGGTGGTGTTCCGTTAGAATGCACTCCATGCTTTAAGACTTTTTCAAACTTTAGAAGGAAGTCCTCCCTTTTCAATACTATAGTACGCTGAAAATAATATACCGAACATAATTTATTTTCGCAATCATGCTTGATAACGAAGTACTTATGAATACTCACAGGTTATAATAGGGTAGCACGGTGATCTCACACATGGAATCACTGCGGCCACACATCGGGTTCCAAAGGGACAGGTGTGCTCCTGAAAGGACACCAACAGATATGTGTCATACGCGTCAGTTCTCCATTTGTTTCATTTTTACGATAATATCAGTTAATAGTAAGCTTCAGTAGATCGCTCCAATAGCTCTGATGACGATACTCAATACTCCGCCGGTGATTTTGAGCATACATTATATGCCTATTTGAGTTATCGAAAGGTAGACAGGACAAGCGCTAACCGATAACGCCCAATCTTTTAATTGGAGGAAAATCCAGGACAACAGTCACGGCCAAACCGAGAATCCGAACTCACATGAGTAAAAAAAAAAAAAAGAACCAAGTAATCATGATTACTTGTCAATAAAATAACCTCTTGTAGATAAATTGACGTCTGACTGACACAGAACTCGGTGCCTAGTTTATGTGTTTCGTAGGCAATAGAACATATGTTTCTCTGGAATATTTAATGCTCTGGAATATTTATTGATGCGTTTGCCTATGATTTGAATATGCTGAAAAATAGAGTACTTTGGCGAACCGCAGAGTGCAAGGGTGAATTCCTAGCGTAGATCGCAAAAATAGTTTGTGCTGTCTCGCTTTTTGATTGATGTATCGTCCGGTTTGTCCGATGTGTGCCTCAGCTCACATCAGCGGGATTTCTAGGTCACACCCATGGCACAGTTAACGTATTTATGCTGATGCTTCCCAACACACCCTCGCTTGTTCCGCTCGTTCAGCTACGTTGGAGGAAAGAGGGGCCAGCCCTTCCTTCAAATGGGTCAGGTCTCCTTGAGCTTCGGGCCACAAAATAACGCCAGTCTTCGGCGTCAATCCCGCAGTTCCTCGGCCTCACTTGTGACGTGTCTCTCCGCTCCCCGCACCTCGTAGCAGAGTTGTTGTAAAGGGGGCTCGTGAAAATTTTAGAGGGTTTCGAAGCATTCAAACTCCTCTTTCCCCCTGTCTACGCCACATGCTTCCCATATCAGCTGATCTTCCAACATCGTAACTTTTTGTGCTGGAACATTTGCTGATAAGCAAACCTACCACTAAACTTTCAGATTTGGAGGTTTTACGTGCCAAACCTACGACGGGCATCTGGCGCGCCCCAGCGGACGACTGAGGATTAATTTCGACCACCTGGGGATCTTTTAATGTGCAACCGAAAGCTCGGTTACACGGCGCCTTCTCCGCAATAAGCCTCCATCATATTGCGGGCACCTCGGTCGGGATTCGAACCCGCCACCAGGGGATCCGTAGGCCGGCGCTCTCGCCTCGGAGCCACCGAGGCGGCTCCACTAAACTTCGAATGTAATTTGTAATTTGAGGGGAAGTTACTAGTCGATGGTAATAAAAGTAAACTCCCAATTGCCAAAATATAAATGTAATTGAAAGTTGCTAAACTACTCACAAAAGTCGTTAAACTAGAGTAACTAGAATAGGGTAGTTGAACTACCTACAAGTCTGCCCCAGTCTGACGGAGAATTATCGATTCCCAGGTAGCCGGATGGGATCCCAAGTTCTTCGTTGGGGCGTTGCCAGGTGCCACCCCTTATTCTGGCCAGTAACCCCCCTCCCCCATCTCCCACCCTACACCCCCCCCCTCCCCCCCCCCCCAAAAAAAAAAGAGTATTCACAAAACTTCTTTTGCAGCGCTGCATTCCGTCTGCATAATACGAGACTTGTACTAGAAACGCACGTGTCCTCCCATCATCCTGAACATTGCATCAGCCGTAGGAGAGCATAAGGTGAAGTTTTACCTTACACGTCCTGAGTCGTGCTCCTGTGGATAGTCCTTCGCGAAAGTCACCACGCGATCCTCCAGGGTTGCTGACGGGATAGGCCCCTCCTGGATACGCTACCGGAAGACCATTCTGAGGTCGTCGACCGGCAAACTGGCCTCCCCCTCCCCCTGGAGACCGGCCGGGGGGTCCTTGAAGACTGCCACCACCGTTGAACTGACCGTTGGCGAGAATTGCTGGAACGATAAGAGGAAAAAATTGGGCCACACAGGCGGCTAAGCCAACACCTTCTAGAAACTAAAGACTGCGCGCTGCACCTGCGACGAAGCTGACAAAACATTCCAAATGGCCCCGAAACGTTATTTTTGTAGGTTTGGTCTGAGCGAAGAAGTGGAAGTGTGTTATAAGTTGTAAACTAAATATTAAAAAAAAAAAAAAGATTACGCGACGTGACGACACAACCTTATCAGATGGTAGGCGACTCGCAAGGGAAGAAAAGCCAGACTTTAGGTTCCCTATCGGGCGACGTAGAAAGCCGTTCGAAATGCTAAGACAAAATGCCTCTGTTTTCACTGCATCTGTCGGGTACCATAGTCTTTAGCGTTTTCGTGTGTACGAATGCAGGTATCAAGGCCTTATTGTTGGGTGCCGGGGTGTCGGGGAAGTTACGCCGGTGATCCGAAGGTACACAGCTTCGCCTCCGCGACCCATGAGCAACGGCGTATCCAATGGATTAGGGCAATTACGGAGAAAGATGTTCAAGTTACGTGTTCTTCGAAGGTATGTTGGTTTGGCAACTTTTCGTTCTATCCTTGCACTTCCGTATTATCATTGTGCCCGGAAGAATGGCACGATAGTAAACATCTCCACTTTTTTTTCTGTATATTTAAGGAGGCATAAAAGGTCGTTTTAGAACATTTCTGAAGTATTTTGTAATATTTTGTTGGTTTTAGCAAATGAGGTATACTTGCTCAAAGTACTTCGCTTTGTATTCTAGAACCTTGTGTAATAAGTAATAAAACAAATCCGTGTCGCCAGTATCACTTCTTGGCACTCGTCCCCCCTTGTAGTTCAGGTGCGACACGATTTAAGGCAATTATTTTTGTTTTTCGGTCTTTGCTCTAGTTGCATTTTATGTACAGAATATTTTATTGGTGAATTTAGAAAGCAAATAGTAACGAAATCGAGATAATACATGTCGACGGCATCGACTGTGATTTTTTCAGCTCTGTCCTTCAAGGCTCCTGTTCTGACCTTCTCAGCTTGATACAGCGCCAATTCGGCTGTGAAAACGCTCAACAAAGTTTGAATACTGCAGACAAAATTTGGTTTTGGAGTAGACACTTCCTCACAATGCAGTGGTTTATCAACTGACAGATGCTTTAGATAAAGGGGGGTGCACCTTCCAGCACCACTGGTCGCCAGTGTGGCGATGCACTCCGAAGTTGTTGTGAACAAACTTATGTCGCCCCAGCACATCGCTCAGCTCTTGCGGTTACGTGACCAACAAAAAGTTGTCAGAGACCTGGCACTAGCTACGCTGCCCGATTTCGAAGAGTTGGAAATTTGTACAAGACACGACACATCTCAAGCAGTGCTTAAACTCATCCTCACATTGTCGAGTTAGATTCTAGTCAAGAATGCATGCAAGTAGAAAAAAATGATGCCTTAGTCCATAATGTGAAGTGTGCTTCAGCAGAAAAAAAAAAAACAAAAAAAAAACATAGCTGTTTGTGTCCGGAAGAGGTTATCGTTGTTTGAAAATACTCTGAAGAAACTTAGACATCCGTGTACGCAGCCGCTAAGTAATTGCCTCATAATTCGGACTATGTATACACTTTATCACGTTCATTTATAACATGACGGGCTTCTGACATGTAGGCGATCGATAACATTTCGTGTACTCATTTGCTCGTTTCATTCACTTAAAACTCGCTTTTTTGAACAAAACAGATGAGCCCTTAAGTAGGGAAAAGTCACTTATTTTCGTACATTCTTTTTTTAAATACGAAAGTGCCCGTCCAACCCGTGGTGGGAGGTCGAGAGCATGCTGTAACTTTTATTTTATTTTTCAGGCAACCACCTGGGAGGCTCTAGGAAGATTACTATTTTCCTAGCGCCTCCTCAATCTACTATTTCCCATATTTTGTAGCTGCGTGGTTAGCATATAAACACCAAAAGATGCGTTAAAATAAAATCTTGTGAATGCAGAACACTGCTTCGGTTTCGTAAAGAATGGTCAACTAGTTTAATTGTGAAAAGAATTTGTAGTTGCTAATATTTACCACGAGTGTTTTCGGTCGTCGAAATTTAAGACAAAGCCTAGAAGTCGGAGTTGCTATATCGACATCTAATCATTAAATCTGCAACTCTATTAATTATATCGTCGTCATGCACAGCTAAGTAACATTTTTAAAGTATTTCCACTCGAAGCTACATGCCGCCCCGCCAGCGTGTCAGCACAGCAAAACCCAGCGCCCAGGCAACTATAATTTTTCTGGGCACTGGCCTAGCTAAGGTGACGTAACGGAGAGGACGCTGGCTTTAGTTTCTAGAAGGTGTTGACTCAACTCAGGGTTGCTCACTTTTTTCAATACACATTTCCGCATAACTATAAGCGACACAGATTCACTAATGAGTGTGCTCCTTCGACTCACTCACCCTCACCTTCGGCCGTGACCTGAAAACACACGAGTCCGAGTTCGAGTGAGGCACGTGGGTGCAATAAGGCGCGTCAGTTCAGTGAATTTCTAAGTTCGTGAACGAAGGATCGACGGTCAAACTTACATAACTTTTTGTTCTTTTTGTTCGATCAAAACAGAGATTGACGTACAACCAGCCTAGGCGGATACTAGTTTCGTTTGGTAAAATATGTTGCCCTAGGCGGACCGCAAGTTCGTCTGCTTCTTTGGCGGGAGTTGTGCTGACGTCGGAACGCCGAGCTCTGGTTGGCTCGATGGTAAGGATAAGGTGTAGACCTGAAGGCAGCTTGCTTCGAAGTCTGCCCACTATCCTTCAGTCAGAGCCAATCAGAGCTCGGCGTTCTAACGTCCTGAGAACCCCTGCAACAGAAGCAGACGAACTTGCCCTCCGCATACAGTAATGTTCCATGAGTATGCAGGCGAAGGAAAGCGTGAATGCCGCATTCGAACTAATGTTTCCTCGAGCGATACACATAACGGTTAAAGGAAGAGCGTAACGGGAACACAAACGTCGAAGTCACCCGAGTAAGCAAAATGTTTATAATATTTATTTGTTCTTGTTGCTTTAAAAAAAAAAAAAAATAAAGGGGGGGGGGGGGGGGGGGGAGGGACTGTGTTTCGCGCCCCTGCACGGTACAGCTTTTCAGTAGAGCAATAATTTACGGCTATATCAATCACCTGAGTTTACACTGCATGTGCTGTTTATTGTATATTCAAATGATACTGTAGAGCAGTGTTTCTCAAATGGGAGTCCGCTAACCCTTGAGGGTCCGCGAAGCCCTGGCTGACCAGTCAAGCCCGGCAATGAAAGTTGTCTTCTTTTCCAGGTTGAGGTCAAATGTTTCAGTTTTCGGGTGAGTTTTCTCATGTGTGTATGTCAATAAGAGAAGTCTACTTTACACTAGCCCTTAGTTATATTAATTTATTAAATCATTATTATATTTAACCCATAGCTTTTCTCTCTCACCCCAAACGGGGTCCTCCACCATCTCTGGCGATCCACAAGGGGTCCGCGAAACATTAGTGGTTAAGAACCACTGCTGTAGAGCACAATATGAGGTGGACATTGTTCATTCTGTCTTTAAACCTAATATTTTCGACAGCAGGAATAATTTTATTTTTATTAATTATTTATGAGGTATCCATTTTATGATTGTTCATTATAATTTCTTTTCGTAATATATTCAGAACAAATTTAGCGACGTTTGAGGAGTCGAAATTTAGCTCCACTAAGATCCAGGAAAACTATTTTGAGAAAGCGACGACGGAAAAGGGGAGAGGGTAGTAATTAGTCGCACTTGTAGGTTAAACGTACCATTTTTTTGCTGTTTTCACGAACGCCACGCTAAAGAAACTGACAGCGCTGTAATGCTTGCTCATACTGAAATGTGCCTGAGACTCCCTCGTTCGCCCGAGTGGGAAATGACAACACGCAGGCGTCCTGAAACTAATTTCGGGGGTATATTCAGAAAGTTTAATGCAGCCCTCTATCGTGATTTATACTGTTTGTATGTGATGGTGCGCATTTGAAACTGACAATCTATTGAACATTTTGCCATGTAAGCCATAAAGTAGAGGTTATTTGCGTCCTCTTTGACGTAAATACCGAAGCAAGTTGAGAAACTGTTTCCAAGGCGCAAATTAAAGCCTGCGAAACAAAATTGAGGGGACTTCCCCAGTTTCTGCGTACGACATTCGTAGAAATCTAAGCAACCAGTTGTGCAAATCCGGATTCGGGTGCATCCGCTTGCTTCATTTCTTGCATCAAAGTGCATAAAGGATAGATAGAGGAATATCGGTTTATCTGCTAAAACGCAACGCGCCCTTCTGAACAGGGGAAACGAGACCACCCTAACTTCCTCCTTATTGAAGGCGAGTAAGGAAAGCGAGAACACGTAAAGCGCAGACCGCATGTCGCATTTTTGCTCGCGATTCAGGCGCGTCGGCGTCAAACTGACGTCATTTCCTGCGCGCGGGCGCGCGTTTTCGCGGGAGCGTTGGTTTTAGCCGACCCAGAACAAGACGCGCGCGCCGAGGCGTCGAAGCGGCTCTCGCCCGATGAGGGTCGGTCGAACTATCACGTGATCCTGCACAGTACGCTGTTTCGTATTCAGCACATTTCAAAGTGTTCAAACGCATTTTTATTTTCCACATAAAAAATGAAAAGGTGTTTCTTTTGACACACAAACCCGTTTTATTTACTTCTTTGTAAATTTAATTCTCATTTCCTAGTATTTGCGTACATTGATATCGCGTGTTGAGAATTCTGTTATCTGGCAACGCTAATAAAGCGCTTTGTCTGCATGCGGGTGCCCCCGCGTCAGCTTCCGCGCGAGCGTTCATAGCGCGTCGCGTTTTCGCGTGTAGAAATACGCGCCATGCGGTCTGCGCCTACGTCACAAGCCCCCCCCCCCCCCCCTTTCCCTTGTTTACCAGAAAAAAAAAAAAAAAAACTTCCTTTCTTTAGAAATATTGTGTTTTTATAGTCTACGGTCTATACATGTTTAAAAGTTAAAAATTCACCCGATGCGGACTAGGAACTGGTGCGGACTATCCGATGATTTCTTTTTTTTCTAGATCGTTCACTGTGACAAGTGATGATTATGTATCGGATGCGGACTATCTAAGCAAATACTTTATTTGTGAACCCAAATTTGCCCTTGCGGACTATGCACCGGGTGCGGACTATAGTCTGGGAAATACGGTACATAGTCACTACTGAGAGCTGATGAAGCGCAGGGTGCGGCTAACCATGTTCGCGATTCCTGCTCCGTGATTTGTTTGTTCGGCGTTCTTGTCGGCGAAAGCCGATATTTCATTGGCTGAAGAACGAAAATAAGATACTCAGGACTCGCGACACCCTGTGTTTCTTAAGTTGTCTGTAACTACAGCTCTATTCAAATTTTCGTTTCCATCTGTTTATGAAAACAAAAAAAAGCATACATAGTTAAAAAAAGAAAAAAAAGAAAACAGACTTGCGAAGTAGTTGCTATTGGTTTTTCTCGAAAGGTATTATCTGGGAAGAGGCTTTTACAGGACATACCTTATTGCATAACGGTTTAAGTATTTCAAATATACACACGCTGCATAATGTTCCTTTTTTCCCAAATGAATATGTAAGCACGTATTCATTTGCGATAGATCGAAGAACGATAGATCGAAGGAGTATAGATAGAAGAAACTAGAAACGAGGGCGTGTGACTTGGCTTTTTTAAAATAACACACTTAAACTAGTGTTAGCCACGGCCTGCTATCGGTTACAATGCCCATAGCAGCATTTTAAAAACTCCTTCCTATAACGTAAGAAGATTGCAGTGACTCTTTCCATTACATGTGGGGCCATCTCTAAATCTGTAATAATGACGTTGAAAAGGAGTGCGTACATCTAAAACTTTTCTTGCTCTTCATAAAAAAAAAAAGAAACACAAACCCCAAATGTAATATTACATTCTGACAGTTCATTTATCACCTTTCTTTTCTTTATTAACATAAAAATAAATAAAAAAATACATTGGCTGCTTTTTTTTCATTTGCGTTATTTTATTCCCAGAAACACGTGGGATTGAAATCGTCTTCCCCCTTCTTTAAGGCTGCACTAGTGAACTATTATTTATGTTATTATCCTATGTAACCACTTTTAATTGAGTTTGTAATCCTAAATCCTCACCTGCCCTGTAGTTTTTTTGTTTTTTTTTGGTATTGAGGGTATATTATATAAATTAATAAACAGATAGCGGAGTGCACGATAAAAATGTGAACATGGATTTCCGTTAAAAATAATTCTGTTTTACGCCAAGGCGACACACCATATTTTTTATATTTTTAGCAAGTCATTTGTACCTTAGCTTTCTTGTAAGCGCTTGCTGTACTCTATCAACAAGTTATCTGCAAGGTCGTGGGAACCGCAGGCTTGGTAGAATGTATTTAGAAAATCCATTCTTTGAGCGAGTGCCCAAACGAAAACGGAAGGAAAGCTCTTTGACAAACTATTTGCTCAGCACACAGCTCGAGAGATGATAAGGTGAATGTTAGGTAATGCATACAGTTCAACACGCGGCGCTTCACTTACCCAAGAGCACGAATGTGAGCGAGGCGACCAAACTACCGGAGGTCATGTTGGCTGTCAGCGATGGAACAAGTCGACGGTCTTCTAGCGGTGCTTCCTTCCCCTACGGTGGCGACGCCGAGATTGGTGGCGGTGCTTATAGACACGTGTTGCCTCCGGGATACGCAAGCGGCCAGGAAGGTGCCCTCCCTATCTACGAAGGGCGGAGTCATCCTTGAACTCCGGAGGTTCTTGACAGGAGAGAAATCGGTGGCAATAACCGAGCCAAGTTTCCCAAATTACTTTTTGGTTCGCTCTTTTGGTCTCTTCTTGTGTCGTAAGTGCTTGCAGCGGCTCTTTCGGCGCCTTCCTTTTATGCTACTTAGGTTGGAGCAACTGGCTAGTTGCGTATAGGGCAGGAAATGGAGCACGATGAACTTTGTCGCAATTTAACCGAGGCTAATTACGTTCCTTCAGGTGTGTGACCAACACGAAGTTGGAATAGATTGGGCAATCCTTCGATTAAGTTATTTGTAAGAATGCCGCTCACGTAATCCCAAGGGAGTGACTTTATCCTCCCTGGCTACATATGCTCAAATTTGATGCACCTCTTGGACCACCGTCTGGGTCACTTTTTGAGTGCCACGTGTGAGTATACTCGGGCGCGCTTCCATGCAGGTTTTAATTTTGACTTCCTTCCTACCTTTTCCAACTGGTCTATCGATTTATTTTTACGTTTAGAGCAATGCTTTGTCTTGTAATAATGTCTTTCGGCGGCATGTGGAACGTTTTTGTTGAGGGAACTTACGTCTCAATTTCCTTTTTTTGTTTCAGGAAGGGAATGGATGTAGCTCAACCTCGCGCATGATGGAGCACACTGAGATCTAAAAATTAGTAATAAACTAAGTTACTAATAAACTCAAAAATAAAGTCTCAGTTCAGAGTGAAAAATATGTCGTTAAAGCCACTCGAAAAGAGTGAATCCAGGGTGCGAGGACGGGGTGCCACTCTGCATTGTACCGTGCACCAAAAGCACGATTGGACAAAAACATCCTAGGGTGGAGGCATACAGGCCTTAATTAACATTGAGCCCATAGATCAGTGTGTTTTCGATTAATATACTTTACAAGGCATGCACAGTCTGCCTGTATAAGACCAAAATTTGTGTTCGACATGCGGAGAAAAAACCCGCCATTCAAAGGTTTAGGCTGACAGTGCGATGGAAGCTACGTGCTTATTGGACCAGCCATATAAGTCTAGCTTTCGTCACGTGTACACGTCACTTCCGATACCCACGCGCAAGGAACGGAGGCAGGCGATGAGAAGGAAGCGGTTGTTGGTCAGGCGAGCGTGTAGCTCCCACAGCACGGCCAGCTCATGGGCAGAATTAACGGAGGGGAAGGGGGGCAATCCTTTTAAAGGGCAACTACGGTCAATAATTTTGAATTTGGGATTACGACTGTTATCAGCTAAAGCACGGTCCCTGAATAACTATATATATATATATATATATATATATATATATATATATATATATATATATATATATATATATATATATATATATATATATATATATATATATATATATATATATATATATATATATATATATATATATATATATATATATATATATATATATGTATATATATATATATTGTGCGTTCTATAAATATCACAGCTCAAAGTTTGGTTTCGAGCGTCTGCCGCAAAACCGAAACTATCTGTTAGAGAGATGGCAACACTGGTCACCAGCCGTACGGATGCGACATGACGTCAAAGGGTGTAGCGGGACGCGGGAAAACCAATCAATCGCAGTTCCACAGCAACGTGACGTCACAAGGGTGTTGCCGCCAGTGTTCCCTGCCTAAAATCTAATCCACTTGCCGCCCGCTACAGAGCGGCTGGTCGCAGCTTTAAAATCGGTTTTAGTGGAGTGCGCGGCTTTAATTTAACTTAATATTTCTAGTTTCATATTTCATGCTACTAAAGCGATACCAGTCATTTAATTTCGTTTCGTCTTTGACCGGAGCTGCCCTTTAAGCATTCTGATGGCACGTTAACACCTGCGGATTTCGCGGGCAGATGCAGACGTAAAGGGGATTTTGGGGCCGGCTGGGGAAATCGACTCGTCGCTGGCGGAAAATCTGTGTATAGGTCCCGAACTGATCCAGATTTTCCGCCAGCGACGAGTCGATTTCGTGAACCGTCTCCAATATCCACTTTTCGCATGCGCGGATTCGCCCGTGAATTCGGAAGTGTAAACTCGCCATAAGGGCGACTTTAACCGAAAAGATAGACATACACCAGCTCTTTTTAGGAAGAAATGGTTAGTTTCTCTGAAGTAGCAAGGAGGTGAACAAAATTGATCAAGCCAATGCTTCGGCCCCGACGTCAGAACTTTCTGTCTAGAACACCCCTCCCCTCCCGCAATTCCCCGAGCCTGACCCCTAAATGCGCCCCTGTGTCAGCTTAGAGATGAACAGGGTGACAGCGCAAACTGCAGTTCATTCTTGCTGGTCCTCTTGAACGGCGGTTATAGCATAGAGTGGGGATGTGAAGCTGAATACTCGAAATTCGCAGAGCTTTCGTGTCAATATAAGATTAACGGAATAAGATAGGTGGATATAAAATTTCGAGGTTGAAAGTATTTCCGGGCAAATTTACTAATCTTCTTTTGGAAGGATATCTGGAAATAGCAGTGAGCTCGTTCGATTTACCTTCATTAGCATACACCAGTGCCTAAAAAAAGAAGCGCGTTTAAAGAACGGCGGAACAATATACTTCCGGTACGTGGTTTAAGATAGGCTACAACAACTAAATAAAAAAAGGCGTTGCACACCAAGTGCAGCGGGCGCAAGAAGTGTAGGCAAATCGAGCGAGCCTGGTATCTCCTGTGTTGCTTAGCCTGAATAGGTATGTAACGAAGCGGTATAGTTTAGTTACAATTTGAGCATTTTATGCTTACTCTGTTACCTGATAGTATATTGAAAGAAACGTTTAGCGACTTGGAAATGTTTCTTGAAGAATAATTATTTAGTATCAGCACTGAATAACCTAAGTCCAAACTCGAAATAAATGTCTCCGTGATATTGCTGCGTGTATGGCCGACAGGAAACTCATCGTGGAAACATCACTTTACTCCATACGTCTAGAAGATTCCCGTTTACTCTTACCCCGAAAGTCCGACGCTCGAACATTCTAGGCCGAATCTTTGAGGTATCCAGTGTAGCCAATAAGAATCCCAGCATAACCTTGCCGACTCACTCTCGCGCTAGCCACCAGTCACGCGCACACCTCAATGCTCGATGGTGCTTTTTTGACGCACATTCTTTTCTTTTGTTTCTGGCACAAGTTCGCCGATTAAACCCCTGTTTTCAAGTTTACGCTGGTCGATCTTTTTCAACCTGCGGTAATATAACCCCCTCCTCCCTTCCTCCCTTGGCGCCTCACCAGCTCTTAGCCAATGTTCAAGATTTTTTTTTTTTTTTTTTTGAGTGGCAACAGGTTTGTTTTGTGAGCATTACTGTCCTGTTTCAGTATTTATTATCCATAATTTAATGTTTTGGTGAGCTTGTTTATCCTAATTTTTCACAGTGATATCATTTCTTCCGCAGTCTCAAGGGAGGTTTTAGAAGTTGAATATTATTCAGAGTCGTTTTTGATCTCCCAAAAGTATTCTCTTGTAACCCCAAATCTGTTATGATCCAAAGTTTTGCGTAGTTCTACGATAAATAATTCAAGTTATTTCAAATATGTTCATTTCTCCGCCATATTTCTAAGATGCACCAGCAATGCTTACCAGATGTTTAGTTTCATGTTCTTTTTAACCCACTTCGCGGGCTCAAAGCGCCGCATGGATGAAACAGAATCACAAGGTGTGCCGCACCCTTCATGAGAATAACACCGTGTTTATAATTTTCGATCTCCTGATTGGCAACCGTGTTGCACACGCTGCTCATGTTTCGGCCTAACAGTTCAAGTTCTACTTTCTCGTTCTTTGCACCTGCCTAAGTCTATTGCCGTTATCAACGCTCTTTGTTCATCTCCATGACCCACTTATATAGAGCACTGGCTTGTCCCAACAAAATAGCTGAAGAAAAAATTGAAAGACGTTTACTAAACTGTGATTCGAAATCAGAGCCCAGCTATCGAGGTATTTTGATTTTTCGATATACCGTAACGGGAGGGAAAGCAGGAGAAGGAGGGGAGGGTACAAGGAGGTGGAGGGGAGTGTACGAAGGAGGAGGGAAGTGTATGGAGACGGAGAAAGGGGGTACGAAAAGGAGAAAGGAGAGAGTACGGAGAACCCAAGCATTTTATCAAAATATTTAACCCTTCCATCCTCCCCCTTCTCCTCTTTTCTCCCCTCCTCTTCCTCCCTGCATCCTCCCCTCTTCGTTTTCTTCTTTTAAGGTCATCCACGCAATATATACACGTCTCCTCCCCCGTACCCTCCCCTCCTTCTCCTCCATAAACTCCCCTCTACCACACAGTTTCCTCGCTAAATTTAGCTTAAAATTACCGCCAAATGACATCAACACCAATTCAGTTTCTCCACTAAATTTAGCGGGGAAAATGACGTCACATGACTTCGTGTCACGTCACCCATGAAAAAATTCAGTTTTTCCGCTACATTTAGCGGGAAAAACGCACTGCGATACTTTGATGGAACTCACTTGGAGGCTTGTTTTTCTTATAAACACATCTACAATAATAATAAAAAAAAATTCTTCACGTCCACTTAGTGGAGTGTTCCACGTTCCCAAGCGATTGCACCGAATAGAATCACTGGAAGCTCTCATAAACCGTTTATTCGTTCACGTCATGGCCCCGCGGGGGTCTCGGGTGGCGTTAGTACAGTGGTGGTTTGGTGTCGCAAGTGGTTCCTTCTTCCTCGTCCTCGTGTCCGAAAGGCTTGCCACGGCGGTCATGATCAAGGGCGGCGGAAGGTGGAACCCACGGAGGCGGCCCAGTGCCGACATCTCCGTAGAGCGCTGCCAGCAACCACGCCTCGGAGCCGAGTCAAGAGAGCTGGCGCCGGCAGCCCGTTCTTGTTGCCACTTCGCTCCCCTTTTCGCCAACGTCTCCCTTGGACCCGTGACCCTTCTCTTTGGCCGACTCTTGGAGAGGAGTCAGCCTGGTCTCGTGAGCTAAGTCAGGTGACGTCAGGCGGTGTGCACGGGTGCAGCCGCGGTGGAAGAACGGCAGGTGATGAGGAACGCCGGAAAGGGTTCCTACACCACGTCGAAAAGGGATCCCACAACTTTCCCGCAAAGCTATTAGACCTTTGCGGAAATATGTGGCGTCCCCCAACGCCTGCTTGACGTATTGTAATGTTCCCATGTACGCACGTGAGGTTATCCAGGAATCGAAGTCAAAGTTGATGTTAGTTTAGCCTTTTTCAACTTCAGAACGCAGGGACGGTAGAAGGAAAGCAAATCAGTGTTTGTGATGACCTTTTTTCGTGTTCGCTTTATTAATTTTTTTTGTGAGGTTTCATCTCTTAATGATAAGAAATAATTATTCGTGCCACTTCCAGGATATATACGAAGCGTTCGAGTCGGCACGAGCGTACATCAGGACAACCTCACACTTCCCCTCGCCTCAAGGTGTCCATGGGTTTTGCGAAAAGGCCTATCGCTACAACCTTCGGATGAAGTCCAGCGAACGACGATCTGAAAATGTGATTAGATATAAAAATGTCTGGACTGTGGCACTGATAGCGACGTTTTACAATGTTCAGTGCCGTACGGCGCCGAGTATACTTTAGGTCTAAAATGGGCGTTTACACGTCGGTTTCTCCAAATGGCAATCCAGGCCATGCTTTTTTATATTTATGTAAAAATATGTCTACCTGCGAACGTAATGCTTTTGGGAGGAGCATTCAGCTACATGTTGAAACCGTGGGTGATTTTCTCCCGCATATATATAAAATTGAGAAGCTCGAAGTGTGGACACTGCTAAGGTTTCATAGCCGTCCATTTCACACCGAAGCATGTACGTACGTAGTAATATTTTTATATGCAAAAAGTGCTACAAAACACGTCAAGTAAACAGGTTCACAAACTATTGACTAACAAATAACTTTATATAAAACGTAACAAAATATATCAAAAGGCGTATCTTTAAACATAAATTGTGTCTTGTAATTCGCCGAATTCCATAGGTTACAGCGGTTGGTGCTCGCATGTGTTTTCGAAAAAGTAGACACACGCCGTCTTTCTAAGACTGTAACAGCACAAGACGCCAAAATTTACCGTGGTGAGCTCGTTGGATCATAAGTTCGGGAGAAGGGGGGCGAAAGGACTGACTGTCAGTGTATTTGAGTCTTAATTCTATCGTGAGTCGCGGCGCAGACCGGAGTACTTGTATATGGATGTACTAGCGAAAGATAACGACTCAAATAGTGCAGAGATGCATGAAAACACTTTATTTGATTGCCGACGTTTACTTCGCAAGTAGACTTGTTACGGCTGGTAGGGCTGATTTGATCCTTGATATTCTTGGGCCTTAAAACCGAACACCTAGAAGAAGAAGACAAGATCAGTGCTTTTCACATTCTAAATTTCTTCGCTGAAATACTTTCATGATTTTGTTCTTGGCATGATTGTTGCAAGTTCGAACGTGACGTGATTGCGACCGATGCCAGTAGAATAACTCAAAAATGAGTCTTCTATTAACCTCGGAATCGTGGTCGCCATTTCGGTAAGGCTTGGTTGAACGTCAAGAAGCTAAGTCTTAGAGAGACGTCGACCTAAATTTTTCAGGTAACTTTTTTGCTGGTAGTTCTTGCAAGAAGATTGTAACTCCGGTAAAATTTCGTTAATATTCAACACCTTAATACAAGGAGATAAAGAATTGAGACAGGCTAGAACATAGCGAAAAAGTGGGCATACATAAGAAGAATCCTGTAGCCTGAATGTTAGATATGTTATTGTATTCACAATTTATTTTGTACATGAGATATCTTCACCTTGGCAGGTGTAAAGTACAAGTTCTAAAATATATATACAATACTACTTCACACAGCATCTACAAGTTCACATAAAATATACAGTAAAACACAAAAGAAAAAACTAAAACAATACCACTCGCCATGCCTACAATAAATGCATTGTTGAAAAAATAAACAACGCCAATGACAGTTGTAGCGATCTAAACTCTAATGGTAGGTGAAAAAAAATATTCCTGGCCGTTTGTGGCTGACTCGAGATTTGTGCAGCTTTTTCTGGACTCAGGTTTGCTCTTGTATCACACTTGAGCTGGCCATTATCTTCATTAACACCTAACCTACATTTGCATGCAGACTATTCTTGTCATTTCACAATTGCGCGATATATCAGATTTTTTTATTGTAGTACTGCAGTGCTCCGAATAGTGTTGACGCTAACTAGTACCTTTCTAATTGTCTCACTCCGAAGCAAAAGTTGGATAAAATGAATATTCATGATATAGCATTGATAAACTATTTATAGTTGTCATCTCTAGGATTGTTTTCAAAAGCAGAGTTATGATCGAAAAAAAAAAAAAAAAAGAACAGGTTGAACGGTGAAAGGCAAACAAAGAAATGAAACTCACATGTTCGGATTGGTGGGCAAGGCGCTCGGAAGCATTGAACAACCTGGGAGCGGCATATGGTTCCCCTCGGACATACACGCCTCTAAAAAGGGGAAAAAAACAGTTCTATGCTTTACAGTCTTGACGCTACTCTAAAAAAAGAACAAGTGGAATTAAGTTATTGCTAATAATTATAGTCACTGTCAAATTAGGATATCCAGGGCGTGCCGAGTCTCAAAAATTCTATTAACACTCCGTAGTCAATGACGTACGTTGCGGTATTTTATTACCCAATTCGAACACCGAAGAACAAATCATAAAACGTGAAGCCTAAACTTAATAAGCTATACTTCATGCATTTTTTTTTAAGCGGGTGGGGATTATATTGTACACGTTATACACTCTAGGAAATCTGGCGCATCTATACTACCCTGCAAAGCACTTTGGAGACAAATCACTACAATTTACGTAGGGGGCTCGGCGAACGATAAAGCTGGACACACGCTTAGGACCAAAGAAATGGGCTGCGCCGTGACACATTAGCGTGATGTTTTACGTGTTTACGTCACGCTCAGTGTTACAGCGAAGTGTGTGTGTGTTTCAAGGTCTAGACAGATTTTGAGACCTCTCATGGGTCGAGCCCCCTCCGTCAATCGGGGTGATTGGCTCTCCCCAATGCATGCGGAAAACGTAGATGCACCAGATTTCTTAGGGGTCCAGAAATTCAGCTCATGCACTCCTCATGACAAACTGCTTATTATTTATTGGCATTGATTTGCGCGCGTGCTCATCAACGATGACCGCATTTTGGGAATGTGAACGAACGATACCCGCCCAGAAAATATTATCGTGAGGGAGTACGCGAGAAGTGAGGTGGGTCGTTTCGATTTGTGCCAGTAAATTGTGGCACCATTTCAAGACGTTATACTGAGGGAGAATAATTAAGGATTAATCCCTTTTTACGACGTGCAATTCGTGGAAGAGCTTGTGCGAGAAACGAAATTGCGAACAAGGTTTATTAGCACTGTTATTCGAAAAAGGGTTTTCACATTTCAAGTTTATGGCACAGCCTTGCACTCGCACGATCGGAGCCTACCAATAATAAACGCATAGAGGGTCCGTTATATTCATCACCGTAACACTTAAGCGTATTTACTGGTATAAAAGCTAGACGATTTCGAACCATAGATATTGAAGACGCACGAGTTCAAAGAAAACATGCCAACCAATGCGGGCTAATGAGTATTTCTATAATTCAAACCACGACGTTGCGCAGGGAGAAGTTGATTAACAGTTGCGTTGATTTGGTTATGGTCGTGCACTGAAGGTATTTTTCGTATATATTTTTATACTTGTGTGAACATATGACCTGCGTCGGCAAAGGCTGCTGAAATATATAAGATTGAATCGTGTTTTAGTGCTTCATCATATTTCATTTTCACTTATTTTTCTTCTCTGTGTCGTCCAATCTCTTGATGCTCTCATCATACTTTTTCTTCCTCGTCTTCTAGTATATAATTGGAATGTATCGAATGTCTCGTGACATAAATCAGTCTTCCTGAGAACTCCGACTGGACTGGTCATTCTTGATACACGTCCCCACAACCGTGGACTCGACATATGTTCACCAGGAAAACGAACAAAAGCCAATACTTTGTTTTCCGGTGTGCACATCAGACTGGTATTTAAATCCTGTTTTAGAAGTTTTTTAAATATATTTTGAGGAGAATGATCTCAGGTTTTATGTACCTACAATGTATTGCTACAAAATGTGGATCGCAGCCTAACATAGAATGAGAAAAGTTTTAATAAAGAAAAAAAAAAACGACAATAAAGTTAGGAAAGCAAACCACTCTTTATTTTTGTGTCCGCCCGCAGAAAGTAATGGCTTCCATCGTTTGCTGCTTGAAATATTTTACCTCTACCCTTCACTCAGCCTCGTAGACGATCGATGCATTTTAATATCTCACGTTACACGCGTCACAAACATGTAAACAGTATTGTCGTACCCTACTGCCGTATCGAGTGTTATAATTTTTTTTCAAGTGTACACTTAAAGAATGAAACATACTTCCCACTAAAGTCACGAGTTCCTCGTCCATTCAAGAATTTTTGACAGCGCCTCAGTACCACCTTTGAAATTCTTTTTTAACAGTATAGTTAACGTTGCTTATGTTAATCTCCATATATTTTTTCAATGTCTACTTGTGTAGGCCTCCTTCTGCCTTGGCAACGAAATGACAACTGGCAGCATGTGTAAATAAACAACTAAATAAATAGAGTAATTGACGTCACCTCACAATCTATGTTATTTATTATTTCTTTTTTTTTTTTTTTACAAAAAGTGAGCGCGCAAGCTGGCCTTCTTTCTAGGTGTCTTTATTTTTCTTCTCCGTCCCAGGTTTAGTAATATCAGAGTTTTTTTGTGCGTATTAATTTTGTAGATTTTGACTTGAACCGCTTCTGCTGAAAAAGCTGAACCCGACTAAGAACTTTTGACGAAATTTTTTTTGTGTGATCATACAGGGCGCAGAATGCCGTTTGCGTTTTGGCTAGGCTCTCTCCAGCCCTGCACAGTTCTCAATGACCGAGACCTATATTTGTTTAAATCTCACTCCGCATCGGGCTCCTCCTCCCCCTCCTCCTGGGAAGCGCCCTGGAAATCCTCCTCCTCCTCCGGGGAAACGCTGAGCCTCGGCCATCAGCGCTGAAATGCACAACGCTCGTGTTGCCCACCCTCCAGCGATCTGACCGTCAGAAACGTTGGTTGCACTCTCGCGTTAAATGAAGGAAGAAGCAAAAAAAGGATAAAGAAGTTCACAGGGATATATATTCACACTTCTTGCTTCGTGATTGGTCATTCGATGTTGTTCTTGATGAATATCGGGATCTCATTGGCCAAAGAGCGATAATAAGACGCCTGTAAGCTCACATTTCTTCAAATAAAGCATAATGGAATAACGACATCCAAGATTTAATAACTGATCTTGAAAAAAGAAAAAAAAAGAAAACATGAAACTATAATGATCGTTGAGTTCCTGGTTTATTTACGATATGCCAAAAAAAAAAAAAAAAAGAAAATCGGGCCATTAGCGTTTAAAAGAAGCTCGAACCGGGGAATACATAATTTTTACCCCCACATTAACGTCGTAATTTTCGCTAAAATTAGGAGTAGTCTGCCTAGATTATACGGAGTGGTTCCAACTGCTCGTCTGGGGTCACGTGGTTTATGGACCGCGTCTGCAATGCGAGCTGCGAGCTGGTGTCGAGAACGTGGATTGCCTACAAACGTCTCTGCATCCCCGCTTACTTTGCTCCTCACCAAGCAACAACCAAAGGCATGCGCACTTGCTGCCATTCTGCGCTGTAGGCATCCGCCGTTAAGTAGCACACACCCTCCATAAGTTTGAGTTGCGCCCTCTCTTAAATCCAGGCTCTCTAACCAAGAGAGGTAAAAGCAGAGACCATATTGGATGGTTAGAAGTTGATTAATTATATGAAATATATTAGGACTCACAATTTAACTCCCCCCCCCCCCCCCCTCCAAAAAAAAAAAAAAGATTGGGAGGGCTGTTTGCGGTAACTTACTGAGGGAACTTAGCCAATGACGACGCTGAAAATATGTTTTGACCCGAAAATGCAAAAGGCTCGGTGGCACCGAGCACGACGTGAACAGATGAAGCAACATGTTGAGTGTCATAGCGCGGTCTGTGTTGAGGTGTCAAAATATATTTTCGGCTTCGTTATTCGCCCTATAGCTTGGAGCGATTTGCTCTTTTACCTGCTTTGCCCGAATGTAGAAAATTATGGCCCCACACGGCTACTCAATATCCCAAAATAAAAGGGGAAAGACATTGTGTCAAAGCGTTATTTAAAAAAAAAATGAGAAGGTTAAAAATGATAAGAAAGCGCGAACTAGACGGGAGCAAAACGAAGGCACATATGCAACACGGACATCAAGAACAAACTAGCCCGAACCAAATTTTTAATGAAGCTCAAAAGAAACTTATTTTTTTATGTAACCTGTATCGCATATACTATACTTTCTGAGCTTATAATTGTTAAAAACAAGAATACACTGTATTACCAACATCCTGTAGAGGCCTCCACCAGCCGTCACCTTCACCCCCTAACTTTGTTCATTATTATGTCGCGTTCATTGCCTATTGCTTGCCAATATTAGTTACGGGATTCGATCAATGGGAAAGGTTATCACTACGAATGGGTGAAACGAGGCTCGATATCTCCAAGTGTATCTCCAGTCTAGTTTAATATAGCAAACCCGAAAACTCACCGACTGACAGCAGGGCAAAAACAAAAACCAGGACCTTGGCGTTCATGCTGAGCGGGAAGTGATCGTCCTGATCGACTCGTTTCCAGCGCCACACTGATGCACTTCTGAGGGGGTCGTCGAGTTCCGTAATCTCTCGTTGCTCTCGTCGCACGTGCCCGACCTCCGGGAAACTGAAGGCTTACAGGAAAGTCTGAAGGCAATCTGTGTGGTTGCAGGGTCTGCGAACATCCTGGACATCCTGGCAGTATATCAAAGATACGTAAACAAACCGTGCGAGGCGGTCCCACGTACGTTAGGGCGGTGTTACTCGGGGTTGGGTTGAATTTCCTTGGGTGGTTTCATCTGAATTCGACCAAACTTGTCCGAGAAGGGGCACAATTGGTAATATAGACGAAATAATAGGTCATAGCTCAAGTCCTAGAATGAACGAATTTGTGCTTTAAAACAAAAAGAACTCAAGAAGTTTTATAGAAAAAAACTATCTGAAGTTCCACTTGGTGCAATGCAAGCACGTTTTGCCGTTGTTTACAAACTGGAAACTATTTAAAAATAGTAATTAGTTCGTAGTTTGATCAAAGATAAAATAAACTTTTTTTCTTTTAAAAACGAAAAAGTTTTTCTTTTCTTTTATGGTTATCTTTTTATAAAATCGCCAACTTGCTGCCCCGAGCAATGTTGCCTTAAAGATTGTCGTGGAAACTGAACCGGTAAGAACTATGGCACAAAACGATCATTAGCGTGCAGCTTTAAACATAAGATATCCGGAAATATAATATTCGTGCAGGTGACTTCTATGAAGTTATTATAACTTCTTCCAAAAGTTCTAAAAATCTAAAATTTTGAAATTTTTTATATCGAGTTTCATAAAAAAAAAGTATATTTTTATTTTTAAGAGATTTCGTACAGCGATAACGTTCTCCGTATACAGATATTGGTTAACGTTTTGTATTATATTATTGAAACAGCCAGTTAAATAAGGCCCTATTTATTTATTTATATAAATACCTGCTGCGCAGCTAGGCATTATGCAGGTATTTGGACATGGGCTGCGTACATACAATAAACATTAAAAAAAAATCATGCGCACACGCAAAAAGAACAATGGTGAATACATTTCCATACTTCCTTATTTATTATGCAGGGGGTGCATAGATTGCGTACACACAGTGCACAAATTCAAAATTCATATACATGCGCAAAAGAAAAAGGAAAATACATTCCTATATTTCAATACAAGTGTCTAATCTCCTATAAAGCAGAACGACATCAGAAACCGAGATTAGCTCTTCTGAGAGTGAATTCAGCTCATAAATAGTATTAACAAAAAATTATGAAGAAAAACGGTCAGTTCGATGACGAAACTCTGCCATTTTTTTTTTCTTTTTTTGAGGGATTCAAATTTTCTGATACATGATGTGGCTCCGATATATACAAGCTTCGTTCAATGCCTGTCCGTTCATAATACTGTGTGTAAAAAAAAAAAAAGTAACCTTAAACACCTTCTTCGATGTTTAAGCGTGACCCAACCTAAACTATTCTTAATTTCTGTACAACTTGTGTATGGGCTGTAGTAATCTCCAGTCACAAACCTTAATGCCTCATTCTGAGTCTTCTCTAACTTTTGTACTAGGTAACTCTGCGACGGGTCCTACACGACACATGTATATTCTAGATTCGACCTGATAAAAAAAATATGTAACATCGGTTTCATGCTACGTGATGTATTCCTATAATTTCGACAGACGAAGTACAACATTTTACTAGCCTTGGCAAGAGTCTAATCAATGTGATGATTCCATTTCAACGTGGACGAAAGATAAACCCCCAGATACCTATAGCTGCGTACACGTGCAAGTATTACATTTTTCAGTTCATATGCAGTTGGGCAAGCTATACCAGGTGAAAAACATATATATGGAATATTTTTTTTTTAAATTTAAGCTCATTTCCCAGCGGTATCACAAACCTTTCAGTACTTCCAAATTGTCCTGAAGTACAAAAGCATCCGCGTCATGTTCAACTATTCTGTAAACTACACAATCGTCCGCAAATAATTTAACATGAGATTGTTCACCTTCACAAATGTCATTAATATATATATATATATATATATATATATATATATATATATATATATATAATATATATATAGATAGATAGATACTATAAGAAATAACAAGGACCCCAATACACTCCTTTGTGCTACCCGTGAGGTTAATACAATGGACGAACATTTCTGGCCTTTGAGTGCAACACTTAGTTCACGAACGGACGACTAGTCAGTAACCCAGTTGATAATTTTGTGGTTGATACCTGGGAATATAAGGTTTTCTAATAATAAATGATGTGGCGTAATATCGAATGCTTTACAAAAGTCTAAGAAATATTAATAATATATTTTATTAATTTTTTATCTGTACAGGTTACAGGCGCCGGAACCAAGCACAAAAAGTCAACGCATGTTGACCTATCAAAGTCCGGGTCCGTACAATCTACACATAGTTTGTTTTCAATAGCATACAAAACAAAATGGGTGAATTCCATCACTTGTGTGACACACGAGTAACCGCGACAAAACCCGTGCTGGGCTGGAGAAAAGAAACAACCAGAATCCTAGAAACTATATATCGAGGTATATAATACATCTTCAAAAAGCTTATAAGCAATAGACGTGAGTGACATTGGGCTATAATTTGCTACCAGGTTTTTTGAACCAGACTAAAAAAATTAGTCGCACGAAAATAAATCAGCTTTTAGCGACTTGTCAAAAATAACATGTAAATACTCAGCAATTTGTTTTCTACAATTGTGAATAATTATCGCGAAAGTCCATCTGGCCCACAAGGCTTTGACGTGTCTATGCCTTTTATTAAAGCCACAATCCTATTTAATTTAATTATTACATCCGCCATAATCGTATATATCGTCTGATCAGACACAGGAACGATACAATTAAAAACAAAAGGCGTGTAAATGAATTTAAAATAAGCATTAAAAATGTGGCCTTTTCAATGTCTTCATTTATTAAATTGCCATTTCCCAGCAAAGCAGGAATAGAAGTATCATCTTTATTTTTTTTTTGCAGGTTTTCACAATTTTCCAGAATTGTCGAGGATCATTTTTTAGTATGTCTTGAAAAACTTGAAAATCTTCAAGTTTTTGCTTCGATACATCTTATAAGCTCTGCATTTACGTTTTATTTGTTTTCGTATACGGCAAATAATCAATGGTTTCCGTCACTTATTCACTTTGATAATTCCTGATTGTATGCGAATTTCGGAGAGTAGAATAGTTCACGATTGAAAACTTTCCACAAGTGCTCAACATAATTTTCCCCGCTCAAGGCTAAAACGCAAGGAAAGTACCGTAAAAGTTCCCAGGAAATACTATCACAGTCACCTTGTCCACATAAAAACACTTATCGTGGGGGGTATTTACAGCTTTTGCACCTTACTCAATAACAACTCACAAACCACAGCACTGTGCTCGCTCATACCTGCAATTAGGGTGACGTTCGAAATGACGTTGGAATTAATAATTAATAAGAAATCTAAAATTGGATTGCTTCTTGTTGGTGAAAGAACACACTGATCCAAAGAAAACGAAATTATCCCGTCATTAAATGATTTATACAAAGTGGACTGATTAGTGGAAGGAAAGGTATCTCCCGATGATAACAATGTTATCAGGAATGGAAGAGAGTATCTGACTAAGCCTATCAATATTGTCCACAGAGGGGAGCGGTAGTGGGTGCCGAGGACAAGAGTGCCTCCCTTATGGCGAATACCACTGGGCATTTTGAAGCGCGCCGGAATCAGCTGACCATATCCGGAATGCAGCACACGATCCGAACGGGGTCGCGCCGTCTACGGATCCCCATGGAACATGACCACTGCTCCGGGATCGGCGGATGCCTTCCCGTCATTCAACTGCCCGGGAATCCCCTTTCTGCGGCCGCCGCGATCGTTTCGAATACGCTTTCGCAATGGCGGCGCTAACACGTGTTCGACGCAAGAGCGGCAGGAATGGCTAAGGAGCTTCTAGCAAAGATGGCGGGAATGCCCGTAGCGTGGCAAAACCTTCTCTTCTCCTTCCTGGAAAACGAACCGGCTGTCGAGCCAAGGAGTAAGCAAGCGGCCATTACGAATTCTTCTGAGGCAAAATGGGCAAGATCAGGCGAGATGCCCCCTGAGAAAGGAAGTCACGTGTGTGCGCCGAGTGCTAGCCCGGCTGGCTTCCGGTTGAATCCGCCGAAATCGGCGGAGCGACTTTTCTCGGATCCAGATCGAGATCTGGAGCGGGAGCGGGAGCTAATCCAAAACAACCAGTGGAACACGTCCGTCTCGATTAAAGGGACCATGAAATGATTTTAAAATCGAGTTTCATCCACCGCACGTCGTAAAAGGTGTGAAAAGAAACACAAAAACACAAAAATAGGGAGCCAAAAAAAAATTATTTGCTATAGAAATTTTAAAAGAAAACTGGACTCTTTTGCGCCTTCCTTCCTTCGCCTGTTCACAACGATGCATCCGCGGAAATGGAGCACGTCAGCCAAATCCAGGTCGCCTATTGGGTAAGAGCCTACCTCACCAGCACCGCGATCGTAAACAATAAATAGCTGGCAAATGTTTCCTAAAAGTTTTGTTAAATAATATTCAGATCCACATTTTGTAGCATAATTAGAGATGTGTGGCGAAAATTGCCAAATTTGATAATGCTGAGAGCCAGGCGCCATCTATCGTGTGGTAAACGAAGCAACTACTGCGCGTGCGCAGTAGGGCAGGGCCGACAGTTACTTGGGTGGCGGCCAGCGACGAACGTTTATTTTCTTTGTTTTCCTTCCTCTCAAAACTCTGACTGACTGAACGTTTATTTTTCTACGTGTTCTTCCCGCGCGTGCCGACTTCATGCAGCAAGAAAACAGTACTTAAAACAGACCACGACGAACAAGAACGCTGGATCCCCCGACTCCGACGAAGCGCATAGGCCTAGCAGGCATTCCGACTCGGCGCTGCGTTGCTTCGTCGCAAGACCGTCTGCCTACGATCGGCTGGCGTGCTAAATGGAATATGCCCGCGCGACCCTTGTGGACCCTTCCCGTATTATAGTTTGATCACTGACCTCAACTCTAGATTAAGAGGTGAGGTCAATCTCTTCCCCTTGTTTTCCGAGGCAGTGTTGACGAACACTCGTCGAAAAGGGACTCTCGTCGATTCTATCTTCTTGTTTTGTGTGATATAGAGCTGAAATAAACGCCGTATGGATTACCTTCGTAACACGGTATGTACACTTTGTTATTGGTATGCCATTTTTATTCTGACAGACTGCACGTCACTGTCGAGCTATAACAGTTCGTGGGAGGTATACGTACAACCCCGGTCCAACCTTTCTTTGCCGAGTGTCGCGTCAGTATCGAGTTGCAATCGTAAAAGAACGGTCCCGAAGCGCTTACAAACAGCGCGAATACAAGACTTCCATCAAGCGCGCGCGTCCGCTCCGAGTGTAAACAGGTATTTACGTGGCTCTTGCTGACACTCGTAGTTCAAACGTATCTTTTTTAACGTCGGCTCGCTCCTGCATCTCCGAGGCCGCGAAAAACGCCATCTACGTCGCTTTGCAAACGACTGACACGGGCCGGCCCTTCTGCCAACAATGACGGGGTGGTTGACTTCTGGAGTCTTCACCGGAAGACTCGCTGCACTTCCCAACAGGCATACCGGCGTATGGGACTAGTCCCATACTGTCGCTGTAGCGCAACATATCTCATTGAATTTCGCTCAGCTGCGATGCGGCGATGAGAGGCGCCGATTCAGGAAATACGTCGGTGACATCAGCGCAGTAAAACCTACCGGCGCACCCCATCTCGTTGCCGCTAACACTCCCATTCTCCTACTGCCGAGAGAACTTCCGGTTCCGGAAACGGCCTACGTCACGGCTTCTTTTGCGGTCAGTTGGAGAGAATGAAAAAGTCGATATTTCGTTAATTTTTTGTGTAGAAGTTAATAAACCGAGACAAAAACGGATGCCTGTTCGGCATTCAGTGAACATTGACGGTTTAATGTAAAAGTTATCTGGAAAAAGTAAAAAGGTCATTTCATGGTCCCTTTAAGATCACCCTGTGAAATGGGCTCGCTCCAGAAAAGTCGATCCGGCGCGCTCCAAAACGACCAGTGGAATTCGCCATTAGACAACTGAACGCGGCACCAAACAGACTCGATAATATTTTCTGGGACAAGGAGCCCACTGCTGGGACATCCTGCGTCTACCAATAAGAAAACACCACCGCAAAGCGCGTAGCGATCTTTACGATAGATAATAAAACCTTCTGGAAATACCTCACTCTTCAGCACAGAATCATCAAGTGATGACTCATCGCCCATGATTATGCTTGACCTTATTGTTTCTACTGAAAAAAAAATCGTCAGATTTATTTTTAATATTACGGCCATTTAACAACAGTACAGTTTAACAACAACGAACTTCAAAAAGATTTTAAACCTTTGAGTTATTTGAGGTCAATTTTCTAAAGGAAGACCAATATTAGTTTTCTTCTAACTTTTCTTGTGCATTGCCCACACGATAAAAATACCTTCATATAAAAATGAAAGACGTTTACAACTTTCTGTACCGCCGAATTAGAGCGCAGCTCTTGAGCAGGAGGAAAGGGTGCGGAGGGGAGGGTATGCCCTTCCTCGTCATCTGTATCCTCTCCTCCTCCCGTGCTCCTCCCCTCAGCCTCTGCTCCTCCTCGTCCCCTCCATTTCTCTTTCTCCTGCTCCTCTCTTGAGGTATTTAGATTTTGCGGTATACCGTGCTAAACAATCTGAGAAAGATATCTACTGTAACGGACTTAATTTTTGCGAGGACCTAATTTTTGCGAACTTCGCGAATGGCCTTCGATTCGCGAAAAATAGGTCCCGCAAACAATTCCGGTAAAATGTTAGCACATTGGAATCTATATTCAGATCCCACCGCGTCGCGAAATTTAGAACCCACCAATTATTCCAAAACTTTAGCTTTGACCAAAATCACAAAATATTGAGCTCGCGAAAAATAAGTCGTTTACGGTATATATATATTCTGGTATTCTCGCTCACCACTTGTCCGGAGAAAGGAAATCTGGTTCTCACATCGGGAAGCGCTATACTCTGTGTAAGTTCTGCCGTTGCCTGGAAACAGGACAGCAGGATCAAGGCGGGAGAACGAGAAAGCGTTAAATTCAATTTGTTTGGGGTTGGTAAAGAAGATAATGTACTTGTTCCCCCCCCGTATTTTGATTGTGTGTGTACTTCGTTTCAGCTTCCGTCCGAGCGCAGCCGAAGCTACGTGTGGCCGGAGCCAATCACACGCTGGCAATAGGTTCCGCGATCTCGCCTGCACTTTTGTATCACTCCGCTGCGCCGCTGGTCGTCCGCGCCGCCCGCACTCGCCGAGTACTTCGTCTGCTACGGGTGTATCAACGTTATCGCCTCCTACAGGCTTAAAAAGTGCCCTTTCACGTTCTTAAATTTAGTCACGGGGGATGTCGTACGTAGGCTGGCCGCTGGCGTCTGTGTCCGAGCTTTCCACCAGCTCCGCATTTCGGCATAGTTTCGAGATATAAGTACACATTGCGAGCTGCCCGATAACCCGGCCGTCAATGTTTTTTTTTTATTTTTTTTATTTTTTTGTATTGTCTGGATATACCAGGGCTCGAGGCGCAGTCAGCGCAGTCCTTTCCACCAGCTTCTTGGCACTCAATGTGATCGGCAGGTAAAGGGGAGCCCTGATTTCGTCGCGTATCAGTGAATTGTAGTGGCCCGGACGATTTTCTTGTTTACAACGCGTTCGCGGTACGACACTACCGGAGTCTTCTGCCGAATTTCAAAGTAGACACTCATCACGACCCCTCGAGTCTGACACCCAAGCGTGCCTTTGCGAAAGGACGTTTTGAAGCGACTGGGTGAGGAAAGCAGCGAAGCACATGATTTGGTCATTACGGGAACGAAATCACAAAAAAACCGATAGCTGCAACCGTGTTGCCAGCAGATGTACGTGTTTTCACCAAACCACATGCATTTACATTTAATAACAAAAATATAAACTTCAGATAATTAATTTCTTTAGTTGCAAATCATTATCAACAGTACACATCCGAAATATTGTGCAATATTTACGCACAAAACAGTTATTTTAAAAATATTACTTTTGCGGACTACTTTGTGCTGCGTAAGAATGCTCTTCTCGAAGTTGCGAACCGTCCATCAGCCTTTGGCTGCGCTCGGACGGAAGCGGAAACGAAGTATAGTACTACTCCATTCGAAATCATATTTGTTCATGTTTTCGTCGCTCTCTCTCATTTTAATTATGCAAAAAGGGCCGCTAATCTAAATGAAAAAAAAAAAAATCTTTAGCTGGACTCTGGCACACTTTGACACACCAACCGCAGACACAGTTGCAACTGAAGCATAAAGGAGATTTCTGGAAGAGTGAAGGCTCACCGGAGAGAAGTCGATGGAAACCGATAAGAGCAATGTCAGCATCAACTCAAACATTAAGCATCTCAATCAATTTCACAAACAAGTTGATAATTAATTTATTAGTCCGAATAATTTAACGGAGCGGCCTCCTCACGACGTCAGCGGTTGGCCCCGCCGAAGCCATCTTCTCGGCTGCTCAGAAACGGACACCTGAAAATAAAAAGAACACGGAATTTTTATATCTTCTAGTATTCATTCAGTATATTCAAATAAAATTGTGACGGAAAGAACTTGAAACAGTCATTCGCTTCAATATACGGTGGGAAGCTTGACGAACAACGAGGGGGAAATTCGTCGAGACCTAAAATGTGCGGTCTGCGATGTAATACTGAATATGACGTAAGAACGTAAGACGTCATGCTGATGATGACAACGCAAACTCTATCTTTGTTTTTTCAGGCCTAAACATATTTTACGGCTCGTCATTCGCTCTCCGTAGATTGCAGCGATTGGCATTTTGTTTCCGTATGTAGCTAATGAACCGTATCGCAGGACGATTCAGTTTTCTGTAGCGTCTCTAATATATCTGACGATTCATTTCGGAACCGCTTTCGTAAAATCCTTTGCTGTTTTGTTAGGCTAACTGGCCATTACCCATTTTCATGATGTTTCCACATTAGCCTGTTTTCAACTACTGGGACTTAATAACAGGCTGTAGTTGAGTTTGTTGGTGCATAATACTATAAAAGGCCAGCTGAACTTTGGCAAATAGAATATATAGAGAAAAAGAGAAAGGCATGCCGCTGGACTACCAACTGTGGTATTAAACCACAGTTGGTAGCCCAGCGGCATGCCTGTCTCTTTTTCTCTATACATTCTATTTTCCTAAGTTTAGCTGGCCTTGTATAGTACTGGGACCTATTTCTTCGTTGTCTTCAACCAGTGTTGTACGCGCGTCCGTTCAAAGCAGGAAGGAAAGCACGTTCCTCGTTGCTTCCACATCTTGGAACGAGTTCCCGTAACAAGTTCAGACTGTTCTAAAGAAACGTGTCCCCGTTACCTTTCTAAGGCTGGAACGTGTAGTTACGTTAACGTTACGTTTCCGCAATTTGCTGGATACTTCGTCAATAAAATAAAGCAAGCAAGGGAAAATATCCAAATCAAACTACGTGTCGTTTCGCATGAGTCACCTTTGTTTAAATTCATTGTTTTAGCGATCTCTGGGGCACTTCCCCAATCCTTTAAGTCGGAAGTTAAAGTAGTTAAAAATAAAAAAATAAAAATATTTACTAAATTTAAGTAAATTTGCAGATATATAAACAAAAAGAAAAACCAGAAAACGTCGTTTTTTGCCGTTTTTTTTTCTCGAAAACATAACAGGTTCCCATTCCAGTTCCACCAATGCATTGTAAAGCGTTGAACTTACATCCGGGGACAAGGAGCTCTGACGCACGTGATTCGCACTGGGACACAACGGTGTCTCGGTGGGCACTCGACATTCTGGAACGAAATGACGCAATTTGATGATGTTTATTTACAATTACCGCACCAGGCACTTTTATACGCATGTGACCTATATACAGAGTGTCGCAAAAACAATTTACGGGACATTGTTTATTGCAGAAATAAATTAGGGATCTCCGAACGCTCATTCTCCGCCTAAAGGTAGCGCTAGAGGTCACAACAAGATGCTAAAATTTCAGCCCGAAACTACACCTTATTCAAAGGTTATAAGTGATTTTCTGAAAATTTCAATCGGAAAATGAAGCCCATTTTTGCCTGTTTTCGGTTTGTGGTGCCATAGAGCCCCATCTATTCGAAAACTCCGTCGGCCGCCATTTTCCCATTGAAATTTTCAGAAAATCACTTATACATTTTGAATAAGGTATCAGATCGGGCTGAAACTTTGGCATCTGGTTGTGACCTCTAGCGCTACCTTTTGGTGGAAAATGAGCGTTCAGCAATGCCTAATTTGAATCCCGAAAATGGGATTCAAACAAAACGGTCCAAGACAAAAAAAAAAAAAAAATTCCTGACCAAACAAGTTTAGGAGAAAAAAAACAAAAAAACAATGTTGTGAATTGAATTTCGTGACGTTGTTCCCTAAATCTTCGCGAGGGAGTTTCCGATCGATTGTGCTTGATGCAAATCAAGCATTCAGGACACATGTAGTCAATGACGGCTTAAGAAACGTAGGACGTGACGAGTCCCTATCGCTCCGGAACCAATGAAATTGCAGCTTTAGTTTATAAAAACGCTTAAAAAACAATTCACGAAGAAAGAAGCATGAACATAATAAACTACACCCGGCGTTTCTTAAGCTGTCTGACAGAATACTGTCGTGCGCAATTCTGAAGTCACGGAACAGCAATTCAGGTCACTCGAGATGCTGAGTTGTTCCAGAAGCACACATCTCTTTTCAAGGAATTTTTGTACGATATTGACGATGAGGCCAGGAAACACAAACCAAGTTGCCCCCGGTAAACTGACCACTTTCAAGGTAATTCAGAATAGGCGCGTGTACAGAGTGTAATTGGTAGTAAAAAAAAATATGACGAATGTTCATGATGAAGCCAGCATCGTACACACTACGTTGGCAGAACATGCACGTAAAAATAAAACACCCTTTCCCCGAAAAAACAAATGAACTATATTTAGGTGGCGAGAGCATCGCGAAATGCTCCTAGTTGCTGCTTCTACTTCGGAAGACGAACCAACATTTTAGAAGCTCATTTCGGAATCGATTCTTACTCACCAATCTCCCAATGTAATTGTTGAGGTAATTCTTTTTGGGGAAAGTTTCATGCTTGACACATGCGTGCTGTCCAAAGACTTAAAAATAAATTTTCTATTTTTTGGAAGCTCGGTCTCCATAAGGCTGCGGTCCCACGGGAGCCATCTTGAACAAGGCGTTCAACCAATAGATGGCGACACGCACCCGTAGGGAGGCCGAAATATTGGTTCACGGTGCGATGGCTCGAGCGCTATCACGTTCCCATCGTGGCCCTGCTCGCGCCGCTGCCAGCTCTGCTCAGCTCGCTCATTAGCGTGGTCCACCAAGCTCATGTATGCCAGAATGTCAGACTGGGCAATAATTGCTTTCTGATGTAGGGACATGCGGTTCGGCGGTTGCCACGGGCTTTTCCAATAACTCTTTCCAAGGAGGAATCAATAGACCGATCCCGCAGCTAGTTTGAGTACGCCACCGCTGCCGACATGCATCGTGGGAGCTGTAGTCTTTCTGCACGTGCGACAACCCTGCTGGAGGTCTGTGCGAGCAGAGCACGAGGCGGCATGAGCTATCTAGTGAACTGGCGTCTGCCTCATACGAACTAAAGTTATGGCGGCGTCACGCATGCGTGGAACGCTTGGTGGGATCGGTCTATTGTTGATTGACGTGTCAATATTCTGTCGATGAAAAATGTTTCTGCAGGACTGCACGCTCACTAGACTCAATCTTCTATGACAGCAGTGGAATCGGACGTCTAATAAACTGCTTCGCGTTTACGGTACTTACCTGACCATGTATAATGACGACTGAAAGGTGACGACACAAAATATTGTGTTTCACGAGATCCAGAAGATATTGTAAAGGTTGTTACATTATAGAGGCTCCCAAAAAAAAAGAAGAAAAACGCCGTTACAATATTTTCGGAAGTACCGACAGACATAATGGTGTAAGTACAGCTTAGAAGGAATATGATGAAAAATATCAGAATAAATAGGAAGACGTTTATTTGCGATAAAGACGCTATGAATGAGCGGCGTTTAGCGACGGCAAGTGATGAGCGTTCGGGAATTTATATGTTCACATAATTGCAAACTATGGACATGCGGACAATGAAGACCAGTTTTGTCGGGAGATGGAGTTGCGGTGATGACCTGATATCGGACGACTCGTGACCGACGAACAAGCTAGTTTCTTCTCAGCGAATGGTAAGCGTCCAGTGTCAAGCACAGCACGTACGTCGTCGACGTTTCGAACACTTACCACTTTCGGGAAAAGTGTTAGCATCTGAGCTAACTTTTCGGAAACACTCGAAGCCTTCCTCGATTCCAGCACCATCATAAACACTAACTAAGAACAACCCACTATTCAGTCCGTGTGTGGCGAAACGTATCCGCACCTGCGGAGTCATGGTCGATGCATACACTAAGTGGTTGGAAGTTTTCACGATGCATGCCACGACGTCCAAACGTGTCGTTGACGTTCTACGCTCCCTTTTCGCTACTTTTGCCCTACCGAAAGTGCTTTCCTCTGATAACGCGCCGAATCTTGTCTCAACCGCAATAAACAAGTTCTGAAAAAAAAAAAAAAACCGAAAAAAAAGGCATTAGGTATTACATTACTGGACCATACCATCCTGCATCTAATGGGCAAGCAGAACAGATGGTGTGCGAAACGAAGAAAGCCCTCTCAAGCCTAGTTCACATGCAGCGGTTTTGGCCCTAGAGCGGCGCGATTTCTGCCGTCGCGGTGCTCTGGCCAGCACCAGCAATTCTGCGGCACGAGCGCCGCGACGGCAGAAATCGCGCCGCTTTAAGGGCCACCCACACTAGCGAGAAAACGCGCCCGGCGCGCCGATAAATCGGTTAAGCGGGAAGATAAAGGGCGTGTCTCTGCACGCGCACGTGGCGCTGACTGTGCTTCGGCGACATTTTGTTACTTGCCGCGATCGGCGTGCCACGCGCGTTTTCTCGCTAGTGTGGACGTGGCGTTAGGGCCAAAATCGCTGCATGTGAAACACGCTTTACCGCTCATTCACACTGGAAGCGGATCCGCGTTCGCAAAGCGGTTGCGAACGCGTTTCTATCAAGATCCAGTGCAATTGCACGCGCACTCGATGACATCAAGTGCACGTGCAATTGTACTGGATCTTTATACAACCACGTTCGCAACCGCTTTGCGAACGCGGATCCGCTTCCAGTGTGAATGAGCGGTTCAAGCTTACGGAAGAAGCAGTTCAGTAAAGAATCGTGATCAGGTTCTTGTTCCGGCAGCACGCGACGGTATCACCTTCCACGGGGAAAACATTCGGCGGACGAAGAGCCGCACCCCTCGATCTCATGACACTATGGCCTACGAACGAAGATCAAGAGATTCTTAGATAAGGAGTAAAACTTGTAAAAACATGTAAAACTTGAGTAGAAAAGGCTCCATGTTCCGGCTCCATGTTCCTTGTCGTCGTCTGTAATCACCTCAGTGTCGGGTTTTTCACTAAAATGCTCCATGTTTGTTGGATATCAATGCCCTTGAGTGTAAATATAACGCTCTTTGTGTATTGTTTAACTGCCATTGTGTTTGGTAGTAGAGGATATATGGTGGTGACCGAGACCTTTCACACCAGGCTCCTTTTTCTTATTTTTTGCCTCATACTCTTTTGCGATTTCAGTGGGCTTCTAGAATCTTTTTTAACGGGGACACTTTACCTCAACGAGGCCATTTGTTTCAAGCAGTCCATCAGGGGATGCTGCTAGAAATCCGTGCTTCATATTAACTAATAAGCCGCACTTTTGCACAGTGCACTTTTCCTGCTGTACGCACAGTTGTAAAGCAGCGTCCTTTTGATTCTACCATATTCTGCTGCGGGTGAAGAAAATTCGGCACATTGATACTTTAGACCCATGTTGTTGTAAAAAAAACTATCTCCAAACTCCGGTCTAAAAACATGCTTTTCGTGCAAGGCTCGTCAAATTATGAGGCGCTGGAGAAATGCAGACTTCTGCGTTAAGTCCTTATTTTGAACTCTTTTTGTTCGCCTTCCGCCCTTTGAAAAGCATGCGGGAAGGGCCTTAGAACGCACCTGGTATCGCTGCGCCGCAGCGTTCTTCCGCAACATAAAGTTCGTGTGCTTTCCTCAACGAGGTAGAGGGGCTTAGAGCGATAAACCGGGGTTCCGGTCTGCACTCGAAAGTGACCCCCATAAGGCGGCTGCCATTGTACGCAAATGTGACCACTCGTCACATGACCAAACCAAATACGTGACGTCACGGGAAAGATGGCAGCGCCCAGGCAGCGGCTGGTCCCAGCTGGGACGGAGCTTGTCGGATGCTTTGTTTGTTGTCGTTCGTGTCGGCGAGTTGATTTCAGACGCGGAAGCCGTCATATGAGGCCGGTCGAAAGCGACTTCAAAGTTCAGCGTGGTGTCTGACGTAGGTATAACGTGAACAGAAGGAGGAACGGTGTGCATTTCGCTGGTGACCGACGGGGATTTTGCCACGAAAGAGACAATCGGCCCTACGTTGCTCGGACCTCGGATTGATTCGGATACCGCAAGTAAATTTTAAGGCAACGTTTCTGTGCTCTCGTTGACCATCGGAATCTTCCAGGTCTGCAGTGAAGCGTGTGCAATATATTTGGATACACAGTTTAGCGACGAAAATTGCGTGAGTCGATCGTGCTTGGCAGTTTGCAATCGTGGTGCTGCTTCGTTCAAATGACCGAAGGCTCACTTTGGTTGTGCGGCGCACCGGAGAGCTGCCTTCATGTTGGTAGTTCCTGTGCCGTGCTTCAGGTGATGCTGTGCTGCTTCCTAAATTGTTCTGGCGCAGACGTGCACTTTCGCGGAGCACAGGTGTTGCAGTTGGTATTGATTCCGCTGGTCTGTCGCACGTTTCGTCGACACAAGTTTCATGAACACTCGCTACGCGAATTGCAAGCTGTATGGACATTTCATCGCGCGTGTTACCTACCCAGTCCACCCATTCACGCCGCTTTGCGACGACAGTCTGCAGCGGCTCATTACGAGAAAAGTGGTCCCACATCCATTTCAGTTCAGTTCGTCCACGGCAGTCGCCAAACCCCAAAGGAGAGGATTTGTTCGGACAGAATGCCTCTAAAACAATGCAGCTTTTTTAGCGGTAAGGATAGAGTCTCTTCTGTCAGTTTTTGTATATTGTCACGGATGCTTGCTCCAGTCCTATCTTCTTTTAATATTTACTGTTCTGTAAAGTTCCAGGCCATGCACAGCTGTCATCGTATGTTCTGGTGGAGATGCTGGGTACTTTGCCCGTAGCCCTTCACTCTGTGTGCACCCTGGCAGCTCCTCAGCCGAGTTGCCCGATAACGAGACACCGGTGGCGGACTATCCCGCGTCTTAAACCTCCAGCCAGCCGTGAACCAAGTCCTATACTGAGCCTTTCAGAAAAACCGAAATGCGAGCGATTACCACAAGGACAAACCTTGGAAATACACCACCAAGAGCCTGAAATCCGAGCCAGTCGCTGCTACCAGCAAGAACCACCGGAATTCAGTCTTTTGCCAGAAAAACCGAACCTGACGAAGCCAACAATGACAAATCTGTAGCAGCAAACCGGGTCTGCTCCCACCATCGTTTCCATGCCCGTCGCATCTCGCACTTCGATGCCCTTTCACGCAAGGTGTATGAAGACGTCGAAGGCTGGATTGAAATATATGACCGTGTCACCCACCATAATGGGTAGACAAACAACCAGCTCCTGCAGGACCTATACTTCTCGTGGAAGAAACTACCAGGCACTGGTTTGAGAACCACAAATCCTCTTTAACGTCGTGGGAAGTTTGCAAGATCGAGCTGAAGTGCATGTTCATCAGCCAACATTGATGAGAAAGAGCCAAATTCCTGATTCTCTCCAGGGCAGGGCCCCAACGAGAGCGTCATCGCCTTCGAGGAGGATGTTTTGAGCCTGATCGAACACCCATGCCAACCCTGATGCTACAGAAGACAAGAAGCTAAGAATTTCATGTCCCTCATGTGAGGCACAACACCTTCGGCAGCCTTGTCCGCAACCTCATGACAACGGTCGAAGGGTTCATATTACCGAGGTTTCCAACATTGGATGCACACTGCAAGCCCGAGCCTGCCAATATCAACAAATCCAAAGCGTCTCGACACTTGAGTCATCCAGTTGCAACTTCGACGCCAGTCTCCCAGGCATCTGCGACATCATCCACAACGTTGTACGGGGGAGATCAGGAAGCTACTTCCTGACATCGGTTGCCTGGCTTTTATTTCGATTGCCGAGATTGTTTCGGAACAAGTTCGACAGGCATTTCAACTGGAGACTTATTCGAGCGAAGCGGCATCTGACGAACCGAGGGCGGTTTATGCCACAAAGTCGCGAAGACCGCCACCGGCTACCTGTTACTATCCAATACCAATTCAACGAGACACCCCAACACCGAAGCATTCCCGACATCAGGAAGGACCAGCGTAGGGCCGCGCTGAACAAAATACACCGAGGAAAACGGAGGTGCTGCGAATGGTCGACCGAAAACCACTCTGCTACCATTGCATAAGGCCGACCATGTCTACTGGAGGTACCCATACCAACGAATTGGCCTGCAAGGGTTCAAGCTGAACGACCCTCGACCATATCTCGACGAGCGTCCGCGAAGCATTGAGGATTATCTTCGGTGGCCTTTGTCCCTGGTACCAACATTACCCCGAAGCTTCTGACCCCCTACACTTCGATGGGAGATAGGCACCACAAAGCAGGTGAGCGGCAATGCAAGGACAGTTGATTTGGTGTCGGTTGTCGTCCAAGGACAATACCTAATAATTTGCTGACACTAATTATCTGTGTCCACGCCACGAAGCAAACTATTTCTAACTTTGAAGGAGAATGCTGCTGAGTGACTTGAAGAAATAGAATGGTTGGTTGTTCTCAAAAGTGGGCACCAAGCATCACCCGACTTCACTTTGCCACACGGGACTTGCACAAGTTGCAGTGGTCGGGGGATGCAGAAGAAATCATCATTACGGAATGGAAGTGAAATGGCTTGGATAGCAAACAAACATTGTTGCCAGCCACCAAGTCAATGGTACAGGAAAAGGCAAAGCCATGTAAGCAATACATGCCAAGCTTGCTGCATTGACGCTGAAAGCTACCAGGAAAATGTGCAGATTAGAGGCCAGCCCTGCAGCTCCAGTGCATCAGATGTCAGGTGCGGCACATGACGTATGATTACAAGATGGCATCGGTCAGTAGAAGTTGCCACTCGACCAAACTGAACACAGACGTGCCAGGAGCGTCATCCGACAACAAGGAGTACAGGTACAACAACTGAACGCCTGACACGAGACTGTCGCAGAAAGAACTCATTATGAAACCATTTGCTAAGAATCCATAATTATGTAATCAAGTGGAAATAAACACATATAATACACTAACCAAAAAAACATATTTACGCTTGCCTTTACGCCTTCAGAGTGTAGACACCAAGAAGTGTGTCTACTGCACACGCTGGACCTTTTGAGGACAATCACCATCTCTGACCCTTCAGTATTAATTAATGGGACATACCAGACTGGCAGACTTGTTGCATGGGGCTGCATTCATTCCACCTCTTCTGAACATGTGGTGCATCCGAAAACAAACTCCAGTGATGTGAAAATGTTATTTATTAATTTATTCCCTCCCGGGGCCTTCGTAGGCATTGCAGAGAGGATACTTGCCGCCTTGGTGGCTCCGAGGCGAGAGCGCCGGCCTACGGATCCCCAGGTCGCGGATCCGTAGGTTCGAACCTCGGTCGGGATTCGGGTTCGAATCCCGACCGAGGTGCCCGCAATATGACGGAGGCTTATTGCGGACAAGGCGCCGTGTAACCGAGCTTTCGGTTGCACGTCAAAAGATCCCCAGGTAGTCGAAATTAATCCTCAGTCCTCCGCTGGGGCGTGCCAGATGCCCGTCGTAGGTTTGGCACGTAAAACCCTCAAATTTCACTTTTTGCAGAGAGGACACTTAAAACTACACACATGTTAATAACATCATAGCACACTGACATTAATGAGCACAAAACCAACCCAGCTACCAAAAATAAATCTTACACTCGTAAGCAATAATTATTGCTGTAACTTGTTAATTACAAAGACGAACACACCTCTGAGCATCTAGTTTAATTAAATGTGTTGATACATTGTTCTATAGCAGGACATTTCGATACGAATGACACAATAGACCATTTGCAAAACCCCATCAAGCAACGCAATTGTCACAATTTTTTTTAGGCGTAGAGCACACGAATGGGCGAAGTTCACGTCGAACACTAATGCCGCACTAGAGTCCAATAGGCGCTGAGCCGAGTTCACAGTGACGGCGGACATAACATTGTTGACGAACAAATGCCCAAAGTATGAAGGCCTTGGTAATTAGAGTAGTAGCTACTGTAATTTGTTCCATCACAATTTGGCAAACGGCAAAGGCTACAGTCTCGGTGAGTCAATATGCACGTTGGAGAGAGGCACATGACAACATATCATCGCAGTGCTCGTCTGCACAGATTTGTCACATACCTTCACTCCGTCTATCTGATAGGCTCAAGGGGGCTGTGGCGGTTGCCCTTTTCCGAATTACGGTGATACAAAGTATAGGCAACTTACACTTTTGAAAAAAGGCTATTCAAGAGACCGAAAGGATGTGGCAACATTTTTTAACAAGACTGCTCTTCGGGCAAGGAGTGAACACCAATATGAATTATCTTGTCCAGGTAATTAGAACAAGTAAATAATTGACCGACTAATACAATGCACTCGTGATTAAAAAAAAAGTATTGCTGCAATAAATCCTACGAAATAGAAAAATGTGCAGTTAATCTATGCGTACACCAAAACAGTTGTTCTTATAGCAAGTTGAATAGCTTTGAAGCAGGTGCCCGCAACGATTTAGTCATCCCCACACTCAATAAGACGTCTACCTCGCAGCTGAAAATAAGTGTGCACTTCGCACTGACAAAAAAAGGAAGAAAAGCGATCGAATGTAGAATCATCGATTAGCACAATACGTAAAGGTCGCAGGAGCTTCCTCGCTAAAACTTGGCTGTGATTATGCAGTTTCCTAGGGCTGAAACGAATTCCCCTAGGCCCTACGTCCGACGCCTATATTTCACGTCGATTCTCAGACATTCCAACGTTCAACCAAAGCTAAAAAAATGCGAAAATCGCATGCTAAAAGCACTCAAAGTTCTATCAATCCTCGAAAACATTCGGTAATCCGAGCACCGGTACGGCGATACCGCTGATGCTGTCTCACAAGCGTTATTATTCAGATGATCAAGAGCGATCTTGCGCGAAAAGGGTGTAATGTCTCATTCCTTCATGTTTTCACATTACACTTGCGTCAGCCAGCACAAGAAAGCCCGAAGTCGTCGGAAAGCAGCTGCACATCACGGCTACCGCGCACCGAACAAACTCGCATTTATTAGCTCTGGGCGCTGCCATCTTACCGATGACATCACGCCTTTTGTGAGGTCACGTGACGAGTGGTCACATTTGCGTTAAACATGGCGGCAACTGGGGGGGTGCCACTTCCGAACTTCCGGTTTATCACTCTAAGCCCCTCTACCTCGTTGACTTTCCTCGCCGTCACCATGGCAACCAACGTTACTAAAAGACTCAGTTGGGAAACTCGCCGTCGAAACCTGGGCCGCTGGCGTCCACCGAGACCGAGCTAAATGCGACAACAGCGCCACTCTTTATCGTTTGTCTGTACTGTGGTCACCTTGAGCTTTTTGAAAGCCTGTTTTTGCGTAAAAACAAACGGAAAAGACTTTTTGTATGAAACTTATTGGAGTTAGTACAAAATGAAGGGCGCGTGATGTTTTTATAACCTTTAGTTTGCAAGGTTTTGCGGAACAATTAGTATTGTTTTTATACAACCATGCCTCAGCGGTCCTTTCAGGTAGCGCGCCCCGACCTAGGTGCATTTTAACTTCGGGAGAAATTCGCGGCTCGTCCCCTGGGGAGACGGGGGTGGCACCCCTGTAACCTCTTCCGCTGTATCTGTTCTTAAAGCCAAAATAGAAGTCACGTGCAGTTCCTCGAGTGGCCGCTGCCGGAGAGATGGTGGCGTTGTGTTCGTCATTAGCTCGGTGTTCGGAGACAGATTGGGGCCACTTTTTCAAAGCTGTCTCTATAGGAGTTTCCCAACTGAGTGTCTTAGTAACGTTGATGGCAACGAACGCCGAATGAATAGAAGCACGAACGGTACCGCCGCGTGAAGCCAGCAACAGCTGACGCCATTTTACGAACGCCGTCTGCTAGCCAAAGCCGAACGCGGTGTGTAAGATGAACCACCTCCGCCGGTGCAGCGCTGGCAAAGACGACGAAGCTGAGACACGCCGACGGCGAATGGGCCTGCAACAACACCGCGGGACGACTGCAACGGCGGCATTTATTGGGATCGAAGGCGCGAAATAAGAAAGAACAATTTTTATTTCAATCATACGCGATATCCAAGTTGGGGACCACAATACCTTTGCTGGGTCTTTCCTGTGAACTTTTTACAGAGACACGAGGTGCCGCATTCAAAACACAGCTCCGTTTGCAAAATATGGGGGCCCAAAAAAGGGCCGTTTAGACCGCTACCAGAACCTATAACTGACGTAACGAGCACTTGACGAGTGGTTGGCGCATAGGTCGTCTTTACGCACGCAGGCGGGCGATGGGCTCAGCACAGCGGATCACTCGAAGTCACCGGGGCCGTCAGAATCCTCGTCCTCCGCACTATAGGGAAGGTCCCTGTCTGCGTCGGGGCTGCAGATTTTGGCGGCCGCGGTGACGAACGACTGGAATCTATCAGCGTTTCCGCGCACCTTCTCTCTCCTCCAAAACATGAACTTTCCAAGGTGACCAGTGAAATGGTGGCTCTCGCCCCGTCCAGATGGAAGAGAGTTTTTGACGTGGGACTAGGTGCCCTCCACCGTATTGGTGTGCGCAGCAGTGTTCGGGTCGACAAAGTGCAGCTTGTGGTTATCGGTGAGGTGCGTGAAGCGAGCGTCATCTGCAAGCTTGCGATAGCCAGCCCAACAATCAGTGATCATTCTTGTTCCAGGGTGGTCCCACTTGGCTATTAGCCCTGGCAGGGTTTTAGCGTCACTGGTCTCCACGGGAACAAGAAAGCAGCATCCGCTGCCACGCTCCACACCGCCGAAAACCCACTGGCCAGGCCTCAAATACCCGCGATGGTACTTTCGCCGCCCGAACATACTCTCGTCTAGTTCTACAATCACGCCTTCGCCGCCAATCATATCTGAATGAGATGATCGGCGGTTGCGCCTCCCTTTGTCGGGTGGCACAACCTCCCGACAAAGGCTCGTCCAATCAGTTATTGCCTTACTTGCGACATCAGTCTCCCGCTGAATGACGGCGCACGGTAGGTTCTGGAACCAGAGGTAGATGATCTTCATGAAATGGGGAAGCGTCAGGTGCGATCTCTCGAAAAAGGAACCGCTCCGTACCGAGACCTCACCCCGGCACTGAACCTTGACCGGCTTCCTCTTGGGCACCTCACGAGTCATCCACACACCGAACCTTCACGAATAACCATCCGCAGATCTAGCGCGGACTTGCAGCGTCATCGGAGCTTCCCACTCTGGGCACGCACACAACACCAGAAGCAGGCCCATGTCCTGAAGCAAATTAATTGCTTCAAGACCGTCTTTCATGGCGTCATGAAGACGGCACAAGTTAAACGCCATGGCACTGCGACGCTCGCCTCTGGAAGAATAAAGCGCCGAGGGGGCCAAACGAGCAGAACTGCGCGCTTCTTTGCATTTATTATTTTTATTTGATCCGCCATTTTATACCTCATGACACCATTCTAACAAACTCATTGATTAATCGGTCGGACCATGTCATCGCGTGACAAAACAAACACCAATCGTATGACCAGAACGGTTGTCACGGTCAGCATCGTTACAAAGAAGAGAACAGTCGGACTCAACAATCAAAGTAAAGTCACAAAGTGAAAAAAAAAAAAAAAAAAAGAGGAAGGGAGCCGTTCTCGCGCGGCGTGTTCTTTGATGAGAGGTGTTGCTCGCAATGTTACTTGTTTGTTCTCTTTTTTTGTTTCTTTACCCTAGTGGGTGCCACGACCCTTATTTGAAGCTGACTTGTTAATTCAATAACAAAGACGCGTTGCAACGAAAGAGGGAGGAAGTCTTAGCGTCAGAATTCTGGAAAAGAAAAGTAAGAATGTACAATATATACCGTACTGCAAGCCCGTTATACTGCGAACTCGGCGAGGCCTCATGACGCCGCCGACAACCGTTAGGCCATTTATTTTGTTTCTTTAGACTTTTATTGCCACCACTGCTCCACCGTGCCTCATATTTTCCAGCGAAGGTATATATTGTGCATTCTTACTTTTCTTTTCGAGAATTTCAAGAAAACAAAACGCGTTGTACTTTTCAAGAACAACGCGTCTTTGTTATTGAATTAACAAATCAGCTTCAAATAAGGGTCGTGGCACCCTCTACTGTAAAGAAACAAAAAAGAAAACAAACAAGTAACCATTGCGAGCAACACTTCTCATCAAAGAACACACCGCCCGAGAACGGCTCCCTTCTTTTCTTTTTTTTTGTTTTGTTCACTTTGTGACTTTATTTTGTTGTTGGGTCCGACTGTTCTCTTCTTCGTAACGATGCCGACCGTGGCAACCGTTCTGGTCATACGATAGGCGTTTGTTTTGTCACGCGATGACATGGTCCGACCGATTAACCAATGAGTTTGTTAGAATGGTGTCACGAGGTGTAAAATGGCGGATCAAATAAAAATAATAAATGTAAAGAAGCGCGCAGTTCTGCTCCTTTGGCCCCCTCGGCGCTTTATTCTTCCAGAGGCCAGCGTCGCAGTGCCATGGCGTTTAGCTTGTGCCGTCTTCATGACGCCATGAAAGACCCTCTTGAAGCAATTAATTTGCTTCAGGGCATGGGCCTGCTTCTGGGTTCGTGTGCGTGCCTAGAGTGCGAAGCTCCGATGACGCTGCAAGTCCGCGCTAGATCTGCAGATGGTTATTCGTGAAGGTTCGGTGTGTGGATGACTCGTGAGGTGCCCAAGAGGAAGCCGGTCAAGGTTCAGTGCCGGGGCCAGGTCTCGGTACGGAGCGGTTGCTTTTTCGAGAGATCGCACCTGACGCTTCCCCATTTCATGAAGATCATCTACCTCTTATGCCAGAACCTACCGTGCGCCGTCATTCAGCGGGAGACTGATGTCGCAAGTAAGACAATAACTGATTGGACGAGCCTTTGTCGGGAGGTTGTGGTAAATGCCGTCTTTACGTATTCAGAAATGATTGGCGGCAAAGGCGTGACTGTAGAACTAGACGAGACTATGTTCGGGCGGCGAAAGTACCATCGCGGGTATTTAAGGCCTGGCCAGTGGGTTTTCGGCGGTGTGGAGCGTGGCAGCGGGTGCTGCTTTCTTGTTCCCGTGGAAACCCGTGACGCTAAAACCCTGCTAGGGCTAATAGCCAAGTGGATGAACCCTGGAACAAGAATAATCACTGATTGTTGGGCGGCCTATCGCTAGCTTGCAGATGACGCTCGCTTCACGCACCTCACCGTTAACCACAAGCTGCGCTTTGTCGACCCGAACACTGGTGCGTACACCAATACGGTGGAGGGCACCTAGGCCCACGTCAAAAACTCTCTTCCATCTGGACGGCGCGAGAGCCACTATTTCACTGGTCACCTTGCAAAGTTAATGTTTTGGAGGAGAGAGAAGGCGCGAAGAAACACTGATAGATTCCAGTCGTTCGTCGCCGCGGCCGCCAAAATCTACAGCCCCGACGCAGACAGGGACCTTCCCTATTGTGCGGAGGACGAGGATTCTGACGGCCCCGGTGACTTTGAGTGATCCGCTGCGCTAAGCCCGTCGCCCGCCTGCGTGCATAAAGACGACTTATGCGCCAACCGCTCGTCAAGTGCTCGTTACGTCCAGTTATAGGTTCTGGTAGCAGTCTAAACGGCCCTTTTCAGGGCCCCCATATTTTGCAAACGGAGCTGTGTTTTGAATGCGGCACCCCGTGTCTCTGTAAAAAGTTCGCAGGAAAGACCCAGCAAAGGTATGTGGTCCCCAACTTGGATATCGCGTGTTATGATTCAAATAAAAATTGTTCTTTTCTTATTTCGCGCCTTTGATCCCAATAAATGCCACAGTTGCCGTCGTCCCGCGGTGCAGTTGCTCGCCCATTCGCCGTCGGCGTGTCTCAGCTTCGTCGTCTTTGCTAGCGGCGCACCGGGGAAGCCGGCCTTTGATCCGAATAAATGCCGCCGTTGGAGTCGTCCCGCGGTGTTGTTGCTCGCCCATTCGCCGTTGGCGTGTCTCAGCTTCGTCGTCTTTGCTAGCGCCGCACCGGCGGAGGTGGTTGATCTTACACACCGCGTTCGGCTTTGGCTAGCAGACGGCGTTCGTAAAATGGCGTCAGCTGTTGCAGGCTTCACGCGGCGGTACCGTGCGTGCTTATATTCATTCGGTGTTCGTTGCCATGGTGACGGCGAGGAAAGCAGACGAACTTTTTGATGCGGAAGAACGCTGCGGCGCAGCGATACCAGGTGCGTTCTAAGGCCCTTCCCGCAAGCTTTTCAATGGGCGGAAGGCGAACAAAAAGAGTTCGAAATAAGGACTTAACGCAGAAGGCTGCATTTCTCCAGCGCCTCATAATTTGACGAGCCTTAAACGAAAAACGCGTTTTTTTGGCCATTCCGCGTCCTGTTTTTTTTTATCCGTAACATGGGTCTAAAGTATCATACTGCCGAAAAGTCTTCGGTTGCACGATACTTAAAACGAATGTGACCCTTTACATTCTGGTTCGACACCCACTAATGTCGTCGTCCTTATAGAGCCTCATCATCTAATCATTACCTCGTCGACTCATACTGCTCTTCATCAACAATGAGTACAATAGGCTAGTGTTATATTCCAATCCAAAAATTGAAAAATTAGTGGTTCAGTCCTTCATGATGTTTAGTATTTGTATAATGTTATTACATTACATTACCTCGAGAGGATCGAAGTCCATCATCGATCTTCAAATATATCCGTATATAAATTAGACGCATAATCACAAATAACACAACGTGCCGCCTCTTTTCTTTGGATCGTATTTTAGAAACCAGCGCAAGCTCGCGCGTTCTCTCTTCTGAGAAGGTTAGAACGGTCGCACACAAAACTCGCGTTTCCCTTACGAGGCCGGTTCCTCCTCTCATTATGTGTAGTTGGTTATAACTAACTTAGGTATAATAATGCTGTAATATTTATATTTAGTTTCAGTCTCACTCAGGGGAAAGAGGGTTCGCGGGAACTAGAGCCACTAAATGAGCTGCGCTTAGAGTATCGGCACTCCGTTCTCCGGCATTGTTGTGGGCGCCGCAATTTTGGTGCTTGTGCAGAGCAGACGCAACTGCCGATCGTAATAATTCAAAAGTGCGACTTCCTCAGCATTAGATTCGGTGTTAGAAAGCTTATGTAATATTGCTTTGCTTTGTCGCCAACTGTTTAAACATCTGTGGAGGACGGAAAAGCGTTTCCTGTGATTTCAGATAAAGCTTCAGATAACTGGCAACCTTGATTTTAAGCCACAATAGGACCAAGTGTCGTTGCTCTGAAGCGTGGCTAATTTAGTGGCACTAGCGGGAACAATGAAGAGGCAGGCATCCAAAGGTAAGTGGTTTGTGGAACCCACGGGGCTTACATAATGACCCCTCCAGGTAGTACAAGCTCATTGGACAAGGGCATAAATAGTGTCAATAAATAAGCCACTCTTCAGAGTCAACACAGCGAATTTTACCGGTGACCGTATGTGATGGCAAAATGAAAGACGGGAGTATCGTCTGAGTACACTGACTCAAGCAAACTATGGTGCAAGGTGCCGCAACATGAGCTGCCTCAGCGGCATTTAGGCCGAAGAGACTCGAAGTCAATGCGAAGAGCCCCGGGTACGTTAATATATACGTTAAGAAAGAGACTTGAATAGACTGTAGCAAATTTTAGTGTCGCAGTTGCTTTTGCAGCTTAGCGGGGAGGGGGCATATACTAAACCATGAAATGTGACTCTTTTTTTTTTTTTTTTTTTTTTTAGACTGGGCTGTGCCAGCGGAGACTGCCGCCAAATGTACTTACATGCTCGCTCCAACGATATATACGTCTGCATGCAGTGCTGGAAAACGCCCGTGAGTTCAATATCACTCAAAATACGGAGGAAGCGAATCCCAGCGGAAAATAGAAAGATCTCTGCGAATGGCGAAGATCGTATTACGACTGGATTTAAAACAAAAATACGATGTACACAAGGACAATGAGCAAGTACAACGAGGCTGCTCATTGTTTAACTTGAAGGAATTTAAACCGAAACTGGGGTCGAAGGAAAATATATTTACAGAGGTAGAAAAAGAAACAGGGAATGACGACGTCTATAAACGTTGTCTGTCCCCGTTTCTTTTTCTCTCTCGTTTTTTGTTTTTTTATCCACTCACTTTTTTTTCCTCCTTGTGCCCCATTCTTTGGTTAAATTCATCATTGCAAACTTCCACTAGCTGAAATATGCACTGACTGTATGCTCATTGTCTTTGAGCATAAGAGCATTTTTTCTGGCTTAATTGTATTCCGAGCATCGTCAATCACTGGGATCCTGGTGTTGCTTGCTGTGATTCGTTGTTTCGTGTTATACAAAAGAACTAACTCACAAACACCTTTTTTTTTAGCTTGGCTTTTATATTTAGCGAGCAAAGCATACCCCACAGCGGCGACCGCCTAATCCAGGAACGCGTCCACGCTGCGCGTCGACCACCAGCGCTGTAAGGAAAAGACTCGTTGCATCGAATGCAAAAACTCAAGAATCACGAACGGCCTATAGCTCGACTATGTCCACTGTACAATGAAGCAGGTGGCGCCATCTTATGCTGGTTTTTAGCAATTTTGAGACGGCCCGCGCCGCCGCAATCATTGGGCACGATCTCGAGCTCAAATCTTAGAGTGCCCTCCTGCCGAACTGTGACGCAGCGCTGTACTGACCACATTATAGATGACCAGCCACCTATTGCATTCTCCTAACTAGCGCAGCCTAAGAGGTAATATAGTGACCTTGGTAAGATTAATTAGAGACAAATGGCGAAGCGATCAACGACGTCTCAATTAGCCACTCAGCTCTTGAAAGTCATTCGCATACTTTTCGAATTGAATGCACGTTGATTGAGAGAAGATTTACGAAGCTATAGTCGCTGACAGGTTAAAAAATTCAGGCTGTGGCGTCATATTTCCTGCTTCGTGATTCGTTCTTCGTTGTTATTAACGGGTAATGCAACAAGCTCATTGACTGATGAATGATAATACCATACTCGGGACTCGCCACGCTTTGCATTTTTTAAGTTTTTGGAGAGTATGAAGTACCCAAGAATAAATTTTAGTCCATAATTTTGTGTTGAAAAAGCGCATGGAGGAATCAATGGATACAAGAAAGGCCGATTATTTGTATCTTCACCGTTTTATCTGCGCACGTCAGCGAAACAGTTTCTGCGACAGTACAGACGAACCATACTTGTAGAACGTGTTACAGGCCTCAGGAAGCGTGAGCCAACATGTGTTTTCATTGTGCGTATGCTCACTGTAGACGCGTGGCCAAAGTCATCATCAAAGTTAGTAGTTTTCGTCTGTACGTTCTCGAGAATTCCGTCCGATATTATTTTCTTAATTTCCAAGTTCTGACGGTATCGCCATATCAGCTTTCATTCTCTTCCATCGTTAGCGGTTAAAGCCGCACACTCTAAAATGTTGAAGCGTCGCGATTTGTTTCTGACGCCGTGAAACCTCCCTCAGATAGGTCCATCTTTAGCGACTTTTGGATGTGTCATTAACTTTGAACTGAAACTCTATTCTGTGTTTATGCAGCTAGTTGGAGGAACTGCATAACGTTTAGGCAGGAAAATAATATTGCAGTAAACAGGAAATAGAAAATGATATGTAGGTGACAATGCGCTGAAAAAACAAAAACAGCTCTATAGTATATAGCGAGTCCCCGGTATATTGTAAGTATCACTCCACAGCCAATGATATTGCGACATCAGCTGATAAGAACGTCGAAGAAGAAATGACGAATCAAGAATATTCATAAAGGCCCTGCGCTTCATAAGCTGTCAGTGGTTACGGAGTGTAGTTTCTTAAAAAGGCACAAACGAATGCATTGCAATTAGAATTAATTGATTGGCATAGAATAGCACCGTTTCTTAGTATGCAGAAAATTCTTCGACCTGCTTTTTCACGCAGAACTTACCGACGGACAGAAGCGCGAAGAAAATGATCACAACCTTTGCGTTCATGGCGAGTGGGCAGCGGCGGACCTGGTCAACTGGAAGGCAGCAGGAGTCTGACTTCTGTGGCGGTGGTCAGCGTCGCTTGTAATCGCTTCACAGCCCTCTCCCGGCACGTGCCTGACCTCGGAGGAAACGGACAGTCAGGACACTGGTTTTCTTTCGCGTTATCTCTTCGAATGACGTTACGTCCTGGGAATGCAACCTGGGAATCCCGGTTTTGGCAACCACAAAGCAAAACATTGAGCCGGAAAATTAGTTGCTTTCCTTCGGTTGTGAAGTCGTCAGGAGCCCTGATATCCGTTGGTTCTCACCCGGTCGGTGCATACTTGCTTCTGAGCCATATCTAGGTCTGAATCTGGTACTGATGTCAAGGTCTTCGTTTCACGACTCGTATATATCGAAACCAAAATGCCACAACTATCTTATTTATGTTTTAAATTTAGCGGGTTTTGTTTATTGCTGGCGGTGAAAGAAGCTAAGATTGAGACACCACTTTGCAGGCACACTCAAAGCGCTTCCTTTTTTATATATTAGTATGACATACTTTAAGACGAACGAAATATTATAAATAAAAGGAAAAAAAATAGGACGAGATGTTTTATGACAGGTAAGCTCGGAGGCAGTCATCACATTTATAAGCCCCGGTATGGAGGCTCTTGATGCGGGTCTGTATCGCACGACCACGTGAAGAGAGAACTGGAAAATAGGATCGCTTGACAGATGTTCAGAAATTTACTTTCCAAATTTGGGAATGCTTTCATGCGAAAAAAAAAAAAACCGGTGCACGTAATTCTTGAAAAGCAGTCCAGAGTGCCAAATGTTTAAATATACGGAGTGTGCTCGGTGAGGGATATACGTGCCAAACGAATGAAGGACGTCTGGAAATTAAGGGAGACGGTAAGAACTACTCAGAAACACTGGATCAGTAACTACCCGCGAATGTGCGATCAAAATAAATTGAAGGCCACGTAATATATTCTAATTTTAAATAAGTAAGTACCGCTTTTTTCTTTCTGCTCTGTGCGAACTTCTACGTTCAAAATATCACCAGCACGATCGAAATCTTTGAGAACAAGTGCCCGACAAAAGCTGCCCGGCAGAGAAAGCAACACCAAGAGACATCTTCCATAGCCTAAGTCTTTTATAATTTACGTCTTGAATGTTTTCATCCGCTCATGCGCGACGGGGTAATTTTCATATAGTGACGGGACTGGCATCTATTATCAATATTGTCACGAATGACAAGTGATGAGGCGACGGAAACTGAAGTAAACTAAACGTTTAATGGGGCGAACTTGTGCCCAAATTAATAAAAGAAAAAGGAAACAGAAGAAAGCAGGGGAGCGTCGCGGGCGTCGATGTCGGCGAAACCGCAGGATCGAGTGCTGGGGCGAGACTGACTTCGGCTCGCCACGGGGGGCTCCTCATGTACGGTGCTAATCACACTTCTCTATAACACGCGAGCGTGCGGCTTTCCCTCGGGAGCGCTAGACTGGTGGTATTCGCGGGAACTAAGCTAGTCACGTGGCGCAACATGGAACGGCCCGCTCGAGGGGTGTCCTCGAGCGTATCAAGGCGTATGAAGGCGTATCAACGATGTCGTCATCAAAAAGCAAAAATATTTCAGAAAGCACTTTACTTTTATTGCTTATCAAGCTGATAGAGTGGGCAGGACACCCCTCGAGCGGGCCGCTCCATGTTGCGCCACGTGACTAGCTTAGTTTCCGCGAATGCCACCAGTCTAGCGCTCCCCGGAGAAAGCCGCACGCTCGCGCGTTATAGACAACTGTGTTTAGCACTGTACATGCGTGAGCTTCTGGAATAATCGGCGTAGAACGTTCGACGCGTAGAATATTCGAACCTCGAACAAGCACACGATTCTCGAATTTACCAGAAAACTAAATTGCAGGAATAAACAAAAGGACGCATAACTCCCGGGAATCGAACCCTGGCTCTTCGCGTGGGAGGCAAGCGCGATAACCGTTAGACTACGGCCGCGCTGCCTACTTGGCGAGCGGCAATATGTAAGCGTCCCCGGAATGCTGGCGAGCTATAAACATCGTCTACATTCCTTTTGATTGTACTTTTGCTTCGAATAGTCGCTTGTTTTTACACACCTGCTGCGGAACACACGTTTGGGACTGAAATGTAGCGAATTTAGACATCGTTCACTGATGAAGAAAAATGCGCTAACTAAAGCAATTACGCTTTTACAGTGTTAATCAAGGTACATACTATTCGGAACGACCAAAATAACCGAAGTGTTCCGTGTTATTTTCTGACGAAGAGAAATAGGCTGGTTGCTGTCTGCTTCAACTTACGTTACGGAAGTCGCATAGACACTAGCGCCAGTTGAACCTCTAGCGTACATTATAATAACTCTATGGTGAAAACAGCAACGGACGATTTATTCTTCGACGTTTCGGCCGGGGTCCGGCCTTCGTCAGGAAGAACTTTTACAGAAAAAAAAATTTGGTTTGCTCTTAATGTTTATACTACCTTGATGGAGATGCGCCTCAACGGGTAATCGGTCTCTTAGCTGTAGATGAGAAATTTTGCCCGTGCAGTACAACTGCTAACCTGGGATTTTTAACGTGCATCACGCAGTAGTGATCACACGAACGCGTGCCGGTACGAAACTCATCCAGATCGAAACGGGCGGGGGCATGGGGATCGAACCCAGGAGGTTCCCAGCGCAAGCTTTCACTCCACAACTTTTACAGATGAACGCGGGTGGTATTTATACAATGCTACGGTCGAGTCCAAGTTTCAAAAACGATGGGATGACGGTTGGAGTTTCCAAAGAAGCGTAGAAGAGTTCCAGATGGGCAAACGTTTATACAATGCTACGGTCGGGTCCAAATTTCGGCGGGGTGACGGTTGCACCTTTCGTGAGAGGGAAGCGTAGGGCAGTTCGTATCCGGGTGAAGAAGCTTGACGGTCGAAGCCATTTTTCAAGGACGGTGGGATGACGGTTGTAGCTTCTTGAGAGGGGGCGCAGGGTGACTTTGTGTCCGGGCGGGCAGGGGTGATCTGGACGATAGCGTACAATAGACGAAAGACGCGCTTTACAGGTTCGTACTCTCAAACCGAAATAAACTTCTTAGATGTCAACGTTAAAATAGACGAAGGTAAACTCACCACGAGCCTGTACCGTAAGCCAATAGATCGACAGCAGTACCTGCATTATCAAAGCGACCACCCACACCATAGCAAGAACAGCATTCCCTACAGCCAACCTCATCGTTTCAAACGAATTTGTTCCAAAGAGACAGATTTTGGTGCGAGCAGCCAAAATTTAAGGCCAGTGCTAGAGAAACAAAAGTATCCACCCCGTATAATTGACGATGAAATCAGAAAAGCCAAGCAACTGAACCGAGCAGACCTTATCAGCCCGCGCCCCACGCAAAGCGACACACAACGCAAAAATCTATATCCAAGTTAAAGCATAAACCATCCTAATGTAAATAATTTCTTAAGACGACATTATAACATTTTCGAACAAAGCGAGCGCCTTAAACGCGCGTGTCCATCCGCCCCTGGGTAGTCCACAGACGATCGCGTAACCTCAAAGACGCGCTAGTAAACTCTCGGATAAATTCATCGCCACCACCTAACGAATGTAGGCCTTGCATGCACTCACACTGTTAGCAAAAATAACACGCCCAGACGTGTAAACCGTTGTCCCATAGCGGACACGTCGAAACGTGTTCGTTTTACACGCAGCCATCTGCGTTATTCGCCTACACACGAGGTGCCGT